>NC_090023.1:20407615-20776365 GCF_037176765.1 Anolis sagrei
TCCACCTTCATTCCTCACACTCCCCTTTTTATTTCGTCTTTTTCTCAACTTTGAAGTTAACATACTTGGCTAAAAGAAATTGCCAGAAAACATTTTATTTCTGGGACAAAGGAAAGTTTATGAAGCAACTTTTATTTTTCTCCCCTTCTCGGCTTGTGGCCAAGTCTGTTGAGGTCCAGACTTGCTAAAAATTGAGAAGCAAAACCTCCCCCTCCTAACTCCCCAACTCACCCCCAACGTAGATACATATTGCCAAGACCACGTCTCAAATGGGAACTTGACAAGGGAGGTATCTCGCAAGACAGGATTGTTGTAACTGGGACACAGCCGTCTTCATATTTTCCCACTCAAATATGTACTTACACACACACACAGTGTTAAAGAGTGTGTGCACACTTGAAAAGCTATTTTAAAAGTAATTTGAAAATTAGTTACAAGTACAGGGAGCCTCCAGTGGTGCAGCGGGTTAAACTGCTGAGCTGCTAAACTTGCTGACTGAAAGGTCGGTAGTACGAATCTGGGGAGTGGGGTGAGATCTTGCCGCTAGCCCCAGCTCCTGCCAACCTAGCAGTTTGAAAACATGCACATGTGAATGGATCCGGTGGGAGGGTAACAGTGTTTGATGCAGTCATGCTGGCCACATGATCTTGGAGATGTCTAAGGACAATACCAACTCTTTGGCTTAGAAACGGATCTGAGCAACACCCCACAGAGTCGGACACAACTAGACTTAATGTCAAAGGGAAACCTTTACCTTTACCTTACAAGTACAGTCTGAGATCCTACATAGCTCACAGTTCTTCTTGACTGCAGTGTTCCACTTTGTTACAGAGTTGTGGCATTGCACAATCACTATACATTGCACATTGTTGTACAGTGTGCTGTGTGCTATCTTGCAATCACTGCACAATGTGAAATACTCAGTGAGATGGCACCACTTTTGGAAACTTCAGCTTAAGTTTCACATCAGCCAATGATGTGTACTCATATGTGTAAGGGTATTTATACCAACAGGATGCCAGTCAAAACCTGGGAAATTATCCGTTTGCTGTTATAGTTGCATGGTTTATAATCAGACACCTTACCATTTCTCATACATCATTAGAAGAGTTACTTTTAAGAAAATCTGCGTAATTATAACACTATGGGTCCATTTTAACTACCAATGGAATCCTGGGGTTTGTAGTTTGGTGAGTCACTAAAGCTCTCAATTCTAAATATTATTCCTAAACTGTAAATACTAGCATTCAATGACAGGTAAAACTGAATTATATTGCAATGAAAGTGTCCCTTTTCCAATTTCAGGACCACATAGGAATGTTATTATTGTCTACCAACCACCAGTGTGTGGCAACTTATTGCTAGTACTGTCACCACTAGGAAGTATCTTGGCAGAAGAACAACTCATTGCAATATCCATTATGAGGACACCAAGGCTAACTATTCTTACCAACATGCCTGGTACCAGGGTGGAAGAGCCATGGATTTCCCTGCCTGAAAAAAAATCACACCTTCCATTTCTGACATTAATGACTATGTGAATACTGGAATCATGAGTCACTGGTGCTTGCTGTATTTGCATGCATGATGAACGCCAATAACCAAATTTCATCTTGTGTAAATGTGACGGCTTGCATTCCATGATTTGCTATCCATATGACTCAAGAAGCTAGTAGGACCCTTCCTACACTGCCATATAAAATCCATATTATCTGCTTTGAACTGGATTATATGGCAACGTAGATTCAGTGCCCTTCCACACAGCCATATAAACCAGAATATCAAGGCAGATAATCCACAGTATTAGCTGAATATCTGAGTTCACACTGCCATATAATCCAGTTCAATGTAGATTTTATACAGCTGTGTGGAAGGGTACTCAGATAATCCAGTTCAAAGCAGAGGATGTGGATTATCTGATTTGATAATCTGGATTATATGGCAGTGTAGAAGGGGCCTAGGACTGACTTGAAAAGTCTCAGGACCCTTCTCCACTGCCATATAATACAGATCATCAAAGCAGATAATCCACATTATATGACTCAGATTATCTGCTTTGAACTGGATAATCAGAGTCATATAATCCAGTTCAAATCAGATAATCTGTATTTTATATGGAAGTATAGAAGGGGCCTCAGTTGCCATTTAATTTGTCTTCTCATTCTCCTGAAATCTCTCTGAGTAGTAACTACTACTAAATTGTGGGGATGAACCCAAATGGGAAGAGCAATGGGCTCCTTGGGTTCTTGTGTACATTGATAACAAGAATCCATTGAAAGAAGGGGGGATGTGTTTCTTTTTTAACCAGGCAATTAGCAAACTTCCCTTTCATCTTGAACACAAAATAAGGCCTTCATTAATGAGTTTCTACTATTAAGTTGTGAGAAGCGGTTCCACAGTTACACCTCCTGAAGGATTTGCAGACCTGTTACCTCAAACATCAAACATGCATATTTTGGAGGATTTCCCCTCCCTCTCCCAGTTTGCTCCTCGTCTTTCAAAAGTACAATGTTAATGAGCTGTGTTCTCTGATAAAGAAATTGCTTTGCTAGTTGTTTCTTCAAAGCAACACATGCACGTGGAGCACAGAAACACAATGGTGTGGCACCCTCGGAGCCAGCGCCTTGTGTATGTATAAAGATACAAAAGTAAATGTACAAAAGTAACCTAAAGAGAACAGAAACATATTTGAAGGGTATTTCCTTCTTTTGTTTGAAGATTATTTCAGTTACTGTCCCACTGACATCATTTCATGCCATAGTTTGAAACAGTGGCTCTTGCTCTTTTTCCACAAAACTTTGGGAAACTTTAAGGTTGTGCAACTGTGGAAGGGCAATGTCTAAACTTTGGTTCTTTTGATTGGTGACAACAACACATTTCAGGTCATAGAATCATAGAATCAAAGAATTGGAAGAGACCTCATGGGCTATCCAGTCCAATCCCTGCCAAGAAGCAGGAATATTGCATTCAAATCACCCCTGACAGATGGCCATCCAGCCTCTGTTTAAAAGCTTCCAAAGAAGGAGCCTCCACCACACTCTGGGGCAGAGAGTTCCACTGCTGAACGGCTCTCACAGTCAGGAAGTTCTTCCTCATGTTCAGATGGAATCGCCTCTCTTGTAGTTTGAAGCCATTGTTCCGCGTCCTAGTCCCCAGGGAAGCAGAAAACCAGCTTGCTCCCTCTTCCCTGTGACTTCCTCTCACATATTTATACATGGCTATCATATCTCCTCTCAGCCTTCTCTTCTTCAGGATAAATATGCCCAGCTCCTTCAGCCGCTTCTCATAGGGCTTGTTCTCCAGACCCTTGATCGTTTTAGTCGCCCTCCTCTGGACACATTCCAGTTTGTCAATATCTCCCTGAATTCGAACTCCTGACCTTTCGGTCAGCAAGTTCAGCTGCACAGAGATTTAACCCGGCGGTCCATCGGGAACCATTTAATCCTCATGCAGAACGACAACCTTGTGTAATACATGTCTCCTACTGGTCGTCCTTGTGGAATTTGCAGCTGAAGATTGCAATGTGTAACAGCAATACCCAGTGTGCAACCACAATGCCTATGTGAAATCACAATGCACAGCATTGCTGTATGCGTATGTCTACTTATGCGGCTGTTAATAAAATACATGTATTGCACACAGCGAATGATTCACTCTAGATGTGTGGTGTTGCTTACTCCAGCAGGATGCCAGCCAATGTAAGTTAAAACAAAACAGCTAAAATAATATGTGGTATAAATGTTTTAAACACATTAAGCAAGCAATCCAATAAAACATTAATTTAAAACAATTGAAATCATATTAAACATGTATTACATATTAATAGCATATTTTTAATAGCAAGTCTTGCTTGGTTAGAACTCAGAAATAAAAAAAGGAGAGAACGAAGAGCTTTTTCTTATTTTGGGACTTATTTGACTGTTGCAATGTACAATACATGACACACAGAACTGTATATGATAATCAATGTTACTCTGTACTATCGTGTTGTTTCAGAATATGACCCTATCATGGGGATTTCTTGGCAAGATTTATTCAGAGAGGGTTAACCTTTGCTTTCCTCTGACTCTGAAAGAGTGTGACATGCACAAGGTCACGCAGTGGGTTTCTATGGCTGAGCAAGGATTTCAAACCCTGGTTTTCAAAGTCATAGTCCAAACAGTCAAATCGCTATACCACACTGGCTTCCTAAAGTATATGATGCACAACCACAACACAAAGTATGGGATGTATAACCACAATGCAAAATACAGGATGCTCAACTGCAACCTGCAATGCACAAATGGTAACAGATAAGTAAATCTAGTTATCGTAACTGTTTTGTACTGATTGCTACTGTGTCAAGATTGTGACATTATTGTCGCAATTGTAACCATTTTGACCTATTTTTTGGGGCACCAACTGCATGGGGAAAAGAAGGTTTGTTCTGCTGGTGATTGTAACATAGTTATATTATGTTTCCACCAGATTTTGAGGATGATGGAGGAAAGAAGAGAGGTTACTTAGTTAAGTACAAGATGCTGGCTCTTCTTGTTATTATTTCACACAGTTATACTACTTTAAATATTACTTTAACTGCCATGGATCCCTCCTATAGCATCCTATCCTGCCATGGTAATTAAAGAAATATTCAAATTTCTATAATTTTGAAGATAGAAAGAGAACTGAGTGACTGTATCATATTTATTGTTAGCTGCCTTGGGTCCCTGAGTGGGGAGAAAGGCAGGATAAAATAAGTAAAGATTTTCCCCTGACATTAAGTCTAGTTGTGCCTGACTCTGGGGTTGTGGGGTGGTTCTCATCTTCATTCCTAAGCTGAAGAGCTGGCTTTGTCCGTAGACACCTCCAAGGTCATGTGGCCAGCATGACTACATGGAGTGCCATTACCTTCCCACAGAAGCGGTACCTATTGATTTATTCGCATTTTTTCGAACTGCTAGGTTAGCAGAAGGTGGGGCTAACAGTGGGAGCTCACCCTGCTCCCCGGATTCAAACCGCCAACCTTTTAGTCAGTAAATTGAGCAGCTCAGTGGTGTAACCCACTGCACCACCAAAGGGGCCCTAGGATAAAATTAAAGTAAATAAACTATATAATACATTCATCTTATTATGCATTTACTACTAGATTGTGCAGGCTGGCTTTGGGCACTGTTGTGCATTGATTTGGGTAAGTAGGGGGCTGCCATTTACTGTTTCAGCTCAAACAGCAAAGCATCTTGAGCTGAAAACTGATGATAAAGTGATGATAAAGGGAAGGGTCAAAGGTCTGGAAGCCAAATACTCAAAGGTCTGGAAGCCAAGCTCTATGTGGAGAAACTTAGGGAGATGGGTTTGTTTAACTTTGAGAAAAGAAGGCTGAGAAGGGGGCAAGATAGCCATGTTTAAATATTTGAAAGGATGTCACATTGAGGAGGGTGATAAGCTTATTTTCTGCTGCTCTGGAGACTAGGACACAACTGAGTAATGGATTCAAATGGCAGGAAAAGAGATTCCATCAAGACATTTGGAAGAACTTCTTGATGGTCAGAGCTGTTTGACAATGAAATACGCTGCCTGGGAGTGTGGAAGAGTCTCTTTCTCTGGAGGCTTTTAAACAGAGGCTGGATGGCCATCTGTCAGGGGTGCTTTCATTGTATTTCTGCATGGCATTGCACTGGATGTCCCTTGTGGTTGCACTGGATGGCCCTTGTGGTCTCTTTGTATGATTCTATGATTTAAGAAATTGCCTGCTTTGCAAATGCTGCTTCCTGGACCTGGGTACACATCCCCACTTTGTTTCAGATAAAGCCAGATCTCTATCTCAGCCTGCCTTGTCTTCACAAGGGCTGCCCTCCTCCTTCACACACTGACACAAATTCACATCTTTGTTGCCGCCCCGCTTGGGCTTCTCACAGTCCTTTCCTCCAATGGGAAGCCGGATCCCATCCCCGAGGGAGCCTCAGGCATCTCATTTTGGCAGGAGGATCTCATTCCCATGGAAGGAAGCACAGCTTTTACACCCCCTCCCCTTCAACATGAGATGGCCCACATTCTCATACATTCGGCTCATTTCCTCCCAGATTTTTCCTCCTCAGCAATACATGAACAAACTGGCTAGTGCAGCAGGGCAAAGGAATGTCCTCAAAAGCCATCCTCCACCTCCTCTCTCTCAATCTCTCAATCTCTCTCTCTCTCTCTCTCTCTCTCACACACACACACACACACACACACACACACACACACTGGTGGGATGATGCTGCACTGAAAAAGTCAATAAAAAAAGAACAGGAACAGCCAAGGATGACTTTATCCTGGATTCTTAAAGACCAAGATCTTTTCACATGTCTTCATGCATTGGAGACGTAGCGTGGGAACTTACCGATTCACTTCATTTTAACATCGGTTCCCAGACACTGGATAACCGTGTGCATAAAATTGAGTGGTCTTATTTCGCAGGACTAAGATCAAGTCAGCCCTTCTGACTTAGGAAAAAGTAGCTCGGACAAGCTACTTTTCCCACTAAACTTCCAAATTCCTCAGTCAATACATACCCTAAACTTACACTGTAGAATTAATGCCCCAAGAGGCAACCTGGGGTTCATCAACACTGTAAAATTCATGTAGTTTGACACCACTTTAACTGCAATGGTTCAATGCTCTGAAATTCTGGGAGGTGTAGTTTGGTAAGGCACCAGCATTATTTGCCAGAGGAGGCTAAAGATAATTCAGGAATAGCAGCAGAGTCCCTGAAGCTGCCTTTAAAGTGGATGGGCTAAGCATTGTTGTTGTTCATTCGTTCAGTCGTCTCCGACTCTTCGTGACCTCATGGACCAGCCCACGCCAGAGCTCCCTGTCGGCTGTCACCACCCCCAGCTCCTTCAAGGTCAGTCCAGTCACTTCAAGGATGCCATCCATCCATCTTGCCCTTGGTCGGCCCCTCTTCCTTTTACCTTCCACTTTCCCCAGCATAATTGTCTTCTCTAGGCTTTGCTGTCTCCTCATGATGTGGCCAAAGTACTTCAGTTTTGTCTCTAGTATCCTTCCCTCCAATGAGCAGTCGGGCTTTATTTCCTGGAGGATGGACTGGTTGGATCTTCTCGCAGTCCAAGGCACTCTCAGAACTTTCCTCCAACACCACAGTTCAAAAGCATCTATCTTCCTTCACTCAGCCTTCCCTAAGGTCCAGCTCTCACATCCGTAGGTTACTACAGGGAATACCATGGCTTTGACTAGGTGGATCTTTGTTGCCAGTGTGATGTCTCTACTCTTTACTATTTTATCGAGACTGGACATTGCTCTCCTCCCAAGAAGTAAGCGTCTTCTGATTTCCTGGCTACAGTCTGCATCTGCATCTGGGCTCAGCATTGGTCATTACTAATTTTGATTTCTTGCAAGTACAGTAGAGTCTCGCTTATCCGACCTTCGCTTATCCGACATTCCGTCTTATCAGATGCTCTTATCTAACACCCTCCTTTTCCTCCAGCATTTCCCCTTCAATAAAAGGAGTGCTCCCCAACTCTCTCTTCATTCCCAATAAGTGAAAAAGACAAGGAGGAGGATGGAGGAAAGTGGGAAAAGAGGCAAGATCGGAAGCAAAAGCATCCTCCCTGCTTCCCTCTGGGATTTTCATGCACCTCTTCCACATCCGGGCACTTCCTGCTGGTCTGCTCTAGCCCTGAGACATTGCCTTGCCTTAACCCTTTGAGTCCCTGTTAGTATTCTAGGTGCCGAGCACCGCATCAGACAGGTAACAGTAGGCGACTCAGTATTATCCGACATTTTTGTTTATCCGATGTTCTGGCAGCCCATTTTTTGAATAAGTGAGACTCTACTATATGTTCTTGCTTATGTTTTAAAACTGCTGACACTACCAAATTCATATCCTACAGTCAGTAAGCTTACATCACTACATGATGTTAAGAATAGCAGAAAAGATGATGAAGACAATAATAATAATAATAATAATAATAATTATTATTATTATTATTATTATTATATCCTGCCTCCATCTCCCTGAAAGGACTTGGGGTGGCCCACCCATTTATTTATTTATTTATTTATTTGCTTCATTTATACGCCACCTTTCTCACCTCAGAGGGGACGAAAGGTGGCTTACAACTCTGGCAAAATTCAATGCCGTATATCAACATAACAATAAAAACAGACCCCATCAACTATAAAACAATTAAAACAGATTAGCAAAAAAACACATAGAGCAATAAAAACAGATTAAAAACATATAAAGTGCTTGATTCCATTCATTCATAATCCTTTTTCAGACTGTGTCGAAATCCACAAAGTCTTATTCTTATACAGAACCAGGTCTTTAGTTTTTTTCTGAAGGCCAGAAGAGACGGGGCCTGCCTGATGTCACTAGGGAGGGAGTCCCACAGCTGAGGGGTCACCACTGAGAAGGCCCTGTCTCTTGTTCCCACTAATCATGCTTGCAAAGAGGGTGGGACTGACAGCAGGGGCTCCCCAGCTGATCTTAAGGCTCTAGTTGGCTCATAAGAGGAGATGTGTTTGGACAGGTAAGTTGGACCAGAACTGTTTAGGGCTTTATAAGTCAAAGCCAGCACTTTGAATTGGACTCGGTAGCAAGCCAGCAGCCAGTGGCCTCCTCCTCGAACGCCACTCCAGTGAGGAATCTGGCTGTCTCCCATTGGACTACTTGGAGCTTTCAGGCCATCTTCAAAGGCAACCCCACATAGAGCATGTTGCGGTAGTCTATACAAGATATAACAAGAGCATGGACCGCCATGGCCAAGTCTGACTTCCCAAGGTACGGGTGCAATTGGCGCACATGGGACAAAATGTTCATAGAACATCAAAACAAAACAATTGATTAAAAACAAAAAACCATGATTAAAATAAAATATAGCAAAACATAACAATCAAATAAAGCACAATTAAATAAAACATAAGGGTATAAAACAGCAAAAATAAAACTCACTCAAAAAATTTAGATTTAGGGTTGCCATCAGTCTGAAATGACTTGAAGGCACACAACAACAACAACAACAACAACAATCCTAATTAATGTGACTATTTCATCAGCTAAAAGCAGGCCCGTGCTTCCCACTGAAATACTGGTAAGTTTATGTTGGTTAAATTTTTCTTCATTTAAAATATATATTATTCTTTGATGTTAATTTGCACTACAAATAAGCCATGTGCTATGTGCATAGGAATCAGTTCGTGCTTTTTTCAAACTATAGTCCTACTCATCAATAGTCTGAAGGACTATGAACCGTTCCTCCTCCACTTAAAAAGTTTGAGGAGACCTGCTTTAGATAGAACTTATTTCTTTTAAAATGCCCTCCATTTGGTGTTGGGAAGAGAGGAGTGTGCAGAGCAGTGAAATTTCATCTCGTCTCCTCACAATTCTGCATTTTTGTACGTGTCCTTCATGACACTCACTCCGGACTCCTGTGGCTCCATCAGCAGTTCTTAAGATCGCCGTCCATTAATAGTTCTTAATGCTCCCTGCTTGTGTGGTATACAAGATTAACACATTTCTAATTTTATGGTGTAGCCCGAATATTTTCTCACACAGAGGAGCCATTCATTACTCACTCAAGGAGTCTCGACAAAGAAGGTGATTGATGGATATATATGGGTTTCTTTAGTGCTCCTGTTCTTAATGGAGTAATTCTGGGTTAAACCTCCCTCCCTCCTTTGACACAGTGGCATAATTGACAAAGTATATCATTTACGCCATTCTAGAGAGGTGTCTCAAACTGGGCCAACCAGTCTAGGGGCCATGACCCAAATCTAGGTCCTTTTTTTCCCTTGGTGTTAGAAGCGACTTGGGAAACTGCAAGTCACTTCTGGTGTGAGAGAATTGGCTGTCTGCAAGGACATTACCCAGGAGATGCCTGAATTATTGATGTTTTACAATCCTGTGGGAGATTTCTCTCATGTCCCCGTATGAGAAGCTAGAGCTCAACAGACAGGAGCTTACCCCACTCCCCGGATTCGAACCGCCAACCTTGAAGTCGGCCAGTTTTGCCGGCACAAGAGTTTCGCTTATTGCACCACGGGGGCTCCTGCTTTCCACCTATGCTTGCTCACCATTAGACTATTGCTGCACAATTGCTTATATTTACTAGCGAATATATCCTGCTTTCTCCTTACTCCAGCTCTGAGAAGACCTACATTACAATGTCTCCACGGCAATGCTCTGGTGTCAAACTACATTAATTCTACAGTGTAGATCAATGGTAGATCCCAACCTTTTTTTTGACCAGGGACCACTTTGACCAGGGACCACTCTCCAACATTAGTACCAAAAGGGTTATGAATCGGTTTTTGGTCAATTTTAGATTTGGTTTGACTATTTGGGGTGCTGATTCAGAAATTTGCATTGGATAGACCACATCGTCTCTAGTTTATGATACAAAAATATGCCATCCAGTAGTCGCCATCTGTTCGTCCACAGAAAACCATCTATATAAATAAAAATGTAATGTTCAATGTATTGTCGAAGGCTTTCATGGCCGGAATCACTTGGTTGTTGTAGGTTTTTTCGGGCTATATGGCCATGTTCTAGAGGCATTCTCTCCTGATGTTTCACCACTACCACTCTCCTGACGTTTCACCACTACCTCTGAGGATGCTTGCCATAGATGCAGGTGAAACATCAGGAGAGAATGCCTCTAGAACATGGCCATATAGCCCGAAAAAACCTACAACAACCCAATATAATGTTCGTTTGTGGGATTAACATAACTCAAAAACCACTGGATGAATTGACACCAAATTTGGACACAATACACCTATCAGACCAACAACAGACCACCACTCATAAAAACACTGTAAAACATAGCAGAAGAGGCTTAAAAAGCCAAAAATAAAAATAAAAAACACATTACAACGCAATGTGGCAAAAATGATCTGACTCCGTCTTGAATGATCAAGTTAATCTCTGTCTGGATATTTAGGCTGCATTGTGTACACATATACACAAATATATACACACACATATACACACACAAAACATATATACACAGACTGGGCCACAGCAACACATGACAGGGGCCGGTTAGTATTTAATAATCCTTGGCACTATAAGAGTGTTTTGCAAGACCAGTTGCTCTTGTTGCAACGTTGTAGTAATGGTGAGGCTGCAGACCATATTTTAGTTCTTGTGGACCACTGGTGGTCCACGGGCCACAGGTTGAGAACCACTGGTGTAGATACACTCTCAGAGGGGTGAGCTTTCTAGTTGACAGTAGTAGCTATCAAAGTCCACATCTGCCACTGCCAGTTAGAGGTTTTAATACACGGAAAAGCTATTTCACAGGTATCCCTGCCAACCCCTATTTAAATTTCTATTGCTTTTTACCCAAAGGTGGTAGTTTTCTTTAAAATCTTGTCACTGCAAAGATTCCACATTTTGAAAAGAAGCCAAAACAATTAATTCATACTTTTCTGCAAACCGCATAACTCGTAAAAAGAATATTGTGGAATATTATGCAACCCCCAACGCTGAGGAGACTGATGTCTGTTTCAATGTCTGGGCTTTATCTGCAT
The DNA here is from genome assembly GCF_037176765.1 of Anolis sagrei. Classification (NCBI taxonomy): domain Eukaryota; kingdom Metazoa; phylum Chordata; class Lepidosauria; order Squamata; family Anolidae; genus Anolis; species Anolis sagrei. The sequence goes on from NC_090023.1 coordinate 20,419,130, forward strand.
GCCGCTACTGGCATTTATAAAACAATGCAAGGATTAACAAGAATCAAAGTGAGTCATGCAGTCTGGGACAATATCGTGTAAAGGTTTTCCTGGAACAAATTATATTGGGGCAGGGGTGTAGGTGTGTCTACAGGGAGACAAAATGAGGGCATTGTTCCTCAAAGAAGAATTCAATTTGGTTCCCTAAAATGATTATTTCCCCCTTCAATCCCCAAATCTCTTTCACCACAGTAATGTAAAATGTCAGTGGAACATTTAGAAAGAAGAGTTTAGGCACTCAAAGGAAAGAGGCAGGGAATTCGATCAAGGGAATGTTGCAAACAGCAAATTAAAAAGTTCTAGATGTCAACAGATTTTAATGCCTCATATTTTGCAATGCTATGAATTCAGCAGCTGAAAGAAAATGCCATTTCAGGGCAGAACTCTTCTTTTTGCTCCTCTCTACACAGGACTGCACTGGAAAAGTGTTCAGAAAGTGGGTGTGATGGAACGGACAGCATATGGTGAGCATGCATCCATTGGGTCAAATCTCTTCAGCCCCAGAGAGTCATTTAGGAGAGTATGTTGTGTTAAGGCTGTGAAGTCTGTTGAGGAAGGACTGACTGTTCACACAAACTGAGTGAAGGTTTGCTTGAGGGCTCATTGGGATTCTGTTGTGTTCTGTTGGAGTGAGGCAGATTCACTGTGTGAAATGAGTGGATGCTTGCTTAAGGGCTTGTTCGGTTGTGTTCTAGTGAGCTTGTTTCTGCTGGAACAAGGCTGATTGTGTGAACTGAGTGGCTTGTTTAAGGGTTTGGTGTGAATTGAGAGGAGGGCTTGTTCTGGTGAACTCGTCTATGTTGGAAATAGATGGGTTTTTCTGCAATCCAAGTAGGACAGTGGTCCTCAACCTGGGGTCCCCAGATGTTTTTGGCCTTCAACTCCCAGAAATCCTAACAGCTGGTAAACTGGCTGGGATTTCTGGGAGTTGTAGGCCAAAAACATCTGGGGATCCCAGGTTGAGAACCACTGAAGTAGGAGCTTGCTTGAGGGCTCATTAGAGTTCTCTTGTATTCTGGTGAACTTGTGTCTGTTGGGTTAAGGCTGATGGTGTGAACAGTGTGGTGGTTTGCTTGAGGGCTTGTTGGGGTTTTCTTCTGCTCTGGTGGATTTGTGACTATGGAGTTAAGGCTGATGGTGTCATATGTTCTGGCAGTTGATGGTGATGATGATGGAAGGGTTGATGCGAGTATTAGTTCTAGAGGGTTTGGTAATCTGTAAATGGGAGTTCATGGGTGAAAGCAATTAGGGGTGGAGGTGTGCAGGAGATGGGTTGCAGCTGGGTGTTACTGGATTTAAGGAGCTAACTTTGAGACTTATCTTTGGGAGAAAAGTATCTGTTGCATTTTGGTCGTGGATGTTGCTGGTTTTCCCCCCAGTTCTGTTGGATTTTTCAGTGTCGTGACCTCTCTCCTGTAATCTTGGAATCCTGGAATCTTGAACCTTGGGACTGGCTTTTGACTACCGTATAGACTCTTGATCCCTGGACTTTGTTTATTGAACTCTCAGCATTTGACCATTGGACTGGACCCTTTTGACTACGAAGTTAGTTTTTGTTTATTCTGTAGCTGCGTGGTATCTTTGTGTTTTATATTTTGGACTATATAAACAGCCAGCAAGGAAGTGCTGTTTTAATTAAACTGTTTGATAAAACTGGGAGTTTGATTCATCTCTACCTAAATAAGGTAGAGCCCTGGCAACGTGACAGATGGTGTGAACTGAGTGGAGGCTTGCTTGAGGGCTCATTAGGATTCTGTTGTGTTCTTATGAACTTGTATCTGTTGGAGTGAGGTAGAATCACTGTGTGAACTGAGTGGATGCTTGTTCGACAGCTTGTTACATTGTGTTCTAGTGAGCTTGTGTCTGTAGGAACAAGGCTGATTGTGTGAACTGAATGGAGGTTAGTTTAAAGGTTTGGTGTGAATTGAGAGGTGGGCTTGCTTGAGGGCTTGTTAGGCTATAGTTGTGTTCTGGTAAACTTATGCATGTTGGAATGAGGTGGATTGTTTCTGCGATCCAAGTAGGAGCTTGCTTGATGGCTCATGAGGATTCTCTTGTGGTCTGGTGGACTTGTGCCTGTTGGGTTAAGGCTGATAGTGTGAACTGAGTGGAGGTTTGCTTGAGGGCTTGTTAGAGTTTTCTTGTGTTCTGGTGAGTTTGTGTCTGTTGGGTTAAGGCTGATGGTGTGAACGGAGTGGTAGTTTGCTTGAGGATTTATTGGGGTTCTCTTGTGTTGTGGAGGGAACAAGAACAACAAAAGTAGACATGCATTAACCGAAATGGCTCCTTTTGTTTTCCTTTCCCCCAAGAAACTAAGTACTGTAGTTCTCTTCCTATTTTCTGGTTTTCCCCAAAGGCAAAAGGTAAAAAAAAAAAAAAAAAAAAGCAAATCAAGCTAACAGACACATAACACTTGTGGAAAACTGAGAAACAACTGTCTTGCTTTTAGAAAACAGTAGCTGAAAAGTTGTGTCCCAAAGTAGGTTTGGAGATTTTAGAGCTGGAAAATTATAGAGAAATAAAATACTATTTATTCATTTATGGAAACCTACAAATAGCAGGCAGCTACAACTGGTTTTCACAAACAGTACACTTATGTTTCCTTGATTTAACTGAGTCTCTGTGGCAACGCTTATTAAGAAAACACGCTGCTAATAAGCATTCATGGCAGAGAAATAATTTTCTATAAAAGTGTTTAAGAAGTCAGGGAACAAGCTTGCATGTCAGCCTTCTCCTGAATCTCATTTTCCCTAGCAATGAGACATGGTACCACCGAGGGAGGAAGAGAAACCATCAATATGTGCATATATACATACACTTTACTCACGAATTAGTTTTCAGAAGACCCCTGAAAATGTATATCTGGTATACTAATACATTCAGAAAACCAGAAGCTTTCTTTTTCCTTGCTTTCCATCTCCCTGGTAAGGAAAATTTGGTAATGAAGATTAGTCCATCTATTTTATTTATGAATCTCTGCTGTCAAATTGACTGAGTTATGGTAACCTGGTAAATGAGAGCTCTACAAGCCCCCCTATCCTCAATAGCCTTGTCCTACTTTGCAGACTCAGGATTGTGGCTTCTTTAACTGAGGACTAGATCACATTAGCATTTGAAAGATGGGGTACCTGTCTTCCTATCATGTGGTGGCCTCCTGTAGAATTTTGGGAAATGTAGTTTAGGAAAGCCAAGCACCTCTCTAGCTGACAATTCCAAAGGCTTCACCTTAAATTACATTCCCCAAAATTCTGCAGGGGGATGTATTTTCATTCACTGGATGCAATTTGGCACAAATACCCAATATGCCCAAATTTGAATACTGATGGGATGGGGGGGTTGATTTTGTCATTTGAGGGTTGTAGTTGCTGGGATTTATAGTTCAAAGAGGATTCCAAACTCCACCACACGGAACTCCCATGACCAAGAGAAAATACTGGAAGGGTTTGGAGGGCACTGACTTTGCGTTTTGGAGTTGTAGTTCACCTGCATCCATAGAGCACTGAGGACTCAAACAATGATGGACTGATGTATTGTCGAAGGCTTTCATGGCTGGAATCACTGGGTTGTTGTAGGTTTTTCGGGCTATATGGCCATGGTCTAGAGGCATTCTCTCCTGACGTTTCTCCTGCATCTATGGCAAGCATCCTCAGAGGTAGTGAGGTCTGTTGGAACTAGGAAAAAGGGTTTATATATCTGTGGAATGACCAGGGTGAGACAAAGGACTCTTGTCTGCTGGAGCTAGGTGTGAATGTTTCAACTGACCACCTTGATTAGCATATAATGGGCTGACAGTGCCTCGAGCAAACTTTTGTTGAGAGGTGATTAGATATCCTTGTTTGTTTCCTCTCTGTTGTTGTGCTGTTGTAATTTTAGAGTTTTTTAAATACTGGTAGCCAACAGACCTCACTACTTCTGAGGATGCTTGCCATAGATCCAGGTGAAACGTCAGGAGAGAATGCCTCTGGACCATAGCCATATAGCCCAAAAAACCTACAACAACCCAATGATGGATTGGACCAAACTTGGCATGAATGCTCAATATGCGCAAATGTGAACACTGGTAAAGTTTGGGGAAAATAGAGCTTGACATTTGGGTGTTGTAGTTGCTGGGATTTATAGTTCACCTACATTCAAAGATAACTCTGAACCCCACCAATTGGACCAGACTTCCTAAACAGAACCCCCATGACCAATAGAAAATACTGTGTTTGCTGATGGTTTTTGGTGATGCCTCTGACACCCCTTTATGACTCTTTCAGGGATCCTGACCTCCAGGCCGAAAAACACTATTCTATAACCTTTTACTTTACCAACCATTGAGTGTCTATTCTAATAAGTCATGTTATCTCATAATATGGCCAAAGTACAGTAGTCTCAGTTTAGCCATCTTGGCTTCAAGGAGATTTTAGGGCTGATTCCTCTATTTTTCTCTATAGTAATCCATTATCAGGATACTAGCCTCAGTTTGTGGAATCTGTAACCTTTTATATAAGCTGCATTTCATGCTGCAAATGCGATATTACCATAGTGACAACAGTAAGTCAAAGGTTCTTCTAAGGTGAGAACTGCTGTGGCATCAGAAGCTAGGAGACAATATTCTCCTTGTTCCATCTCTGTTTATTTTTCTCAAAATTCTGAGACCAAACAGGAAAAGCTGAGCCAATGCTACAGAGTACAGACAGCTTGACTTTTTAACTGTCTCTCTTGCCAATAAGTACTATTTGAACAGGGTTTATTTTAGGGAGGCAGTGTTCACACAACAATGATGAGAGATCTGGCAACACTCCCTTCAGCAGCCTGATAGGAACAAATCACTGGGTTGTTGTAGGTTTTTTCGGGCTATATGGCCATGTTCTAGAGGCATTTCTCCTAACGTATGGCCTCTAGAACATGTCCATATAGCGCGAAAAAACTTACAACAACCCAGTGATGCCGGCCATGAAAGCCTTCGACAATACAGGAACAAATCAGTTCATGAAAATCATTTCAATGTCAAAGAACACAGGAGGTAAATATGAAAGGGCCAGCACTAGAAGATGTTTTTGTTTGGGTGAAAAACTCCAAGAATTCTTCATCCAGCTTGTCTAATAACCATGCCGGTATTCACAAAAAGAAATAGCCAGAATTTTCTAACATGGTCTATATCACGTAATTAAACATACCTTTAACTACATGGCAGAGGTCTAAAAAGCTCTGTTAGTACACTGTGAAGATGTTCAGCAGTGGAACTCTCTGCCTTGCATTGTGTTTAGATCAGGCATGGGCAAACTTGGACCCCCCCCCCCTCCAGGTGCATAAATAGGAGTCTAATGTCTAGATCCAGGAAAATTATAGTAAAGGTAAAGGTTTCTCCTGGACATTAAGTCCAGACGTGTCTGACTCTGGGGATTGGTACTCATCTCCATTTCTAAGCCGAAGAGCTGGCGTTGTCCATAGAAACCTCCAAGGTCATGTGGCCTGCATGATTGCATGGAGCACCGTTACCTTCCCACCGGAGCAGTACCTATTGATCTACTCACATTTGCATGTTTTCGAACTGCTAGGTTGGTAGAAGTCCTAGGTTGGCAGAAGTCATGCTACCCCTCTATTCTGCATTGGTCAGACCACACCTGGAATCACACTGTGTCCAGTTATTGGCACCACAGTTGAAGGGAGATGTTGACAAGCTGGAATGTGTCCAGAGGAGGGTGACTAAAACGATCAAGGGAGAACTAGCCCTATGAGAAGCGGCTTAAAGAGCCGGGCATATTTAGCCTGCAGAAGAGAAGGCTGAGAGGAGACATGATGGCCATGGATAAAAATGTGAGGGGAAGTCATAGGGAGGAGGGAGCAAGCTTGTTTTCTGCTGCCCTGGAGACTAGGATGCAGAACAATGGCTTCAAACTACAGAAAAGGAAATTCCACCTGAATATTAGGAAGAACTTCCTAACTGTGAGAGACGTTCAGCAGTGGAACTCTCTGCCCTGGAGAGTGGTGGAGGCTCCTTCTTTGGAGGCTTTTAAGCAGAGGCTGGATGGCCATCTGTCAGGGGTGCTTTGAATGTGATTTTCCTGCTTCTTGGCGGGGGGTTGGACTGGATGACCCATGAGGTCTCTTCCAACTCTATGACTCTATAATCCCAAAAAGCAATAGCCAGAATTTTCAAACATACAATCAAAGAATCAAAGAATCAAAGAGTTGGAAGAGACCTCATGGGCCATCCAGTCCAACCCCCTGCCAAGAAGCAGGAATATTGCATTCAAAGCACCCCTGACAAATGGCCATCCAGCCTCTGCTTAAAAGCTTCCAAAGAAGGAGCCTCCACCACACTCCGGGGAAGAGAGTTCCACTGCTGAATGGCAGTACTAAACCTACCATTAACTACACGGCAGAAGTCTAAGAAACTCAATTTTTGGATCATGAAATTTTAATGTTTATGCTAAAGGATAATGTATTGTCGAAGGCTTTCATGGCCGGAATCACTGGGTTATTCGCTCCTGATATTTTGCCTGCATCTATGGCAAGCATCCTCAGAGGATGCTTGCCATAGATGCAGGCGAAACGTCAGAAGAGAATGCCTCTAGATCATGGCCATATAGCCCGAAAAAATCTACAACAACCCAACCTATGCTAGGATAATTTTATGCTTGTTGGAATGTTTAAATTTTATGTATATCTTATGTTTAATGGTTTTTAATTGATTTAAAATTCATAATTATATGATTAGTTATTATGATTTCTTTGTGTACTGTATGTTGCCATTGATTTTTTGTCATTAGTATGTTGTAAACCATCTTGAGTCCCCCAGGGGTGAATAAGGTGGTATATAAATGCACTAAATAAATAATAAATGAATTACTTGTGAAGGTGTGTACAGGGACACTGGCGAGAATGATACACATCAGTCCTGTTGTCCATTTGTCTTGTTGTGTACTAGTTACTTACTGGCTTCCCGATGTCGTTAACAGCCCGGCAGCCCCTTGCTGAATACCGACATTGAGAAACTGCTCAATTTTATTTCCCGCAGATGCAAGTCTCTCACTGAGTTCCAGCCAATGTTTCCAAGCTCTGTGTAGGACATCTATTCCCAAATGTTTGTGTGGCCACTGTTCTGTTCCCTACTGGGAGGCAATTTTGTCACATTGGCTTTCTTCCATCTTTCTTAGTAGAAACCCTGGGGGTCCTTCAGAGTGGGCATGAATGCTGTTTCCAGAAATCTCCTGCTGCAAACTTAACAACGCAAGAAAATCAGGGTTTGTCCAGCTTCCAAAACGATGAGATGTTCCCATTATCATTCCTAGCGCTGACAGATTGCCTGGAGATTATTATTGTGTCTGAAAAAAAATATGTTAAAACTAATTTTGTCTGCTGTGGCACTTTGGGGCTATGTTCAGTTCTTGTTTTTTTTTAAAAAATAATACACACAACAGAAGGAAACTGATTGTGGTTGTGTGGAGGAACACTCAATGGATCAATTATCAGATCTATCCCAGATATTTTCCCCTTCTTAAAGGAATGGAACATATTCTGGAATGTGACGGCTGAGCTCCAGCACAATGTAACTACCATATATACTTGAGTATAAGCCGAATATAAGGCACCTAATTTTACCACAAAAAACTGGGAGAGTGCTGGACCACTATCACAACCACCATGTCAGACTACAAGAGAAGCCATTGAAATACACAAGCATGTGGACAATTTCAACAGAAAGGAAGAAACCATGAAAATGAACAAAATCTGGCTACCAGTATTAAAAAGCTCTAAAGTTACAACAGCACAACAACAGAGAGGAAACAAACAAGGACATCTAATCACCTCTCAACAAAAGTTTGCTTGAGGCACTGTCAGGCCATTAAATGCTAATCAAGGTGGTCAGTTGAAACATTCACACCTAGCTCCAGCAGACAAGAGTCCTTTGTCCCACCCTGGTCATTCCACAGATATATAAACCTCTTTTTCCTAGTTCCAACAGACCTCGCTGCCTCTGAGGATGCTTGCCATAGATGCAGGCAAAACGTCAGGAGAGAATGCCTCTAGACCATGGCCATATAGCCCAAAAAACCCTACAACAACCCATATTGACTCTATTATAAGCCAAGGGTGGGAAATGCAGCAACTACTGGTAAATTTCAAAATAAAAATAGATACCAGTAAAATTACATTAATTGAGGCATTTTTATTTATTTATTTATTTATTTAAAACATTTATATTCTGCCCTTCTCACCGCGCATGGGACTCAGGGAGGAGCACAACGCGCAAACATTCAGTGCCAGGACATAAAACCATAAATATATACAAACATTAAAATCACTTATATCTGCATTAAAGGTAGCTTTAAAACCATCTCAGGACACCATTTTGCCTCATTGCACTGCCCTAAAGACTTGGTCCCACAGCCAGGTCTTCACCATCCTTCTGAAGGACAGGAAGGAGGGAGCTGATCTAATATTGCCAAGAAGGGAGTTCCATAACCGGGGGGCCATCACTAAGAAGGCCCAGTCTCTTATCCCCGCCAAACACGCTTCTGATGTAGTTTAAATGTTTTTGAATATTTACATAAAACTGTAATTTAAGGTAAGACTGTCCAACTCTGATTAAACCATTGTTCTAACCTTTTTCAATGTAAATATGCTTACGTTATATTGATGTTTAATTGTTGATGATGCTATTGTTTTAACTGTTCCATAATCATTTTATGATGTTTTGCTGTTGTTAACCGCTTTGAGTCACCTGAGGGCTGAGAAAAGCGGTATATAAATGAAGTAAATAAATAAATAATAAATACATCTCCTTCTAATAATAACAAAGAGTAAAACAATAAATGTAATGCATAGAGTAAAATAATAAATGCAACAATAACAATAATAAAGTAAAATAGTAATATAATAATTAATAAATCAATGTAATAAAATAATAGAGTAAAATAATGTAAATATAATAATAACAACAACAGCAAAACAACAGAGAGTAAACAATCAGGCACATCTAATCATCTCTCAACAAAAGATTCCCCCAAAGCCAAGCCATCAAATGTTACCTAAGGTAGTCAGTTGAAACATTCACACCTAGCTCCAGCAGACAAGAGTCCTTTGTCCCACCCTGGTCATTCCACAGATATATAAGCCCATTTTTCTACTTCCAACAGACCTCACTACCTCTGAGGATGCTTGCCATAGATGCAGGCGAAACGTCAGGAGAAAATGCCTCTAGAACATGGCCATATAGCCCGGAAAAACCTACAACAACCCAACAATAATAGTTAAATAATAAATATAATAATAAATACAGTAAAATAATAAATGTAGAAAAATAATAAATTACATTATTATTGTTGTTGTTGTTATTATTATTATTTCAAACATTTGTATCCCGTCTTTCTCAACCCCTGAGCGCAGCTTACATCCGGCAGCAATTTGATGCGAATACACACAACAAAACAATATAACACAAATTTGACATTAATTAAAACAATAAAATATCCAATGAAAAACATTCTAACAGCAATAATAATAATAATAATAATAATAATAATAATAATAATTTTGACTGGAGTGTAAGCCGAAGGGAGCTTTTTCAGTCTTAAAAAAGGGCTGAAAAACTTGGCTTATACTTGAGTATATACAGTAAGCTGATTTCCAAAGGAGGACCTTCAATATACACCAGACATACACACCTCAAGCTAGACTGTCCTTACTTTAAAACTAAAACAACAACAACAAGTTCTTTCATCTGGAGACTTTACATAATCTCCTTGTGAGTTAAACAAATTCAGCCTAGCATCACACCAACTGGTAATAAATAACACAGTGTTTTTTGCTACGTGCTGGCTTCTGCAAAGAAAAAGAAAAGAAAAAAGGGGGGGGGGAGAGACTTCAAGGTCTCAGAAGTTTATATAATTAACTAACAGTGTTTTTTTAAATATAGATATATTCACACTCAAATTTTCTAATATCTGCACAAAGGATGAATTTTTCCTTGAAGCAATTTCACTGAGTTTCAGCATTTTACCTCCTGCTGTAAGAAAGTCTTTAGAAACCACTTTTGGAAGCCTCTTCAGAATTTGGGACATATTCCAAACAAAATTCTCAAGACAAATACCATAGAAATATTATTTCTATGTATTAAACAAAATCTGGAGAATAAATAAAGAGGGACACTCAAATAAAAGGGGAATTCCTGACATGAAACAACCAGGGCCAACTAATGCCTTCCAACAAAGGATCCCCCAAGGGAGAAAACAGCTAATAAATGCTAATCAAGGTGGCTAATTGCAACATTCACACTTGCCTCAAGCAGACTAGAGTTCTTTCTCCCACCCTGGATATTCCACAGGTATATAAACCTCACTTGCCTAGTTTCCAATAGGCCTCACAACCTCTGAGGATGCCTGCCACAGATGTGGGCAAAATGTCAGGAGAGAATGCTTCTGGAACATGGCCACACAGCCTGGAAAACTCACAGCGATTCCAGCCATGAAAGCCTTTGACACATACAGAAATATTATTTTCTGCACAGGAAATTCTAATTGTTTGGAGATGTACTTTTTCATAAGAATTGAACAACATTTGTATTCAACAAGAAGCGGCTGTTACATTACTGCATAGATGGACCAGAAAAAGTGACCACTGTGTGTCAGGACTAATGAACAATGGAAGTAATGTTTATCAGGATCAATGCATAAATGGATTGATGTCCAGTGGGTTTGGATCACTCTTCCCTATGTCCCATTGTGCATCTTCTCCATTTGTTAACAAGGTATCTATATAGCTAATTATTTGTAAACTTATACAAGACACATTGTATCCAAATTCCAATCCATGTTTTCTGTGCAAATCACCAACATGTAATTTTTGCACAGAATAAATCCCCAATTACAGTATTTTTCCCAGTAGATAGTCTGTTCATCACATTAAAACAGTGGATGTGGCTCTTAATGAGACATGCCACATTATCACAGAATATCTATACCAACACCTCTGGAGAAATTAAACTGTTTTTAGCCAGTATTGCACCACCTGACATCCGACGGGAAGTAGCAGTCTGTAATGAAAGGACCAAGGCATTGACATCTCCAGCCCATCCTCTGTTTGGATATCATAGAATCATAGAATCCTTGAGTTGGAAGAGACCTCGTAGGCCATCCAATTCAACCAGCAAGCCAACAACTTAAATCAAGAAATAGCTTCCTAAGATCTACAGAGGTACTCACAGGAACACCTCAGCAAGCAAGAGTCCAAAGATGGCAGGCGAAAATCTGGAATTTCAATCAGTGGCTGATACCAGATGAGAAACTCCCTCTGTGACACACAGAATCATAGAACCATAGAATCAAAGAGTTGGAAGAGACCTCATGGGTCATCCAGTCCAACCCCCTGCCAAGAAGCAGGAATATTACATTCAAATCACTCCTGACAGATGGCCATCCAGCCTCTGTTTAAAAGCTTCCAAAGAAGGAGCCCCCACCACAACTCCGGGGCAGAGAGTTCCACTGCTGAACAGCTCTCACAGTCAGGAGGTTCTTCCTCATGTTCTCCTTTCTTGTAGTTTGAAGCCATTGTTCCGTGTCCTAGTCTCCAGGGAAGCAGAAAACAAGCTTGCTCCCTCCTCCCTGTGACTTCCTCTCCCATATTTATACATGGCTATCATATCTCCTCTCAGCCTTCTCTTCTTCAGGCTAAACATGCCCAGCTCCTTAAGCCGCTCCTCATAGGGCTTGTTCTCCAGACCCTTGATCATTTTAGTCGCCCTCCTCTGGACACATTCCAGCTTGTCAATATCTCCCTTGAATTGTGGTGCCCAGAATTGGACACAATATTCCAGGTGTGGTCTAACCAAAGTGGAATAGAGGGGTAGCATTACTTCCCAGAAGTAATGCTAACCCAGAAGAAGACCGTGTTACATGGAAGACGCTTAACAGACTGCACTCTGGCACCACAATATACAGAGCTAACCTTAAGAAATGGGGCCACAATATGGGGGCAGAGAAAAGCAAACCACAAACTACTTACTGCAATGCAGCCTGAGCTATGCTACATGCAGAATGGAGGACCTTCTCACAGCGACACCAGAGGCACTCCAAGTGGTCAGATTTTGGTCAAAAGACATTTAGCGTAATGCCAAGTTTTTAACTTTGTGTTTTTAAATACATTATAACTGTGCCCTCAATTTGCTTCTGACAAATTAAAACAAAAACAAAAACTGACCATAGCCCCAAAGTGCCACAGCCTGCTCAAAAAATAAAATAGCCTGTTCAAAACAAGATATAGTTTTTCTATGTATAAAAACCATTTTCTGCACAGCACATGCTGTTTCCTATACAGAAAAAAAAATCTGTATGAAACAACTATGTGCAAAGCTTGTACAGAATCAATCTCTACAACAGCACTTTAGGTCCTCCACTGCAAACTAAATCCTTCCCTGATCTACATATTTTTTTTGAAAATTATGTTACACAGCAATCTTTTATGACAAAGGCCAATAAAATTTGGACAGTTGTACATTCCCTAACTTTTGATTATGACATCTAAAATGAAGTTCCATGTCTTTTTTTTAATCAAAGCCAGTCAGTGAAGATGCCAAGCAGACAGCTGTTGCAATAGTGTGCCGTCACAGGCTTTTGAGGCTAAAGCAGGAATGGGCAAACTTTGCTGCATGTGTTTTGGACTTCAACTCCTATAATTCCTGGCCTCAGGCTCCCAGAAGGGCTGGCTACCAAATTTTAAAAAGTGACAAAATGTACCCATAAAACCAGAATCTAGAACAGGGGTCCTCAAACTAAGGCCCGAGGGCCGGATATGGCCCTCTAATGTCATTTACCCGGCCCTCGCTTAGGGTCAACCTAAGTCTGAAATGACTTGAAAGCACAACAACAACAACAACAACAACCTTATCTCATCAGCCAAAAACAGGCCCACACTTTCCATTGAAATACTAATAAGTTTATATTTGTTAAAATTGTTCTTCATTTTAATTACCTTACTGTTCTAAGTGTTTTTTGCACTACAAATAAGATATGTGCAGTGTGCATAGGAATTTATTCATTTTTTTTCCAAATTATAATCTGGCCTCCCAACAGTTTGAGGGATTGTGACCTGGCCCTCTGTTTAAAAAGTTTGAAGACCCCTGATCTAGAACTATAGCATAACCCCCATATGTGCCCTACACTGTTTAGCTGGTATTGCACCACCTGACATCCGCCGGGAAGTAGCAGCCAATAATGAAAGGACCAAGGCAGTGACATCTCTGGCCCATCCCCTGTTCGGGTATCAGCCAGCACGCCAACACCTTAAATCAAGAAATAGCTTTCTAAAATCTACAGAGATATTCGCAGGAACACCTCAGCAAGTGAAAGCCCAAAAGTGGCAGACAAAAACCCAGAACCTCAAGCCATGGCTGATACTGAATGAGAGACTCCCTCCTGGGCACACAGATGACTTAGAAGGCGCTGAACAGACTGCGCTTTGGCACCACAAGATGCAGAGCCAACCTTAAGAAATGGGGCCACAAAGTGGAGTCCACGACATGCGAGTGTGGAGAAGAGCAAACCACAGACCACCTACTACAATGCAACCTGAGGCCTGCCACATGTGCAATGGAGGACCTTCTTATCGCAACCCTGGAGGCACTCCAAGTGGTCAGCCACTGGTCAAAAGACATTTAGTATAATGCTAAGTTTTTTTAAACTTTGTGTTTTTTAAATACATTACAACTGGAACCCTTGGTTCATTTCTGTAATGATAAATAAATACCATCTCAATCACACATCCCACAGGATGATGCCATAAAAGTTCAAGAAGCATCAGCCGACTGTAGTTGAATAGTACAGGTAACATTTCATCAATCAACAAATTATCATTACCCAAAGTATTTTGTACTAGAAAAAAAACACCTTACCAGTTGGTGCTGTGTTGGAACAGGATATTGCTGTCTTGACAGGGTTTGATTTTGCAGCATTTTCTGGAGCATGATCTTTTGCTGCAAAGCTAAGGAAACGTTGGGTGGTCTTTGAAGAGGCTGGGTAGATTGTTGCTGCTGTTGTGTTGATTGTTGTTGCTGTGTCTGCGGCTGAACAGCTACTGAGTTAGGCTGCTGTTGTTGTTGCTGCTGCTGTGCATAGTGCAGAATCGAAGGCTTGTTTTGGGAGCCCAAAACAGAAGGCATTTGCTGGCTGGGTTGTTCTGAGTTGAACTGAAACAAAGGCTTGATGTTGTTCTGAGGCTCCTCCAGCGGCAACTGGCTGTTGCTGATATAACCTCTGCTGAGGTCCTGAGTCTTTCGTTGCATCATGGTGTTGACAGAGCTTCCCTGGGATAGGGCATTTGCCCGGTAGATGTAGTTATTCATTCCTTTGGGCAGATTCCCATTTGCAGGGACTCCCGAGTTCTGCGGGTTGAACTGCTGCTGATGAAAAGGAGGGTTGGCCATTTTTTCCTGGACAAATGATCCGGGAGGAAGCTCTGCAGGTGATAAAGTGGGCCAGGAGGAGGGTGGTTGACCCTGCTGGCATTGTTGGATCATGGCATGTTGCTGACGGTTGGCTGCTATTTGTTTCAACTGCTGGGCATGGGAGACTTCCTGCCAGCTGCCCATTGGTCGGTTGGGAATTGACGGTGCTTGAGATGGAGTGGTTTGTGTCTGAGGCACTGAAGGAATCGGAGATGAGCTGGACATAGCAGCAGTTGACATGGTGAAAGGTGGACCCGTAGAGGAAGGCCTCATTTGGGGAGACCCAGCTGAAGCCTGGTTCATGGTGGGTGAATATTCTTGCTTGATCACCATTTTATCCATCTGCAACGATGAAGATCTGGCAGGAGGAGTTCTCGGGATCTGCTGCCCAAGGTCAATGTTAAATGGCTCATCTTGCTTGATGGTGGCATTTATCATATTTTCGAGTTCAAGATCACTCATGGGTGGCACAGAAATATTTGTCAGCTCATTGAACAATTCTTGAAGTTCTGGGTCCATCAACTGTTCTCCCATGTCTTCTCCATATCTGTTAGGAAAAGGATGGCCCTGGGACACCTGATTATCTGAGTGTTTGCTGCAAGAGTAGGTCTCTCCTGGTTCTTTCTTTACCTCCTTTAGTGTCAAGTTAAACATCCCATTGGCATTTGAGTGGCTGTTGTTTGTTGGGCTGTTGACCTTCCTCTGAGAACCTTGGCCAACTGTCAAGGCTCCTAACACTGAGGGGTTCTGGCAATTATTACCACAGTGTCCATGTCCCGCAGAAAGGTTATTATCCCCAACGCGGACCCTCTTAATATCAAGGAAGGTGTTGTCAGCAATGCCATTTGATCTCTTATTGTTGGCTGGTGAGAGATTCACCACCAGCTTTCTCTTCAAAGAACCTTGGAGCTGGAAGAAACAGAAAGAAACTTTTAGATATTCAAAAATATCATTATAATAAATGGTCATTTGAATGTGGTGGCTATAACATTGGTGCTGAAATTACATGCCTGACAGATAAACAGACAAGCTAAATTACAAAGACATATATTAGAATCACATTTGGAAGTTTATGATATGAAGTTTCTTAAACTCAATATATTTCAGGCCTCAGCAGAATTCATTCTAGCCCTGCATAAAGGTTTATCCATGATGGATATTATAACAACCTCTTCTATCAATGGTTCACAACAAAGGGAAAGATTAAGTCATCTATAAGGGTCATGTATTGAACCGTCATCTTTCTACCTCCACCTCCTTTGACCACCTGGAAACCCAGACAAAGCTTCTACATGGATTCAAAGGAATCTTGTAGCATCTCAAGAAACTAACCAAGAGAATGAAGTTGATAGCATAAGCACAATCAGTCCATGTTTATTTCCTCAGATGCATAAAGAACTTGGATTGTGCTTTTCCTGCATGGCAGGGGGTGGGACTACATAGTGGCCTCTTCCAACTCCTATTATTCTAAGTGAAGACTGAGGAAGTAGACTTGGAGTACATCTGCACCACAGAATTTGTGCAGTATAACACCACTTCTATTTGGCAGAGAAGATTAAAGAAGGTTACAACCACAACAATTCCCATAGGTTGGTAAGTAACAACAACCCGCTTGACTATCGTCTGATAGTGTTTGCCCAGATGTGTCCCAGTTTTCACCTATGAAATGCTGGTGGATATGGAACAGTAAAGAGAATGGTGTAATTTGTGTTCTATAATAATGGGGTACTTTCTTCATTTCTTCTATAATATGTTCCATGTAACTTCGTGAAGTATATGTGACCCCCCCCCCAATGATTTTAAGTCCCCTTCTGCTAAAACAAAATACTCTGAGCATGAAGAAAGTCTCCAGGCAACAAAACTCACATCTCTGGCAGCACATTTTGCTTTTCTTAATGTTTACTTCATTAATTTGGTACTGATGGTGGTGAGAGGGGGAATCAATAGCTTTTCCGAATACTAAGAATGTGGAGCGAGTAAAAACAGATATCCAATTGACCACAGTTCCCAAACTGGTGATTACGAGACTTCTGTCTTTACTACTGTGCCTGTGATCCATACAAGCTTTAGGTTACACACAAGGTGATACAACTGTTTGCTGCAGAGAGAAAATTACATCGGAATGCTTGTAGTGTATATAAATGTTTGGTTTACGACACTCATTCCCTCTTTCTGTCCTTGTGATTGTCATTTTTCCAAATGCTACCACTTGGAGGTTAACTGGGATTTAGAATAATCCTCCTATTATCCTAAATATATGAAGCTATCTTACACAATATCAAGTCCTTTGGTTCATTTTGCTCAGCTGTGCCATGGCCAATTGCTGGAAGTTATCCAATGCAGGTATCTGCAGATTGCAGGTATACAGATCTTACCTATCCATATCTGACAAAATATAGGGTGTCCATAAAGTCTCTTTACCATTTAAATGGTCAGCTGGCCTCGCAGCGGGCCTCTCACCCAAAGGTAGGGCTGTTTCTGAGACTCCAAGTGGGGAGGGTTGCTCTCCCCAAGTCAATTCCTCCCAAATCCCTCCAGTATTTTCCATTGGTCATGGGGTTCTGTGTGGGAAGTTTGGCCCAATTCTGTTGTTGGTAGGGTTCAGAATGCTCTTTGATTGTAGTTAAACTATAAATCCCAGCAAATACAACTCCAAAATATCAAGGTCTATTTTCCCCAAACTCCTCCGGTCTTCACATTTTGGCATATTGAGTATTCGTGCCAGGTTTGGTCCAGATCCATCATTATTTGAGTCCACAGTAATCTCTGGATGTAGGTAAGCTACAACTCCAAAACTCAAGAGCAATGCCCACCAAACCCTTCCAGTATTTGCTGTTGGTCAGGGGAGTTGTGTGCTAAGTTTGGTTCAATTCCTGGTGGAGTTCAGGATGTTCTTTGATTGTAGGCTAACTATAAATCCCAGCAACTACAACTCCCAAATGACAAAATCAATCCCCCTTGACTCCACTTGTATTCAAATATGGCTGTATTGGGTATTTGTGCCAAATTTGGTCCAGTGAATGAAAATACATGCATATCAGAGATTTACATTATGATTCATAACAGTAGCAAAATTACAATTATGTAGTAGCAACAAAAATAATTTTCTGGTTGGGGATCACCACAACATGAGGAACTGTCTTAAGGGGTCACGGCATTAGGAAAGTTGAGCACCACTGTCCTAGATCAATGAGAAATATATTTCATCTAGCTCTTTGTTTTGATTATTCTGTGCAAACTGAGTGATTCTGGAAGTGTTCGTCTAAAAGAAGCAAGCCTTCAAACTGTAATCTTGGACAAAAAGGGTGATTTGTTTTAGAATAACTAAATTCAGTGAGCAACAGATGGTTTGCTAGAACTGAAATTGGGAAGGAGGATTCTTCCAAGAAGTGTGTGTATGTATGAGAGAGAGAGAGAGAGAGAGAGAGAGAGAAAGAGAGAGAGGAACATACACAATGAATCCACTGTGACAGTGGACAATTACTGATGAAAGAAATAATATATATTTCTACCGTTTTTCTACTTGCTGCCAAAATAATCTCTATTTACCACTTAATTACCAAAAAATGTAAAGAGGACGCTCTTCTAAATATCTGTGTAATTTTGATCCTTAATGATCCATGTTGGAATAATAAATAGAAACGAATTCTTTTGATAAATCAGATTAAATTAGAATAAGCAATGGGGGAAACGTTGTATGTTTGTTTTAGGGAGGGTTGGCCAGTTTAAATGGCAGACACAAAAGATTTGTCTACCTAATCTCTGCCACAAAGTACCATAGAAATGCCTCCCTGCAGTGTTGATTCCAGTCGCTGGCACGCAATAAGGGTATCGGTTAAGGCAAACGCTACAGCTGACGGGTTATAAAATGGGATGTGTGGTTCACTTTGTCCAAGAAGCAAAATAAGAACAGGGGAGAACAGTGCAGTTTTAAATAGGTCAAAACTGTTAATCACAACCGGGCATTCATTCCTCTGTGTGAAACAAATAGGCATGAAAGAGCAGCCTTCCCTGCCATCGGAGATGTGTCTTCTCCCCCGCCCCCATTTGTCCTAGAGAACTCTTTTTCCCCCCATTTCAGATCCCTTTCAACCATGAATAAATTAACAATCCCTCGCTGCTAAATCTACAGAAATTAATGTCAACATATATTACCAGGGGATGTGAAGCCGAGAGTAATGCAAAGCCGAGCAGGGGAGTAACGCAACCGCTTAAACTGATCCAATCCCAATAAGAGAAAGAAATATCAAAGGCATTATAAATGTTGACGGGATAATCAGGCATGTAAAAGAGGTCACCCAACACCATCCTACTAGGGCAAGCGATGCATTGTTTACCCGATTTAGAAGTCAGCTTAAAATATTAACACACACACAACCGTGCGCAGGAAGCGCCTAATCCTTCAAAAATGTGCCTGCTGCCATTCGATTTTGCCTTTTCGACATCCTGCATGGCAGATTTAAAGGAAGGGAGATTACCCGGCACAGCCTGCTGATTGTTTGCAATCCCAAGTTCCTGCACAGCCCATCCCACTGAACGGCTGGGGCTTTTCGGTGTGATTAGCAGATGTGCAGAATTCCCTACGTCTGCACACACGGCCCATATCCTACGAAGAGAGCTAAGCAATAGGGAAATCCCAACCCTAAAAGGCTTTCCAAACGTGTTCTGTAGCAGGCCTTGGGATACTTAAAAGTAACCAGTGGACCCACTGTCACCTGATTTTGAATTTTTTTCGAGTATGTCTACCCCGCCCTTCTCAACCCCCGAAGGGGGACTCAGGGCGGCTTACAAAAGGCACAATTCGATGCCAGCAATACACGTAGTAAGAGAAAATACATAGCAGCAACAATGACAAAACAATTAAAACAATCCAGTTATACAGTACAACTAATAAAAACCAATCTAGTGATCAACGTTCGCCAAGCTCAAAATCTGTAAGTTCATTCCGCATTGCCATAATCCTATCCAGTTCTGGTCGTCAGTGTTTTTTGTCTGTCTGCCAGGTTACCCAAAGGCCTGGTCCCATATCCATGTTTTTAGTTTCCTTCTAAAAGAGAGGAGGGATGTCGATGACCTAATTTCCCCGGGAAGCAATTCCACAGGCGAGGGGCCACCACCGAGAAGGCCCTGCTCCCCGTCCCCACCAACCTCACTTGTGATAGAGGTGGGGCCGAGAGCAGGGCCTCCCCAGAAGATCTTAAACTCTGAGGCAGGACGTAGAAGGAGATACGTTCGGACAGGTAAGCTGGGCCAGAGCAGTATAGGGTTTTGTATGTCAAAACCAGCACTTTGAATTGTGCTCGGACCTGGATCGGCAGCCAGTTGAGCTGACATAACAGAGGGGTGGTATGTTCCCTGTATGACGCTCCGGTGAGTAATCTGGCCGCCGCCCGTTGGACTAATTGAAGTTTCCGAACAGTCTTCAAAGGCAACCCCATGTAGAGTGCATTGCAGTAATCTATTCGGGATGTAACAAGAGCGTGGACCCCTGTGGTCAGGAAGTACAGCCGTCCCTCCTCATTTGCGGTTTTAACTTTTGCAAATTTGATTATTCCCTGTAGGAATCTTTATATCATCCAGTGTGACTCTAAAGTGAATTTCCTCTGGGCCTGCTGCAGGACATAAAAAGGCCGGGCTTAGCACAGCAGGTTAAAACACTAAAAATCCTGCCGATTGAAAGGCTGGCAGTGCAAGCCCAGGTTGAGGTGTGCACCCGCTGTCAGCCTCTGCATCTGCTCACCTAGCAGATCGAAAACAGAAATGTGAGTAGATAAATAGGTATTGCTTTAAGCACGGAGGTAATAAAGGTGCCCACAAGGACATGCCAGCAATTAGACCGCGAGGACATCTATGAATAACAAATAACTCCTTGGCATGGAAGATGGAGCAACAGCACCTCCCATGGCCAGAGCTGAGCACAGCCTCCAGATGCTGGAAATGAAAGGAATTGGGAAAAGCCTTTACTTCTGTTTATGTGTTGTCTGTCCTTGTTAAATGATGACATTGAATGTTTGCCGTATATGTGTTCTGTAATCCGCCCTGAGTCCCATCGGGGAGATAGAATGGAATATTGTGAATGGTTATTGTGTTAATTGCTTAATCTGTTATTGTGTTAATTGTTTTTAAATATCCTGTTGTTGTTAGCATTGAATTTTTGCTGCTATTGTTGTTAACCGCTGTGAGTCGCCTAAGGGCTGAGAACAGCGGTATACAAATAAAGTTAAGTAAGTAAGTAAATAAATAAATAAATAGAAATAAAGAATAATAATAATAATAATAATAATAATAATTTCTAGAGATAACACCTTTCTAGACATCCATAGGTCTTTTCAGTACGATTCTATATGGTCAGTTACCAGCAGAAGTCAGCCATAGAGCTAAGCTGGAGGACTTAGGATGCATCTATACTGTAGAATTAATGCACTTTCACATCACTTTACCAGCTATGGAATTCTGGGAGCTATAGTGGACTGGGCTGTAGAGCAGCTAGT
The DNA here is from genome assembly GCF_037176765.1 of Anolis sagrei. Lineage (NCBI taxonomy): Eukaryota > Metazoa > Chordata > Lepidosauria > Squamata > Anolidae > Anolis > Anolis sagrei. The sequence goes on from NC_090023.1 coordinate 20,440,088, forward strand.
TAGTAGCCAACTGCATTAAATCACTATTGACCAAGAGGTCATGAGTTTGAAGCCAGCCCAGGTCAGAGTAAGCTCCTAACCATTAATAGTCTAGCTTGTTTTCAACCTATCAGTCTGAAAGACAGTTGCATCTGTCAAGTAGGAAATTTAAGTACCGCTTTATGCGGGGAGGCTAATACAACTAATTTATGATGCCATAAAACTATAAAACCTTCCAGCAGCATGCAGAAGAATGAGGAAGTACTCCATCAAAGGACTCGGTATAACAAATGGACGGTAAAACGGCAGTCCCTCCTGTGGCCAGAATCGAACATACCCTCATGAAGCTGGAAAAGCTGGAATGTTAAATTGCCTCTGTGTCCGTGAATATATGTTGTATGTCTAAATGGCACTGAATGTTTGCCATGTATATGTGCATTGTAATCCACCCTGAGTCCCCTGCACGGTGAGAAGGGTGGAATATAAATACTGTAATTAAATGAATAGATAGTTTGACAAAGCAGTTTAACCTTTTGTTCACTGTTTTCAGCTGCTTTCATCTAATCTTCATTCTGTTAACCCAACAGGAAGAAGAAAAGAAAGGGCATAATATTGCTCTTCCCAATAGGCTCAGGCAAAAGCAATCTGCTGAAGCTTCTCTTTGCTAATCCGTTCCTCCTGCTATATAACTTTTGTCACTCCCACACTGATTGGCCACATATGTCCCAATTTTCATCTATGGAATATCGGAAAGTATATAGAAGGAGCCCAGTAGCATCTCTGAGAGTAACGGTGATGAAGCTATTTCTAGGTTCCATGGACACAATCCCTTAATTAACAGAAAGATGTTAACTGTGTCCATGAAAGCTTATGCTTTCCAAACTGCTTTTGCTGTTTCAACTACTGCAGGCACAGAGAGTGGGTGGGGGAGAGTTAACATGATTTCTCATTAATTGGTGTCTTTCCATTCCCAGAATAGAAAAGTAAAGGCTTCATATTCCTCTGCTATTAAATGCAAAAGAACCCCCCTATTAGTTACTATGGAAGCCAGCAAGTAATTAAGGTTATCTTTGCCAAGAGTGGCCAAAGGTAGATCTTAGACCAAAGGAAATGAATAAATATTTCTGCAACAGTTTCTTGGAGCTGTTGAAAAAAAAATAGTGAATGTCCTGAAGGAGACTGCATTATAGTCAACACTCTATGTTTGCTGGGGTTAAGGGCCCAGACCCTCAGGAAAGTGGGGCAAAGGAGAATTAAAAAAATTGTATTTTTTTAACCTGAGATAACATCTCACTAGGAATCTCTAGATCAGCGTTTCTCAACCTGCAGGTTGAGACCTGGGGGGGGGGGGGAGGGTATCAGAGGGGTCGCCAAAGACCATCTGTTGGTCATCAGGGAACTGTGTGGGAAGTTTGACCCAATTCGATTGTTGGTGAAGATCAGAATGCTCTTTGATTGTAAGTGAACTATAAATCCTAGCAACTACAATTCCCAAATGACAGTATCAGTCCCCCTCAACACCACCAGTATTCCAATTTTGGCATATTGAATTTTTGTGTCAAATTTGGTCCAGTGAGTGAAAATACATCCTGCTTATCAGATATTTATGTTACAATTCATAACAGTAGCAAAATTACAAGTAGCAAGTTACGAAGTAGCAATGAAAATAATTTTATGGTTGCGTGTCACCACAACATGAGGAACTGTATTAAGGGGTCGCAGCATTAGGAAGGTTGAGAACTACTGCTCTAGATCTTCCAGCCCCACTCTATAGTCAACTTAGTTGTCTATGGAGTGGTACTGGAAGATCTAGAGATTTCTAATCATATTAACCAAATCACAAGTGTGGAGGCATGACTGTATTTCAAATGGTTGGTTGCATGCAGGGTCCTGCTTTGGAATTTTTTTTCCTCTTCCTAAATTTTCCCCCCTGCATATAAGAAATTCACAGTTTTGAAGAAACTCAGGAGAAACTAATTAACATCTATAAAGGACTTACTTTTGATGGGAACCCAGCCATAATATAGAGAGGTGGCAACTGCACTGATGGGCCAATCTCCCACTGTTGTTGAACCATGATATCTCGCCCCCCCCCCCCCACCCAAAAATATATTGTATTTTAATTAATTTTTCCAAGACTTTTTTGAACTTTTGCTATTTATATACCGCTCCTCTCATGCAAAAATGCCATGAATTCATTCTGGATTTTATCTGTAGACGACAACCTCTTCAGCTCCAGGTGGCATATCTGGTGGCAAGAGATGATAGTTCTTGCAGTCCAACATCTTGAGGACCACAAGTTGTCCACCCCGTTTCCAAAACTGCAATAGTAACTTTTGAGGATAGATCAAAAGATTCAGAAATAGTAATCTCAAATTACAGTCTCAACTTAATTGATTTCAGTCTGGTTCCAGCTTCCTAAGTTCTGTAAGAACCAATAATTGATTCTCCTCCATCTCCTCTCCTTCTAGATAGTGTCTCTGATCTCCTTTAATTCCTTCCTTGTCCCAGGTGTTTTTGATTCCTGTCTGGTCTTGTTAATAGATTTGTTAACTGGAGTAGATAATTAATTCTGGTGTGGCTTCCTTGCAGAACTACTTTAAACTGTCAGCAATGTGAGCAGTAGAAGTTACACTGGAAGCAAAATCTGATGTAGCGATGCATGATCGACAGGGAATTTTGGGAGTTGTAGTCCAAGAAATAAGTTCCCCACATTCTGGATGTAAAATAATGAGTCAAACAGTGATTTAAAAGATCTGTTGAAATAAGATGATGACAAATACAAAGCAAAATCAAGTCAAGCAAAATATAACCAATTCCACCACGGAGGTGTTATCAGAAAAAAGACAATGCAAAATTGTACTCTATTGGTCCTCTACAAAAGAAAAAATCCAAAGGTTCCAAGTTGAGGGGGAAAACCAACAAAATGGCCCTCATCTATCCCTTCCACTATTTTCTTTATTCATCTAGCTTTGAGATCAGAGGCCCTTAGGGGTTAATAACCTAGAATATAGAAAAATAAGTTTGTAAATACTCTGATCACTAACCAAATCTTTAGGATGCATCTACATAGCAGAAGGTTTTTGCAAACAAGTTTTGAGTGGAGTATTTCAGGACTCTATAAAACAATATGGTTAATAGTAGTAGTAGTAGTAGTAGTAGTAAATGTGAAAGTAAGGGTTTCCCCTTGACATTAAGTTTAGTAAGTCCGACTCTGGGGGGTGGTGCTCAATTCCATTTCTAAGTTGACGAGCCAGCTTTGTCCATAGACACCTCCTAGGTCATGCGACCGGCATGACTGCATGGAGCACCGTTACCTTCCTGTCGGAGTGGTACCTATTGATCTACTCACATTTTGCATGTTTTGAACTGCTAGATCGGCAGAAGCTGGGCCTAACAGCGGGAGCTCACCTCGCTCCCCGGATTTGAACTATCGACCTTTCGGTCAGCAAGTTCGGCAGCTCAGCGGTTTAACCCACTGTACCACCAGGAGGCTCCTTAGTAGTAGTGGAAGAACAAAAAGTGGATAGAACACACCTGAAGTTTGCTCACTTTAATTGCCCAATGCTAGGGAATCCCGGCAGTTGTATTTTAAAAGGCTTTAACCTTTCCTGTCAAAGAGTGCAGGTGCCTCAGCAAGCTACAAATCCCAGGATTGCAATTGCATTATAGAATGCCAACCTTTCTCTGTAAAACCTTTAGAACAGCCTTATTGTTAATTCAAGATTGCTTTGAGAGATGGCTTGGACACTACTGCTTTTTATCATTTGACAAATGTTGGACGGCGAAGGAATAAATCCTTTAAGGATTTAGCATTGAGGAATTACAAAGAATCTGGATTAGTAGTATATAACTATCTCCTTCCCCATGTTTCAGAGGAATTCGTAATACAATCTGGCAGACTGCAAGCCATGATCTTATAAAACAAAGTGACTGAAAATGACAAGGACGCTGTAAAAAAAACCACACTATATTGTAGGCTTGAAAAGACAGATTTTGTTTCTTTCCATGAAGCTGGCAGGTTTGTCCCTTCGTGGCATAACACCATCTAGAAACAAAAAGTGCAGCTATTTATCAGCTTTCAGTTTTTGCTTTCCACCCCCATAAATAACATTTTGTTCTAAAATACAGACAGCACTACATATTCATAGATTCCTTATCCAATGGGTTCAACCAATGAGTGCTTGAAAATATTTTGAAAAAAATCCAAAAAGCCAACCTCGAGTGTGCCATTTTATATAAGGGATACCATTACATAATGGGACTTGTGAAGCCTTGGTTTTAAGTATCCATGGGATGCAGGGTAGTCCTGGAATAAAACCCGAGAAGATACCTATAGTCCACTGTAACATATAAAAGTTTCATATAAAAGCTTCCTCTATCATCTCCATATGGAAGTGTACGAGGTAATTGGATTTCACTGGACATTTGCATCTTGAAACTGCAGAGCACTGAGTTGAGCCAAAACAAGCCCAATGGATGGAGCTAAGATTGGGATTTCCATGAACTGGGGGAGGAGACTGATAAGATTTTGCCTTACTTTTTTTTTAACTTTGGAAAAGGTTTGAGAATTTTGGGTTGTTGTAGGTTTTTTCGTGCTATATGGCCATGATCTAGAGGCATTCTCTCCTGATGTTTCGCCTGCATCTATGGCAAGCATCCTCAGAGGTAGTGCTTGCCATAGATGCAGGCAAAACATCAGGAGAGAATGCCTCTAGACCATGGCCATATAGCCTGAAAAAATCTACAACAACTCAGTGATTCCAGCCATGAAAGCCTTCGACAATACGTTCGAGAATTTTTTTTTTTTAAAAAAATAGAAAATACCTTATAATCCTCTGGAAGATTCTGGGAGTTGTAGTCCCCAATACCAGCATGTCCAAGCTCTTGATTGACATGGAGTTTGATAATTTCCCAGTAAAGACAGAAGGGGTGGATGGGTTTGGGTAGGTGAAAATTCAATGGCCTTTGGGGGTTGAAAAGGGATGAAATCTAGTGTTTAATATTCAAACAGCACTTAAACTTGAGTTCTGAAGATGTAATGCTTTTAAATGATGTAGTTTTTGCTATTATCTTTTAGCACAACTCTATTATTTACACCCCACTTTCTGATAATAACCTAGTTTGGATTTCAAAACTAATTTGAATCAAAATGCATCTTAGGTGACAGAAACTGCCTTCACAAGTTACCTCCCAGACCACTCCAGAGCTCATTCATATACAGCAATGGTTCCCAATCTGTTTTTGACCAAAGACCACTTTGACCAGGGACTACTTTGACTAGGGATCACTCTTCAACATTAGTACCAAAACGATTACAAATCAATTTTTGGTCAACTTTAGATTCAGTTTGGTTATTTGGGGGCACTGATTCAGAAAATTGCATTGGATAGACTATATCAGATCTAGTTTTTGATGCAGAACATATGCCATCCAATAGTTGCCATCTGCTTGCCCACAGAAAACCATATTTAATAATCTAGAGCTGATGTGGCAGTAGTAATCTTTCATGGGTAGTCATTCTCTCCCCTCCTGACATCCCCGTTGACTTGGCACTATAAGACGGTTTTGCGAGACCAGTTGCTCTTGTTGCCTTGTGGTTTTGAGGCAATGATGTAGTAATGGTGAGGCCGTGGACCACATTTTCATTCTTGCAGGCCACTGGTGGTCTATGGACCACATGTTGGGAACCACTGGTATACAGAAACCTTCTGTTGTAATGTTTTGTGTACAAATAAGTTGAGTTCTAAATATTTTATAGTTCAGAAGAAGCCTATTTCCAGACATAGCCAAGTTTTGTCCCCATATTTACTAAGACATAATTTTCATGATATACAGTTTAGGCTGCCTGGATTTGGGGAACTGGAATATGGCTATCCTACAAAAGCAATTTCAGTGAAACATCTTATTGTATTATGTCCACAATTTACACCAATTGATTACAAATTATCCCTTCTGGTACTGACTTAACTATTGTTTCCTATAATCTGTTTTAATTTGCAATTCCTTTCTCTATCAAAAGAAAGTTGTCGGGAATAATATAAAAGGGTGAGGGACATTAGCCTGGAATAACTATATGTGTGTGTGCGTGCGTATACAAACATATATAAGCCTTTGCTTATATACATTATATAATGTATAACGCTAACTTTAGATCAACTTTCAGGATTTTATTAAATCACACATTTGGGGCCTGTTTTAAATATACACAGAAAAATACACAAATCAGAATGGAGGCCTGGTGGGCAGACCACGATGGGAACCCAGGATGGGCCAAAAGGCACGGGTTCAAAAATAACTTTTTAAATAGCAAAATATTCAGTGTGGTCCTGCTATTAAAATGTCTTTAGAAGTGTGATTACTTAGATATTAAAAGTTCACTTTTTAATAAAAACTATGGAACTGGAGGTCTGCAGAGTTCTTGACTTAGATGTTTTAATGTTGTGAAAGTTTATCTTGGAAGGGAAAAGGCTAACACCCAATGAAAGCTACAGCTGTGTTGAGGAGGAACAAGGACTGAAGATGGAGGGAAACCAGAAATGATTTGCAGAAGGAACTATAGCTGTGTTACATTGGTTTTGGTGGAAAAAACAAATGAGGAATATCTGCAAGGTGGGCCTCTTTTTATACCTTCTTCTTATGATTTAAGATATTTTCCGTGTATCAGAATGACATACTCTCTTTTCTGTTCTCATCTTGATTTATGTTGCCTAAGTCAATCTTCATGCTTTTCGTTGTAATTTGAGTGAGAAAATTTCTGAGTGATGGCATTGATTAAAATTTGTTTTGCACCTGATTTCATTCAATGTAAATGAATGTCCATTTATTCAATGTGGGCTGCAGTGGCGCAGTGGGTTAAACCCTTGTTCAGCTGAAGTGCTGACCTGAAGGTTGGCTTAATTGCTTGTCTAAAGGTTGGTAGTTTGAATCCACAAGATGGGGTGAGGTCCTGTCTGTCAGCTCCAACTTGTGCCAACCTAGCAGTTTGAAAACATGCAAATGTGAAAAAAGATGGGAAAGCCTTTACCTTTGTTTATGTATTGTCTGTCCTTGTTAACTGTATAACGGCACTGAATGTTTGCCGTATATGTGTTCTGATAATGGCACTGAATGTTTGCCGTATATGTGTTCTGTCATTTGCCCTGAGTCCACTTGGGGAAATAAAGTGGAATATAAATAAAGTATATTATTATTATTATTATTATTATTATTATTATTATTATTATTATTATCTAACTGAATTATTTCATTTCACATATGCAAATTATTAGTTTTGAATTAAACATGAGGTTGAACTGCTCTGTCTCTATTCTCCCTATGGATGGATGCATCTACACTCTTGAACCAATGCAGTTTGAGACATTAACTGGCATGGCTCAATGCTATACATCTGCACTCTTTGGTAGAGAAGGCCAAAGACCGTGCAAAACTACAAATCCCAGGATTCTATGGTATTATTAGGAGCCCCTGGTGACACAGTGGGTTAAACCCCTGTGCCGGCAGGACTGAAGACCTACAGGTTACAGGTTTGAATCTGGGGAGAGCGCGGATGAGCTCCCTCTTTTAGCTCCAGCTCTCCATGCAGGGACATGAGAGAAGCCTCCCACAAGGATGGTAAAACTTCAAAACATCCAGGTATCCCTGCAATGTCCTTGCAGATGGCCAATTCTCTCACACCAGAAGCTACTTGCAGTTTCTCAAGTCGCTCCTGACATAACCAAAAAAGAGAGAAAAGAATGGTATTATTGAGCCATAGCAGTTAAAGTGGTATCAAACTGCATTCATTCAAGAGTGTAAATGCACCCTATGTTGTTTCTTTCTCGGGATCGAGATTTTAACTTAAACAAGTAATGCTCTTTTCTTCAATAACTTCCCAAAAGGAATACAACAAATAGTTTTCAGAAATGATTGCTGGTACGTAATAAAGTCTTTCTTGCAGGACGTTAAGACTACTAGACCCAAACATTCTTTTTGTTGGATTCTTTTATTGAATGCTGCGGGTTGGTAGTTGGGGGTTGTTGGTTTTTTACTTTGGGCCTGTACAAATTGTTCAGAACATGGAAAATGAGAGTTGCTATGGTTACCTATGTAAAAAAGCTTGGCAAAGAACAGGGACCCTTTTCAGGTAGGATTTCTCCCGTCTTGATTGCAAATGAACTAGGTTTTGAACAACTTGGAAGCGTCTTAAATTTTTTAAAAAGGTTTCAGTGCAAGTTGAGAAAAGCTATCCTTCAGGGAATTATTTTACCAATATCTTTATCCGCCAATACGCCCTGTCTTTTGTGTACACACACTGCTTTAAACCAGGCTTACTTTTTCTAATTCAGTGTGGAACTGCATTATATGAATTTACACTAGGCATGGGCAAACTTGGGCCCTCCAGGTGTTTTGGACTTCAACTCCCAGAATTCCTAAAAACCTCAGGCCCTTTACGTTTCCCCCTCAGCTGCTTAAGCATTTTGCAACACAGACATTCAGTTTTACTAGCAAACCAGACTTTATAAAAGATCCAGACACGTAACATACAAACATAACACATAACATAGCATACAAACACATAATATAAATCATAACAACAAAATGTATGGGGATGCAACAGATTTCCTGAAAACCTTTCATTTATATTTTTTTTTATAAATATCTGATTTGTAAGATAATAAAATACATTTCCAAGATTTTTGTCATTTCTCCTTATGTTTGCTTGACACACTTACACGCTCCATCTGAGGCTGGATCTACACTGCTATATAATCAGGGCCAGCTAACACCTCCCAACAAAGGATTCCTTCAGGCAGGAAGCAGCCAGGCTTTGAAGCTGAAAGGCTATTCGATACTAATCAAGCTGGCCAGCTGCAACATTCACGCTTGCCTCCAACAGACAAAAGTTCCTTTCTCCCACCTTGGAGATTATTCCACAGATATATGTATAAACCCCACTTGCCTAGTTTCCAGCAGATCTCACAACCTCTGAGGATGCCTACCATAGATGTGGGCAAAACATCAGGACAGAATGCTTTTGGAACATTCTCACAGCAACCCAATCCAGAATCTGTTCCCAGATTACCTGCTTTGAACTGGATTTTATGAGTCTGCACTACCATATAATCCAGTTCAAAGCAAACAATCTGGGATCAGCAACTGGATTATTTGACAGTATAGAAGGGGCCTGACACAAGAATGTGTCATGACACACAGTTTGGAAAGCTCTGCAGTGGGGGATCATTTCTTTAATGAAGTTTGACACCACTTTAACAGCCATGGCTCAATGCAATTAAATCATGGAAGATGTAGTTTCGCAAGGTCTTCAGATTTCTCTGCCAAAGAATGGAGATTCCACCTGAACATGTGAAAGAACTTTCTAACTGTGAGAGCTATTCAGCAGTGGAACTCTCTGCCCTGGAGTGTGGTGGGGGCTCCTTCCTTGGAGGCTTTTAAACAGAGGCTGGATGGCCATCTGTTGGGAGTGCTTTGAATGTGATTTTCCTGCTTCTTGGCAGGGGGTTGGACTGGATGGTCCACAAGGTCTCTTCGAACTCTATGATTCTATGGATACTGGTGTGTGACCAAACTACAACTCCATAGCATTGAGCCGCAGCAGACTGCATTCATTGATGCACCCTACATTCTGCATGCAAGGCTGACCATTTCTCGTCTTGCAATGAGAATATTGAAAAATAAATGCACCACACAACCTACAGTGCACAGTGTTACAGCCCACAAAGAATTAATGGATTGATTTCACTAGATGGATAGCTCATATCCTTGAAAATAACTTTCTGTCTGAAGAGAACAGGGCCCACTAAAATTCTAGCAACAAAGCAACCCAATTTGCTTTCGCCTCCGAATTTGTGGGTTTTGCTGCCCACCCCAAAGCTTATCTTCATTGGCAAGAACATTGCTTAGAAACGCTTGGTGAGCCTGATTATTTACCGGAATGTGGGCAAACTTGGGAAAGAGAGGGGGCAAACTTTAAAAGGAATTATTGATGGAAATTTGGCACATCTGGTAGACATTTGTAGGCATTTTCTGGCCTATAAACACAGGAATATGATTATACAAGGAAACAGCTGCCTGCCTGTCCCAGCTATATAAATACCTGTTCCTTTTGGCCAATGGCTACAGGCTGTATCAAGTTAAGGTTTCTGCGTCCTACATTTTGGATTTTATGTTACTAATTTCATTTATAGGCAACAACCCTTTCAGCTTGCAAAAAGCAATGCTAATATGTTGCATTTTATTTGTGTAAGTGGGACATTTCCACACTAAATTACTTCATTTGTCCAGTTAATCATGTTGTCTCCACATTCTAAACTCAAATATTTCGGATTTTTAAAGTGATTTAAATAATAATATTAAGCAAAACTGCGACTGTCTCAAATCAATGCATGTAGTACTGAAAATTAGCCAACTTTTTCCTACACATTTGGTAGAAATTGCTGCAATCACTTCTCCCTATTCCTAGTAGTAAAAATACTATAAAAGCAAAGTAGGTAAGTCACAATCTGCTGCCCTTTTATGACTTCAGAAATCAGCTGCCTGAAGTACCTAATAGTAGGGCTGGACCTGGCTAGCAAAGCCCTTTACACCTGATATCAAATGCTATAACCCACAATAAGGAACAAAACAGTGGTGTAAGGTACTGGCATGAGCCCCAACAGAACTGCATTTGTGCTCCATCTCAGGTTCTCTGACATATGGCCAAAAGTGTCCACTTTCTGCCGTTTGAGAAGAATAAACATTGAGGTGCTAATCCCTCTTGGTGGGTCAGGGCATTTGTAAACCACATCTGTTAAAACACAAGCAGCCCCAAATCACAAGCTGCCTATTTGGAGTCCAATCACAGCACTAACTACTAGTTTCAAGGCTTTGAATTCTTCATAAAACGAATCCACAAAGACAAACATGGGCTCCACCTAGACTGCAATATAATGCAGTTTGAAACTGCATTACATGACAAGGTAGATGGTTTTAGAAAATGGAAGCCTCCATAACCTTTTGGAGATTTGATGATCTTTGGAATCATAGAATCATTGAGTTGGAAGAGACCTCGTGGGCCATCCAGTCCAACCACTGCCAAGAAGCAGGAAACTCGCATTGTTATCAACATCGACAGATGGCCATCCAGCCTCTGTTTCAAAGCTTCCAAAGAAGGAGACTCCACCACACTCCAGGGCAGAGAGTTCCACTGCTGAACAGCTCTCACAGTTAGGAAGTTCTTCCTCATGTTCAGGTGGAATCTCCTTTCCTGTAGTTTGAAGCCACTGTTGCGTGTCCTAGTCTCCAGGGCGGCAGTAAACAAGCTTGCTCCCTCCTCCCTATGACTTCCTCTCTCATATTTATACATGACCATCATGTCTCCTTTCAGCCTTCTCTTCTCCAGGCCAAACATGCCCAGCGATTTAAGCTGCTCCTCATAGGGGTTGTACTCCAGACCCTTGATCATTTGAGTTGCCCTCCTTTGGACCTGTTCCAGCTTGTCAACATGTCCAATTGTGTTGCCTAGAACTGGACACATGTGATTCCAGATGTGGTCTGACCAAGGCAGAATGGAGGGGTAGCATGACTTCCCTGGACCTAGGAATGATAGAATTTATGCCCAATTCTATCGTTGGTGGGGTTCAGTATGCTCTTTGTAGGTTAACTATAAATCCCAGCAACTACAACTACCAAATGACAAAATCAATCCCCCCACAACTCCACCAGTATTCAAATTTGGACGTATCAGGTATTTGTTACAAATTTGGTCCAGTGAATGAAAATACATCCTGCATATCAGATATTTACATTATGATTAATAATAGTAGCAAAATTACAGTTATGAAATAGCAATGCAAATAATTTTATGCTTGGGGGTCACCACAACGTCAGGAACTGTATTAAGAGGTGATGGCATTAGGAAGGTTGAGAAACACTGAGCTAGAGCTTCTTTGAAGATACACAGCTATTCATGTATGGAGGGGGAAAACCCTCTTCTGTCAATAGGAACATTAGGAAGGTTGAGAACCATTGATCTATAAACAATGATATAGTCCCAACTGAATTGTTCTGTGTGAATAATCTGAAGGTATAAACTGATCTGTTATAAGAAAAAGAAAATGAACTCTTCTAAGGGAATTCCTTAATGTCCTACAGCCCAAGTATTCCCAATGTTTAACAAACAAAAAAGTTATCTGGGCAGACTGAGTCAACAAGGCATCAATAAGGCAATCTGCCATTCCCTGGTGGATTCAGAAAGAAGACAAATGAAAATACAGAATCGACTCTAAATAAGCGGTGGCGGAGGGAATTAGCAATACTACTTTCAAACATTAATTTGGGCTTTTATTAAAATACAAAGCACCCTCCCATATCTGAAAGGAGGCATTTTCTGCACTTGCTTTCACTCCAACCGCAGCTTTAATACGGCACAGCAGGGTGTGTTAGCTCTTTCTTTCTAAATTTGGTCCATTATCAAAGAGTTCAATGGAGTTTGCCAATAAGCCTTTATTTAGCCATGCTGAAAAAGTGCTGACAAATGAGATTCTTCCTGTAGCAGTAAAACAAGGCGAAACTAAAAATACCTAATTGCAAAAACACACAGAGGGCCGTTGGGAAAAGGACATGTCTGGGAAGATTTAAGCAGGCAAATTCTAATGGGAAAATGAAGGAAAATGACCACTGTCTTTATAATCCTCATCTTCAGCCTCACCGTCACACCAATGGCAATGATATGAGGCTGCAAGGAGAAAGCAGAGATCTGAAAATCAATTAAATAATTGGCATGGAGTGCTGTCAATAAGTTAGCAAAAATAGCTCCCAATATGTGAGCATGTTAATTTACAGGAGGAATCTCTGGATCCAAAGCATCAGGGAATATCTATTCTAGAAACACAGATTTATGCCAGTTGAAGTACCACAGGTTTTCCCCAAAGAATTCTGGTAATTGTAGTTTGGAGAAAGTGCTGAGAAATTTCTGCGAGAGTTCCCTTGCCTTATTGCACTTCTGGGCATTTCCCTTGACTTATTACAGGGATCCCTTGATTTATTGCACTTCTGGGCATTTCTGACAGGACTCTGAAACTTTACAATGCTATGTACCCTTAATCGAAAGACTACCTTGATATATAGAGCAGATATGGAGTAGTAGTTGAGTACTGGACTCCAACTCTGGAGACTGGTGTTCAAGTCTCTGCTTGGCCATGGACACCCGTTGGATGACTTTGGACAAGTCTTATAGCCTAAGGAGAAAGCAATAGCAATCTCCCTCTGAACAAATCTTGCTGAGAGAAACCCAAGATAGGTTCACCAAAAGGCACAAATGTCTTGAAGGCACATAAAAGCACACCATGGAAGTGATTGTACTGTTTTGGCCATGAAAGATTTAAGGCTCAGAAACATCTCAGGTTACAGTCGGCCCTTCACAGGAGAATCTGATTATGGTAATATGGTCTGTCTATGGAAGTCCTGGCCCTCTAGCACAACATAGTACCATACTAGAGGACCTAGAGCAGCATTTCTCAACCTGGGGGTTGGGACCACTGGGGAGGTCACGAGGGGGTTTCAGAGGGGTCACCAAAGACCATCAGAAAACACATATTTCTGGTGGTCTTAGGAACCCCTTTGCAGAAAAGGCTGAAGATCTCTCCATGTGTCATTCTCTTCTTTTTGGAAACAGACGGTGAATCCTCCCACCAAAAGCCTTCCTCCTGCTGCGATTGGCCAGCCTTTCAGCCAAGGGAGGGCTGTTTCTGAGACTTCAAGCAGTGAGAGGAGAGCAGGCATACTCAGCACATGGCAGTGTGGTATGCATGTACGGGTGAGGGAGAGCACATGAGGCCGGAGGAAGGTTCTCATCCCTTCAAGGCAGAGGAAAAAGCATCCTTTGATTGTAGATAAACTATAAATCCCGGCAACTATAACTCCAAAATGGCAAAATCAACCCCCCCCCCCAACCCCACCAGTATTCCAATTTGGATGTATTTGTGCCAAATTTGGTCCAGTGAATGAAAATACATCCTGCATATCAGATATTTACATTCCGATTCATAACAGTAGCAAAATTACATTTAGAATGTAGCAATGAAAATAATGGTATGGTTGGGGGTCACCACAACATGAGGACCTGTATTAAGTGGTCGCAGCATTAGGAAGATTGAAAAGCACTGACCTAGAGATTCCCAGAGAGAACTGCTCTCAGGTAAAAATAAAATGGGTTTCTGGGGTGTTTTTCCCCCCACTTTTGTGGTGATATGCCAACTGCATTTGTAGAAGAAATGGAAGATCCTGGGAACAAAACCTGAGACACAGAAAGAGCTCCCTGAAGCTCTTTTGAAAGCTTGTAAGGGTGCACCTTGGTCGAACATCAAACAAAATATTGAGAGGGGTGTACCATTTCATCTATACTTATGATTTTTTTTGGTCATGTCAGGAGTGACTTGAGAAGCTGCAAGTCACTTCTGTTGTGAGAGAATTGGCCGTCTGCAAGGACGTTGCCCAGGGGACGCCCGGATGATTTGATGTTTTTATCATCCTTGTGGGAGGCATCTCTCATGTCCCCACATGAGGAGTTGGAGCTGATAGAGGGAGCTCATCCGCCTCTCCCCGGATTCGAACCTGCGACCTGTTGGTCTTCAGTTTGCCGGCACAGGGGTTTAACCCACTGCGCCACTGGGGGCTCCATATACTTATGATGATGATGATGTTTATTGATGCCCTGCTTTTTCTCTCCACAAGGAGACTTATTCCATATTTTTATTTTCTTATTTTCAAAAGCTTCTGACATAGATTTCCATCATACGATAGAAAAAGAACATGTAGGAACCCCCCCCAACCCCCCCCCCCCCCCAAATTTCAACAACTGGAAGCCATACAGAGTCACTGAATATCATTTCCAAAAAAGTATGAAATTTTGCATTCCTCCCTATTTCCTGTTTTCATCTAGACATGAAAACACTGAAATGCTCTAAGTGGCTTTGTTCTCGCAGAATGTCCAGCTGTGTCCAGATGAAGCACAAAGTGCCAGAAACCGTGTAAGAAAGAAAAGGGAGATCTTTCCAGCCTATTCTGTTCACTTGGGAGTTCAACACCGGAGTTTCTCTTAATATTATATAAACAGATTCCAAACTCTCCTGGTTCTTCTCATCATCTTTTCCTCCTTCTAATACCCATCTCAGGTCCATGCCTATGGTTTCTGACAAGAGTGCTAGTGAGACACGGTCTCTTGGCAGTGCCTGCTTTCATAAAGAACATTTAGTGGATAACATCAATATCTTACAAAGGATTTCAGCCAGGGCTGGTCCAAGACATTTTATTTCCTGAGACAGAACAACATATGCTGTCTACTCTTGTACCAGGCAGGGTGCATTATCCTCACATTATTCTGCCAACAGATACTTCTTGCTTTGCCTGATTGAAAAAAATAACTATTATCATAAATCAAATAACTAAATGGTGCTACAGCTAGCCGTAGAAGATTAGACCACCTGTTTCCGTCAGCAGTAAATTATCTGGTCAAAGGGGATGAAATTGTAAATTAATTTGCAGACTTCCCAATAATGTTCTGGTTTAATCAAGTTGTTAGTTTTAATCGAAGAGATTGAAAGTGTAAATTCTACAAATTTTCCCAACATTGCTCTAGTTAAATGACCTGAGCAGTTATTGTCAAATAGACCAAATTGTAAATTAATTTCCCCAAAAGCTCAACACTGCTCTAGTTGAATGAATTGGTCAGTTACATGCTCTCCAAGTGTCCCAATTTGGCAGGGAAAGTCCCAATTAATCCTCTGTTGTCCCACTTTTCCAGCTGCCTTTAAAATATCCCTGTTTCACTCTCCTCTTTCCATTTTCACCCTTTGCCTTCAGATTGCTTCAACTGTTGCAAACTGAAGGCTTGTTGACTTACCATATATACTCGAGTATACACTGAGTTTTCAGCTATTTTAGGCTGAAAAAACCCCTTGGCTTATACTTCAGTAAAAGTTATTTATTTTATATTATTATCATTATTATTATTATTATTATTATTATTACATTTACATTATTTCACTCTGGTATTATTATTTTATTACATTTATTATTTTACTCTATTTATTATTGTTATTATTACATTTATTATTTTACTCTATTATTATTATGATTATTATTACATTTCTAATTTTACTCTAATATTGTTTTTATTAAATTAATTATTTTACTTTATTTATTATTATTACTGGGTTGTTGTAGGTTTTTTCGGGCTATATGACCATGGGCTAGAGGCATTTTCTTCTGACGTTTCGCCTGCATCTATGGCAAGCATCCTCAGAGGTAGTGGTAGCATCCTCACTACCTCTGAGGATACCAGAGGTAGCATCCTTACTACCTCTGAGGATGCTTGCCATAGATGCAGGCGAAACGTCAGGACAGAATGCCTCTAGACCATGGCCATATAGCCTGAAAAAACCTACAACAACCCAGTGATTCCAGCCATGAAAGCCTTCGACCATATTATTATTACATTTTTAAATTTTATTTACTATTATTGCATTTATTATTTTACTCTATTACCGTTTTTATAAACATTTCTTATTTTGCTCTCTTTATTATTATTAGAAAGGATACATAAGCGCATATACATTGAAGAAGGTTAGAATAATGGTTTAATCAGAGTTGGACAGTCTTATCTCATATTACAGTTTTATGTCAATATTCAAAAATTTTCAAAAATATTTAGCCTGCTGTTAATTAATATAATTTCATTGGTATCTATTTTTATTTTTAAATTTACCAGTAACTGCTGCATTTCCCACCCTTGGCTTATACTCGAGGTAGTATGTTTTCCTAGTTTTTGGTAGTAAAATTAGGTGCCTTGGCTTATATTCAGGTCGGCTTATACTCAAGTATATACGGTAACCCAAACGACTCTATTCACCACACACATAAATATCTGCCTGTATTCAAGATTTATATTGGCCTTCCTTGAGTATCACGACAATTTAAACTTTAAACCAACTTTGTTCCACTTTTAGGGGAATATGTTGGAGTTTGCTGGAAACTCTGGAGTATCCCGAGGCATCAGGGCAGTCTGGACAGCAGAGATCAGGTATGATTCAGTCCAATCCACTGTCCAGACTGGACATTGCCACCATCAGCCTTTCCCTGCACTGATACGTTTCCCATTAGCTGGAAACTGCAGAGTTAATTTTGTTTTTCTGAACGTCCATGCCAATCTTCCATCCTTTCCTTGTTAGCATTTTTCTCCCGCATTGAAAATCTCAACTCACCACATTAAGTCTTTCCTCCAAAGAGGGAGATAAGCAGCCAGGGATGAGGTAGAAAGTTAACTTTGGCATATACTTTATGCACACGGACACACAACCCAGTGTTTAGTCTAAAGGGAGCAAAAATTATGTACGCTACTACAGCCATATGAAATACCATCCCCCAGGCTATGGAGCTCAACGGTTTGATGTCATCCTTATGCTATTTCTCATGGATAGAGCAGAGCCTACTTTTCCTATATGAGACAACCGTGGCTATATATTACAGACGAAGAGAACAAGCTGTACCATAAGATTGGTGTGGAAACAGAGCCTACCTTCTCTGGCCCCATATTTCAAATGAATTGATTATCTTCCTCTCCACTTCTTTCACTGTTCACAGCCTGATCCCAAAAACCCAACACCATTATGAATTTTCAAAGAACTAGTAAACACTATTAATTTTGTATTGTCGAAGGCCTTCATAGCCGGAATCACTGGGTTATTGTGTGTTTTCTTGGCTGTATGGCCATGTTCCAGAAGTATTCTCTCCTGACATTTTGCCCACATCTATGGCAGGCATCCGCAGAGGTTGTGAGGTCTGTTGGAAACTAGGAAAATGGGAATGTCCAGGGTGTCTAGTTGAGGTAGGTATGAATGTAGCAATTGGCCACCTTGATTAGCATTTAATAGCCTAGCAGTTTCAAAATCTGGCCTTTTATCACCTGGGGGAATCCTTTGTTGGGAGGTGAATTGTCCACAAGCACGAGGACAATTTCAACAGAAAGGAAGAAACCATCAAAATGAACACAATCTGGCTACTAGTATCAAAAAACTCTAAAATCATAACAGTAAATAAAGAACAACCCTCAAAAACAGGGGAACCCCAGACTAGAAACAATCAGGGACAACTAATCACCTCTCAACAAAGGATTCCTCCAGGCAGTAAGAAGCCACAACTTGAAACTGCTAGGCCATTCAATGGTAATCAAAGGTGGCCAATTGCTACATTCACACCTAGCTCAAACACACAAGAGTTCTTTCTTCCATCCTGGACTTTCTACAGATATATAAACTCAGTTTTCCTAGTTTTCAACAGATCTCACAACTGGGTTGTTGTAAGTTTTTTAGGCTATATGGCCATATTCCAGGAGCATTCTTTCCTGACGTTTCACTTGCATCTATGGCAGGCATCCTCAGACGTTGTGAGGTCTATTGGAAACTAGGAAAATGGGGTTTATATATCTGTGGAATATCCAGGGTGGAAGAAAGAACTCTTCTCTGTTGGAGGTAGGTGTGAATGCTTCAACTGGCTACCTTGATTAGCACTGAATCTTAGTAGTTTCAAGTTGTGACTTCTTACTACCTGGGGGAATCCTTTGTTGAGAGGTGATTAGCTGTCCCTGATTGTTTCTTGTCTGGAGTTTTGAGTGTTGTTCTTTATTTACTGTTGTGATTTTAGGGTTTTTTAAAATACTGGTAGCCAGATGCTGTTTATTTTCATGGTTTCTTCCTTTCTGTTGGAATTGTCCACATGCTTGTGGATTTCAATGGTTTCTCTGTGTAGCCTGACATGCAGGCATGTAGCCGGGGGGGGGGGGGCTCGGGGGGCTTCAGCCGAAATTCTCATGGTGGTTCGCGAAAAGGCCTTACTGGTGCATTATTTAAACTGTTATGTTTATTCATATCATGATCTGATCACCATACTCAATATATCCCATATGCATGGGGGTATTGGGGTAATGATACAAAGGGTTTGCTAGGCTAGACCCTCTTTCACTCAGACTCAGCCCCCCCCCCAAACTCAGCCCCCCCGAAAATTTTTTAGCCCCCCCCCCCCCCCCCGAAACGAAATCCTGGCTACAGGCCTGACATGGTAGTTGTTATTTCACAGGATACCTGCCATAGATGCAGGCGAAACGCCAGGAGAGAATGCTTCTGGAACATGGCCATACAACCCAGAAAACATAAAACAACCCACTATGAATTTTCTGCAAAATACACTTCTTAAGATGTAGCATCTTGCTGCATTGCCATGAGCAGAGGCATAATGGAGAACTACGTGAACACAACTGTAAGTAGCAAGAGCCTTTCATAAGCCCTTGTTCAACAAGCACAAATGGTGAAAACAATCTGGAGAGAAGTTCTGCTTCACCATGGCAACTCTCCTTCATTCAACCATGAGGCTCAGGCACAAGGAAACTCTCCCCGAAGCCAAATGTAACCTCCGCAGATAAGAATCACTTCAGCCAAATGCAATCGAACAATCTGAAAAGTCCAAGCTCCATCCTTCTCCACCACGGCTCTTCCAGGGCACGCAAGGTCAGGCTCATGAAACAATAACTTCAAACAAAGAAGGACCCTCAGGATTTGAGGACTGGGATTTCTTTCCCCCCCAGAAAGTTAAGAAATCAAAGTTTGTTATATGGATTAAGGATACTAACAAAATGTGACTGATACAATTTACTGAAGAAAAGGGGATTTACTTTCCCCAAGAGTTCACTGATTCACCCGCAGCCTGGAGAACACGCAGGCAGTAAAATACATCTCGATCTACTTGGATGAAATCATGGAGGAATAACAAAGAAAGCTGTCGAAAAAGAGGCACATCCACAGTACATTTGTTTTGCTGGGTTTCCTTATTTACAAAATTATAGCATTCTGATGTTTTCACGATCACACCAGCTCCTAAATAATTCTGGGACTCTTGTGGTAATTTT
This sequence comes from Anolis sagrei, assembly GCF_037176765.1. NCBI lineage: Eukaryota > Metazoa > Chordata > Lepidosauria > Squamata > Anolidae > Anolis > Anolis sagrei. The sequence goes on from NC_090023.1 coordinate 20,460,003, forward strand.
GTGAATGTTTTCAAATTCTCTGCCCCAGAAATATAAGGTAAAGGTAAAGGTTTTCTCCTGACAGTAAGTCCAGTCATGTCCAACTTTGGGAGTTGGTTTTATCTCCATTTCTAAGCTGAAGAGCCGGTGTTGTCTGTAGACTCCTCCAAGGTCACATGGCCAGTATTACTGCTTGGAGCGCCATTACCTTCATGCCGGAGTGGTACCTAATGATCTACTCACATTTGCATGTTTTTGAATTGCTAGGTTGGCAGAAGCTGGGGCTAACAGTGGGAGCTCCCCGGTTCAAACCTCAACCTTTCAGTCAGCAAGTTCAGCAGCTCAGTAATTTAAATGCACTGTTAGCCCCAGCTTCTGCACCATTGGGGGTTATATAGTTGATCTTAATTTGTGTTGCCCCAATTTGCAAGATTTTGAATTGCCAATGTTTTTCTGTCAGTGAAAAAATGAAATAAAATCTCACCCACAATGCACTCTATAGCTGTGTAGTGTGAAAGGGACCATGGATGCATCTACATTGTAGAATTAATGCAGGTTGACACCACTTTAACTGTGGCGGCTCAATGCTATAGAATCCTTGGATCATAGAATAGAGTTGGAAGAGATCTCATGGGCCATCCAGTCCAAAGAAGCAGGAAAATTGCATTCAAAGCACCCCCGACAGATGGTCATCCAGCCTCTGCTTAAAAGCCTCCAAAGAAGGAGCCTCCACCACACTCTGGGGCAGAGTTCCACTGCTGAAGTCAGGAAGTTCTTCCCAATGTTCAGGTGGAATCTCCTTTCCTGTAGTTTGAAGCCATTGTTCCACGTCCTAGTCTCCGGGGCAGCAGAAAACAAGCTTGCTCCCTCCTCCCTATGACTTCCTCTCACTCATTTATACATGGCTATCACGTCTCCTCTCAGTCTTCTCTTCTTCAGGCTAAACATGCCCATCTCTTTAAGTCGCTCCTCAAAGGGCTTGTTCTCCAGACCCTTGATCAATTTAGTCACCCTTCTCTGGACACATTCCAGCTTGTCTACATCGCCCTTCAATTGTGGTGCCCAGAATTGGACACAGTATTCCAGGTGTGGTCTAATCAAGGAAGAATAGAGGAGTAGCATTACCTCCCTAGATCTAGACACTTAGCTCCTATTGATTCAGGCCAAAATCCCCTTGGCTTTGTAAGCTGCTGCATCACATTGTTGGCTCATGTTTAACTTGTTGTCCACGAGAACTCCAAGATCTTTTTCACAAGTACTGCTCTTGAGCCATGCGTCCCTCATTCTGTATCTCTGAATTTCATTTTTTTCTGTTGAAGTGGAGTATCTTGCAATTGTCCCTGTTGAACTTCATTTTGTTGGTTTTGGCTGATAATTTCTCTAATCTGTTAAGATTGTTTGGAATTCTGCTCCTGTCTTCTGGAGTATTAGCTATCCCTCCCAATTTGGTGTCGTCTGCAATCTTGATGATCATGCCTTTGATTAATTCATTAATAAAAATGTTGAACAGGACCTGGCCCAGGGTGGAACCCTGCTTGTGGCACTCAACTTGTCACTTCCTACTAGGATTAAGAGGAAACATTGGTGAGTTTCCCTGGGTTCAATCACTTAATCAATTACAGATTCATCTAACCATAGTTTTGCCTAGCCCACATTTGACTAGCTTGTTTGCCAGATGGTCATAATGGACCTTGTCCAAGGCCTTACTGAAATCCAGATACATGATATCCACAGCATTCCTTGTATCCTTGGAGAGATTGATTTGGTTCTAAGATCTGAAGATTCCCTCTCTAACAGATTCTTTGATGACGAAACAGAATAGAGAATATAGGGTCAACTGGGAGCTGTAGGACCCACTCAGGGACACTTTAGTGATCTATTTCAACATTGGCAAATGGTTGGACTACTTGATATCTTCCAACTATATAATTCCATGATTAACTGAATGTGCAACAAAAAAATGGATGCCACCTTGAGCTGCAAGATAGAATGAGCTTTGAGGATAAATTTGGTGACAGCGAACTGTAGCAGAGGAAGTGAAACTAAGCTATAAATCATCCTTTCATTTCCATCAGTCATCTCACAGAAAATGGGAACAGCTCTATCCCTCCCTCTCCAATACAAGGCATACTGCAGTAAAAATATAACATCAGTATATTGCTTCTTCCAAGGAGCATTTGTACACAGAGTTCCATAGTGTTAGGTGAGTCCGTCTTTGTTGGGTGCTTAGTCAAATGATATTAGGTTTTTATATGGGAAAAATAAAGAAATATTCAGATCTATTCACAATGGATCTGTAAGAACTATTTCCCCCCTCCACAACTGACTATTTATACCAGTGGTTCTCAACCTTCCTAATGCTGCGACTCCTTAATAGACTTCGTCGTGTTGTGGTGACCTCCAACCATAAAACTATTTTTGTTGCTACTTCATAATTGTAATTTTGCTGCTGTTATGAATCGTAGCGTAAATATCTGATATGCACAGTATATTTTCATTCACTGGACCAAAATTGTCACAAATACCTGATACACCCAAATTTGAATACTGGTGGGGTTGCGGGGGGATTGATTTTGTCGTTTGGGAGTTGTAGTTGCTGGGATTTATAGTTCACCTACAATCAATGAGCATTCTGAACTCGACCAATGAGGGAATTGAACCAAACTTGGCACACAGAACTCCCATGACTAACAGAAAATACTAGAAGGGTTTGGTGGGCCTTGACCTTGTGTTTTGGAGTTGTAGTTCACCTACATCCAGGACTCAAACAACGATGGAGCTGGACCAAACTTGGCACGAATACTTAATATGCTCAAATGTGAATACTGGCAGAGTTTGAGGAAAACAGAGCTTGACATTTGGGAGTTGTAGTTGCTGGGATTTATAGTTCACCTACAATCACAGAGCATTCTGAACTCGACCAATTATGGATTTGGGCCAAACTTCCCACACAGAACCCCCATGACCAACAGAAAATACGGTGTTTTCTGATGGACTTTGGCAACCCCTCTGACACCCCCTCACAACCCCCCCCAGGGGTCCCGACCCCCCAGGTTGAGAAACACTGATTTAGACAATGTCACCCACCTCAAACCAAGAATGACCTTGAATTTGCAATCTGAACTTCAATATAAGGTCTCATGAAACTGGGGAATGAATGGAATTGGACAGCCTTAAAATTACTATATATTTTTGCAGAGTTGCCATGAGGATTGCTGAGAGAGCATAGAAGGTCATGAGCTTTGAATGCTGGAAATGCAGCCTGGAAATTCAAAATATTATTAAAGCCCATTTTGCACCAAGTAAGACCAAAAGAGTGGCCTCTTGAAGAGAGTAAACTACAATTTTTGTTAGCCATCTCACTGCTAAAAATGAAACCGGGTTATAATTTCCCTTAAGGTGAAGCCTGGTAGCAGAACAAATTGAGAAGTGAACGATTTTGATATGGAAAGCAGTAGGGATTCTGGCAGCAGAGAGTTTGGAATAAGGCTGGGTATCAAATAACATCAGATCACCCGAGGATGGTGGGTAGAGACTCTTGTCTCTTAGAATAACAGTCCACTTTGGTGTTAAAGACTTGTGAAGTGGTCAGTGCCTAAATGAAAAAGCAGAACGTATAGGGCTACATTTCACTCTTCTATTTCCTAGACCCAACACTCCCCTCTTATTCCCATATTCTCCACCTCACTGGTAGGAAACACAGAAAATAAAATTCTTAGCAAGTATGAAATCAAGCTCAGGACCCTGCTTCTCCTACCATCCTAAAGAAAATCTGAACCAGAAATATTGGCTATCAAGCATCAAGGAAAAATGTGGCATGTTTTTGCAGAAATAACTCACACCACCCACAGTTGCATGAAAAAGGATCTAGGAACCCCCCAGTTCCTAGATCCTTTTTCATGAGCTGCTGAACTTGCTTACAGAAAACTTGCAGGTTCAAATCTGGGGAGCAGGGTGAGCTCCCGGTGTTAGCCCCAGCTTCTGCCGACCTCGCAGTTCAAAAACAAATGTGAGTAGATCTATAGGTTCTGCTCTGGTGGGAAGATAACAGTGCTCCATGCAGTCATGCTGGCCACATGAACTTGGAGGTGTCTACGGACAATGCCGGCTCTTCGGCTTAGAAATGGAGATGAGCACCAACCCTCAGAGTCGGGCACGACTGGACTTAATGTCAGAGGAAAACCTTTACCTTTACTTTTACTCCTCACCATATTGCAGAAGGCAATCTCAGAGCAAACATGTCGAAATGAACTCATGCATGAGTGGGGTGAATTAAAAAAGGGGGGCACAGTTTGGCCAGAATGTTTCCCAAAAGGTTTCTAATTATATCCACTATGCCAGATGTTACTGATAGCCAGATTTTCCTGCATTTCTCAAAGTATGCCAGGTTCTGAACATTTCTCACATACCCCAGTCTGGAGTAATGCTGAATGACATGACCTGATTGTTTTGACAGCACTTTGTCCTTCTAAGTGTTTAGAGCATTAGGGTGGTTCTCACATAGGTAATAAATCTGCTCTAGATTTTAGTGCAAACTTCAATATGCTGAACCTGTTTGGGGGACAGGTTCAACACCTATTCTACGGGTGAGTTCAACACCTTGGATGGTTTTAAAATTCAGACTAAAATCTAGAGTGGGCTCAGTATCATAAAGACATGGAAAGCATAAACTTCAGCTGGTTCTTGGTCGATCTTTGTGTTTCTCCTACATGAATTTCTGTGTGCATGATGGCCCTGTTATATTGAGTGGATGACTTGAACTATTATTATTATTATTATTATTATTATTATTATCTTTATTATCTTTATTTGTACCCCGCTAGCATCTCCCAAAGGACTCGATGCGGCTTACAAAGGCCAAGGCCTCAAAACACAACGTAACAATACACAACCTAAAGCAAATTAAAAACAGTTAAAGCAATATTAAACAACAAGCAATAAACAATACACCAGGACACAATAAAACTGGGCCGGGCCATAGTAATGGGAACTACAGCAGTCAATGTATGAAAATCTGTGTAGTATATATAAAATCTGAGTTTATTTATTTATTTGGGGTGCTTCTACCCCGCCCTTCTCAACCCCCTAGGGGGGACTCAGGGCGGCTTACAAAAGGCACAATTCGATGCCTAACAGTTACAAAATACAATACAATATACAATACACAAATTACCATATACTATCACAGTTATAACTAATTAAAACAATCAACAGTATACTAGCATCAATAAAAACATCTAGTGGTCAATGTTCACCAAATCCAAGTCCGTAAACCATTTTGCATTGTCATTGCCTTTCCTACTCTGGTCATTATTGGTTGTCCTTGTCCATCTGCCAGCTTACCCAAAGGCCTGGTCCCACATCCAGGTCTTTAGCTTCCTTCTGAAGGAGAGGAGGGATGATGATGTTCTAATTTCCCCGGGGAGCGCATTCCACAGGCGAGGGGCCACCACCGAGAAGGCCCTGTCCCTCGTCCCCACCAGTCTCGCTTGTGATAAAGGTGGGGCCGAGAGCAGGGCCCCCTCAGCAGATCTTAGATTCCGTTTTTGGATTACAATTTTCAGCATGACCATTTTTTTTCAAGTTCTGCTCTCTCCAATGAAATGAACTGGGGAGTATTTCTAAGTTTTGGAAAACGGAAATCTCCTCAACCTTTTGGATAATGGCTATTCAGAACCATTTGGGAAAACCAGGAATCTTTTGGAAATGCATGACCTTGTTAGAGATTGTAACCTTTTGTAAAGTATGATCTTCCTGGCCAAGCAACAGCAGAGTGTGGTCAAGATTATTGTTTTAAAAAATCTGCAAGGATATCTGATATTTGATCTCTGAAAGGCAGGGACACTTCAGCTGAACATGCCTTGCTTTTAGAAGAGCCCTAGTGCACATCCAAGCATTCACACAAATACAGTGCATGTAGCCAGGCATGTAGCCAGGGGGGGGGGGGGGGGGCTCGGGGGGCTTCAGCCCCCCCCGAAATTTTCATGGTGGTTCGCGAAAAGGCCTTATTGGTGCATTATTTAAACTGTTATGTTTATTCATATCATGATCTGATCACCATACTCAATATATCCCATATGCATGGGGGTATTGGGGTAATGATACAAAAGGTTTGCTAGGCTAGACCCTCTTTCACTCAGACTCAGCCCCCCCCCCCGAAACTCAGCCCCCCCGAAACCCCCCCTGAAAAATAATTCAGCCCCCCCCCCCCCCGAAACGAAATCCTGGCTACGGGCCTGCATGTAGCTCTGAAATAAACAAGACATTGAAGTTTGCACTTCTCTCTCTGTTTCTCTTCATATAATAAATTGTACGAACTGCTTCTTCATACAGTGAAATAGGCAAGGGTTTCACTTCTTCCACCTCTCAATGGGCACTCACATTTATATTTTCGTTTTGCTTAATGGTTTTAGTACTATGAAAAGGAGCAAGTGCCCAAGAAAGTAAGACAGTGAAAGAGAGAGAGGGTAGGAGATGGATGTCTTGGGTAGTTCATCTTTGCAATGTTTTAAAAGCCTCCTTCAAGGCCTTCCTAGTATACATCTGAGGCTTATTTCAGTGTCAAACCGCACATTCCAGAATTGTTTATCTCTCCCTGGCTGATAACCTTGAGAGTCCCTTTGCTGATGTCTCAACTATGCCGCATTATGTTTTTCAATTCTCTCCAGTTCTGACCTGTCTTGTTTTTGTTGTTGTTTCTTCTATAGTTTATGTTTAGATTCTACCACTTTGCCTCGTCATACAAAGATCTCTCTCTTGTCCCCCAGTAGCTGTTCCAGTTCCAGTAGCTAAACCAGAAGGGGTACAAAAGCAAGACAAATGTGTGGTGTGTGTGTGTGTGTGTGTAATGTTCCTTTGTGGGATTAACATAACTCAAAAACCACTGAGCAAATTGCTGCCAAATTTGGCCACAAGACACCTAATCCAAGGAGTGTAGTGGAGGCTCCTTCTTTGGTGGTTTTTAAACAGAGGCTAAATGGCCATCTGTCAGGGGTGCTTTGAATGCAATATTCCTGCTTTTTGGCAGGGGGTTGGAAGAGACCTCATGATTGGAAGCGACCTCATGATTCTATGAGCGATCATCACTAAAAAATGATTTTGTCATTTGGGAGTTGTAGTTGCTGGGATTCATAATTAACCTATAATCAAATTAATTAACCTACAATCAAAGAGCATTCTGAACTCCACCAATGATAGAATCGAACCAAACATGGCACACAGGACTCCCATGACCAACAGAAAACACTAGAAGGGTTTGGTGGGCACTGACCTTGAGTTTGGGAGTTGTAGTTTACCTACACCCAGAGATCACTGTGGACTCAAACAATGATGGATCTGGACCATCGTTGGAAGCTTTTAAACAGAGGCTGGATGGCTATCTGTCAGGGGTGATATGAATGCAATATTCCTGCTTCTTGGCAGGGGATTGGACTGGATGGCCCTTGAGGTCTCTTTCAACTCTTTGATTCTATGATTCTATGACTAAACTTGGCACAGATATTCCATATGCCCAAATATGAACACAGATGGAGTTTGGGGAAAATAGACCTTGACATTTGGGAGCTGTAGTTACTGGGATTTATAGTTCACCTACAATCAAAGAGCATTCTGAACCCCACCAATGGCAGAATTGGGGCAAACTTCCCACACAGAACCCCCTGACCAACAGAAAATACTTAAGGCCATCCCATCCTACTCCCTTCATCAGGGCAAGAAAATGTAATCAAAGCCCTCCTGACAAAGAGCCATCCAGCCATAGATACAGATCAGTGGTTCGCAACCTGTGGGTCTCCAGATGTTTTGCCTGTCAACTCCCAGAAATCCTAACAGCTGGTAAACTGGCTGGGATTTCTGGGAGTTGCAGGCCAAAACACCTGGGGACCCACAGGTTGAGGACCACTGATATAGATAGATAGATATGATTGACACACATAGAGATATAGTATCATAGATTTGAAAGGGACACTTTCTCATTACTTTATTTTCCAGATCACCAGACTGTTAGGGGGAAAGGTATGCATTAGGAAATGTCAGGTCCTAAGTATGAACATGGTGTGTATGTTTGTTGATTTCATGTTTGCTTGTTATTATCCTAGAAACATCTAGGCTCATGCTCTTAGGAAGAGAATGGACAAAGCTGACCTCGATATGATCCAGTAATGAAATCCTTAAGAGAAAGATATGGGTACAGATAAAAAAGGAGGGGAAAGGGGGATAAGCTGGCAACTCCATTTAATTTTATTTCTTCACAGGCTCCGGGGGAAAGGAGAGTCCAGGCTACAGAATTAAATTGAAGCGACAGTTTTTGCTCAGGGGAGTCCATGCTGAGAACTCTGCACTGGCAAAATCTGAAGTCCTCAATATTTGGGCACAGTTTCTTATTGTGTTATCAGGACTTAAGAGGAAACATTTGAAAGTCTATGCATCTTGCATAGTTCTTTTGGCAGTAGCATTGTTGTTCTTTCTGTGCACTGGCTGGAATTCAGTATCGCAATTGCAGATGTATAACTTTGTATATATGGATCCATAAGTGATCCATATTGTGATGAGGAACTGTGATGGGGATACTGCTTCTGATGGTTGTAATCTCACTGGGATGGGAATGGAAGCATTGTCCTCCTGTATCACAGTTATCAGTTGAATGAACCTCCTTCACCTGATCCAGTTACTTCCTGGTAGATTTGGAAATGCTATTAGGCCAGGAGAGGTTCCTTATTTATACATATACTAGCTGTACCCACCATACGTTTCTATAGCCAACCTTCCCTCCCTCTTTCTGTTCTTTCATTCTTTCTTTTCTCTCTCCTTCCTTCTCTTCTTCTTCCTTCCCCTACCTTTTCTTTCCCTTCCTCTTTCTTCCCTTTCTTCATTATCTACCTATTCTTGTACTGCAACTCCCAGAAGTCCTCCTGATTGAGCTACCTACCTACCTACCTATCTCTATCTAATCTATCTATCTAGAGGATTGCTGGGAGTTGCAGTCCAGGAATGGGGAATTGGAAATATGCAGGAATTGGGATGTTCTCAAAGAAATCCAAGGAGAAGAAAGCTTGCAGTTTGGAAGAAGTGCATTTGGATCCTCCTCCTATCCTAAAGGGCCTGGTCTAGCAGGTCCCGGGAGCTGTAGTCCGGAATAGAGTGTGGATGTGCTAGTTTGTGTTTTGTTTGCTGGGGGAGTCAATTTTGTGCATGCACTGTAACATCTTTAGGCTTTTTTGGCTCATTAAGTCCCTTCCGTTGTGTTTTTCAGTGTTTTTATGAGTGATGGTCGCTCGTTGGTTTGATAGGCATCCAAATTTGGTGTCAATTCGTCCAGTGGTTTTTGAGTTATGTTAATCCCACAAACGAACATTACATGTTTTATTTATGTAGATAACACACTAGGTGGAAGCCAGAATGGTATTGTGGCTTGAGCGCTGGATTACTACTCTGGAAACCAGGGCTCAAATCCTTGCTTGGCCACAGAAATCAAGGGTGCATCTACACTATATAATTAATGCAGTTTGACACCATTTTGACAGCCCGAGTTCAATGCTATGGGATTCTAGGCTTCATAGTTTGATGAGGCTGCAGCACTCTTTGGCAGAGGAGGCTTATGGCCACGTACAACTACAGCTCCCATGACTGCAGAGCACTGAACCATGGTAGTTAAAGTGCTGCCAAGCGGCATTAATTCTGCAGTATAGATGCACTCCTATTGGGTGCTTGGTGAAGTCAAAATTTCTGAGCCTCAGAAAAAAGTAATGGCAAACCTATTGAGAAGCAAATCCTGTGTTAGGTTTGTCTTAGGGCTGCCATAAGTCAGAAATAACTTCAAGGCACACAATAGCAAACAATAGCTAACTGAGCAACGTAGAATTCCAGCCACTGGTTTGATCTAGCATGAGGAAGTAGAGAAGGAAGTTTCCAGTGTTAAAACAACAATGTGCTGTTCACACTTTGGTGTCATTTGAAAGATCAGAGGAATATTCTGTACATATTTAATCTGGAATGAATACTCTGCTTCTGTTGCTTAAAAAATTGTGATACTGTTAAAAAATAGGTGGGGAAACCTGTGCTTTTCCAAATGCTTTTCTACTATATCTCGATGTTGCCTGTACCTGATGAGAACAGGAATCTAGTATGATCTTGACTGGCCACATCCTCGCTTTTTAAGCTTCATTCAGTTCAATGAGACCTCTACTCAGGTTGGTATACCTAGGATTCAGAAGCAAGAAGTATTATCTTGCAAGTAAAAGCACTATCAATAGAGTTGATCCTCTACATTTTTGGATTTGGCTTTTGCAGATTTGATTATTTTCAGATTTCAAATATGCATGGTTTCCCCACTTCCATGGGGATATAATATTGTACCTCTTACCCTAGCATTTCGATCCCTGAGGATTAGCTGGGAAGAAATCCCATTGGAGCATTGCAGCACACCAAAATACCCGAGAGTTACCCTGGACTGTGCTCTGATCTACAATAAATGTTGCCTGACTATCAAGCAAGAAGTGGGTGATAGAATAATATCAAACAAAAGCTGACTGTCACAACCTGGGGATCACAACCAGATACAGTGAAGACATCGGCCCTTGCACTTTGCTACTCTGCTGCTGAATACACATGCCCAGTGTGTAATAATCTCACCATGTTAAAAAAATGGATGTAGCTCTTAATGAGACATGCCGCATTATCACAGGATGTCTATGCCCCACATTGTTGGAGAAATTATACTTTTTAGCTGTTATTGTGCCACCTGATATCTGCTGGGAAGTAGCAGCCAGCAATGAAAGGACCAAGGCATTGACAGATATCCTCTGTTCAGATATCAGCCAGCACGCCAACGACAAGAAACAGTTTTCTAAGATCTACAGGGATACTCGCAGGAACACCTCAGCAAGCAATAGTCCAAAGGTGGCAGATGAAAACCCAGAACCTCAATCCATATCTGATACTGGATGAGAGACTCCCCCCTGGGCACACAGAAGACTGGGCAACTTGAGGGTGCTGAACAGACTGCACTCTGGCACCATGAGATGCAGCACTACCCTTAAGAAATGGGGCTACAAAGTGGAGTCCGCAGCATGCGAGTGTGGAGAAGAGCAAACCACAGACCACTTACTACAATGCAACCAGAATCCTGCCACATGCACAATAGAGGACCTTCTCACAGTGACACCAGAAGCACTTGAAGTGGCCAGCTTCTGGTCAAAGGAAATCGAGCACAATGCCATGTTTTTAAACTTTGCTTGAGTTCTTTAAAATACATTATAACTGTGCCTGAGTTCTTTTAAATACAGTTGTATCCTCAATTTGCTTCTGACATGATAAATATAAATACCCCAGCAAATGTGGAGGACTTGCTATAATAAGATGCTATTTTTGCTTGTGATTTTCAGACATTTCAATTCATTTCTACAATGGCTTGAAAATTATTCTTATTATTTTAAAAATACAAAAGTAATACCTATTGTCAAGGAACAAGAGTTGTGCCCATTTTAATGGCCATAAATACACTGAAGGCATGAGATCCTATTTCATCTTGGAGGCTAAGCAGGGTCAGTTCTGGTTACTACTTGGATGAAAGAATGCCAATGAATACCAAATGTGTTTCTCAATGTGGTGGTCGGGACCTCTGGGGGGATTGCGAGGGGGTTTCAGAAGGGTCGCCAAAGACCATCAGAAAACATATTTCTGATTGTCTTAGGAATCCCTTTGGCAGAGAAGGCTGAAGCTCCCTCCATCTGTTCTTCTCTTCATTTTTGGAAACAGACAGCAAATCTTCCCACCAAAAGTCCTCCTCCACTCTGATTGGCCAGCTTCTCAGCCAAGGGGTTGTTTCTGAGACTCTAAGTGGGGAGGGAAGAGCAGAAGTGCTTGGCACATGGCAACATGGTGCGCATGTGTGGGCAAGAGACAGCATGCAAGGCTGGAGGGAGGCTTATGCCAGTGAGTCACTTCAAGACATGGGGTTCTGTGTGGGACATTTGGCCCAATTCTATCATTGGTGGGGTTCAGAATTCTCTTTGGTTGTAAGTGAACTATAAATCCCAGCAACTACAACTCTCAACTATCATGGTCTATTTTCCCCAAATTCCACCAGTATTCATATTTGGACATATTGAGGATTTGTGCCAAATCCATAATTGTTTTGAGTCCACAGTGATCTCTGGATGTAGGTGAACTACAATTCCAAAACTCAAGGTCAATGCCCACCAAACCCTTCCAGTATTTTCTGTTGCTCTTGGGAGTTCTGTGTGCCCAGTTTCATTCAATTCCATCATTGGTGGAGTTCAGAATGCTCTTTGATTGTAGGTGAACTATAAATCCCAGCAACTACAACTCCCAAATGACAAAATCAAATTTGATCCAGTGAATCAAAATACATCCTGCATATCAGATATTTACATTATGATTCATAACAGTAGCAAAATTACAGTTATGATGTAGCAACGAAAATAATGTTATAGTTGCGGGTCACTACAAGAAGAAGAAGAACTGTATTAGGGGTCGTGGCATTAGGAAAGTTGAGAACCACTGCTATAGATGGTATTTCAGAGAAGGAAAGTGGCAATACCACTTCTGAACATTACTTGCCTAAAAAAAATCCTATGAAATTCATTGCCATTAGATGAGTTGAATGCACATGTTTAATGTAACTCTTATTGGGACATTGCACTTTCCAACAAGTTACACATTACTAATTGGAATTAAACCTCCATCGTTTGGTAGGATTGCTGCCTAGGTTGGATAGAATTACTTCTGCTGAGTTTAACATCTGTCCACAAAGTTATTCAAGAAAAGGTCAAAATATCAGGATGCAGTTCCTATCAATCACATTTTTAAAATGCTTCTTCATCAGCAACAATGATCCTCTTGATGATTGCTTAACTGTGCTTTAAATGAATATTTTACTGCACGTTCCTTGTAATTAGCTATTGCCTGATAGCCCATCTGCTTGGAAATAACATGGGGTGTTTTGGTGTGTTCATATGAGTATAAATAGCTTTTCACCAATATAAAATAAAAGAGACTATATGTTTTCTCAGGAGAGGAACACACAGCTTTCAAAGGGTCAGGAAAGTGAACCTATGATTCACAAAATGATAAAAATGTCCTCCAATACCTTAAAGTGTTTTATTTGGCATTATTTTTGTGAACTTCGTCAGAGGCATGGAATGACCTATTATTATTATTATTGCACATATGTGGGTGGATAAGTGGGTGACGGATATAATCGGAAAGGTGAGGGCGAACTAAAATGCCAAAAATCCCCAAGATTATTATCCGAAAAATTACTATTGGTTAATGTAGTTCATAGAATCATAGAATCAAAGAGTTGGAAGAGACCTCATGGGCCATCGAGTCCAACCCCCTGCCAAGAAGCAGGAATATTGCATTCAAATCACCCCTGACAGATGGCCATCCAGCCTCTGCTTAAAAGCTTCCAAAGAAGGAGCCTCCACCACACTCCGGGGCAGAGAGTTCCACTGCTGAACAGCTCTCACAGTCAGGAAGTTCTTCCTAATGTTCAGATGGAATCTCCTCTCTTGTAGTTTGAAGCCATTGTTCCGCGTCCTAGTCTGCAAGGAAGCAGAAAACAAGCTTGCTCCCTCCTCTCTGTGGCTTCCTCTCACATATTTATACATGGCTAATTTGATTCTATGATTCTATAAGCAGGGTTAGTCTTGACTAGTACTTGGATGGGGGACTGCCAGCAAATACCAGGTGCTGTAAGCTGATACTCCCACACAACTGATTAACATTAGATTTAATTACTTAATTAATAATGCTTTATTTGTATTATGCCCTATCTCCCTGATCGGATTCCAGCATACACAAAGGCAAATAATCAATGCCTAGAAACAACAAAGCACAGGTAAAGGTAAAGGCTTCCCCTTCTGGCTTTGAGGGGTGGTGGTGCTCATCTCCATTTCTAAACCCAAGAACCTGGGTTGTCTATAGACACCTCTTAGGTCAGTGGTTCTCAACCATCCTAATGCCACGACCCCTTAATATAGTTCCTCATATTGTGGTGACCCCCAACCATAAAATTATTTTCATTCTTACCTCATCACTGTATTTTTGCTACTGTTATGTAATGTAAATATCTGATATGCAGGATGTATTTTCATTCACAGGACCAAATTTGGCACAAATACTTGATATGCCCAAATTAGAATACTGGTGGGGTTGAGGGGGATTGAAATTGTCATTTGGGAGTTGTAGTTGCTAGAATTTATAGTTCACCTACAATCAAAGAGCATTCTGAACTCCACCAACGATGGAATTGAACCAAATTCGGCACACAGAACTCCCATGACCAACAGAAAATACTGGAAAGGTTTGGTGAGCATGAGCCTTGAGTTTTGGAGTTGTAGTTTGCCTATATCCAGAAAGCACTGTGGACTCAAACAATGATAGATCTGGACCAAACTTGGCATAAATACTCAATATGCCCAAATGTGAACACTGGTGGAGTCCGGGGAAAATAGACCTTGCCATATGGGAGTTATAGTTGCTGCAATTTATAGTTCACCTAGAATCAAAGGGCATTATGAACCCAACAACAATAGAATTGGGCCAATCTTCCCACACAGAACCCTGTGACCAACAGAAAATACTGTGTTTTCTAATGGTCTTTGGTGACCCCTCTGACACCCCCTCGCAACCCCTCTAGGAGTCCCGACACCCAGGTTGAGAAATGCTGTCCTAGGTCATGGGCCCCATGACCAAGGATAGTATTTCTCAACCTGGGGGTTGGGCCCATCATGACTGCATGGAGTGCCGTTTACCATCCCAAGTCGGTACCTATTGATCTACTCACATATGCATGTTTTTGAATTAATAGGTTGGCAGAAGCTGGGGCTAACAACTAGAGCTCATCCTGACCCGTGGATTCAAACCACCAACCTTCCAGTCAGCATGTTCAGCATTGAGCCACTGCGGCCCCTCTTTAATTACTTAATATGGATAGCAATGTTTGATTAGCAGACATACATCAGAGCAAACTACAGATCATCTGCTGCGATGCAACCTGAGCCCTGCTACATGCATAATGAAGGACATTCTTATAGTAACACCAGAAGCACTTCAAGTGGCCAGCTACTGGTCAAAGGACATTTAATCAACTACCAAGCTTGCAAGCTTTGTGTTTTGTTTGTTTGTTTGTTTGTTAAAAATGCAATACAACTGTTTGGCTTGCTTCTGACATGATAAATAAATAAATCAGAATGTAGAAGAATGGGACAAATGTATAGAGGAATGGGACAAATGAGGCCATCACCCCTCTTCTAATCAAATTACCCTTCAGTGCACTCGGTTTTCTTTTTCAGCTCTAGCAAAAAATGCACAAACTACTCACATGTTGTTTTGTTAGGTCCCTATTAGAATCAGTCCTTTTCGTTTATCTGTACACATGTGTTCAGCTGGTATTTGCAGCCTTAGCAGCTTGAGTCTGTATGTATACACACAAAAATAACTCCCACAGAAACTGGAGGTTTGTATTTTTTTTGTTGAAAAAAAATGGAACCAGCTGAACAAATCTGTAGGAAGTTGTAATGGGACAAGTGAAATGTATACTCCTTGTTCCTAAGGAAACACTACTGAGACGGTGGTGTGCTGTTTCACATGAAAAATGTTTTAAGAACTCCACTGTTAGGTCCTAATGTTATTAGCACTGAGTTTTCAAAAACATTATTCCAAGTGACAAAATGAAGGTCTAAATCCAATTGCTAGTCCCCAAACTGAATATACTAGAGACAATCTTCCCCACATTGTGTGAAAAGCTATTTCTGCCATATTATTATCACGTTCAAATAGAAACTCACTATGTAACAGCAGCCGATGGCTTGTGGACCAAAAATGGTCCATGAACGGCCACTTTGAGAATGACAGAAGTTGTTGTTCTTGTTGTTAATTATCTTTGAGTTGACTTTTTGGCATCCTTATGAATGAAAGACCTCCAAGCCATCCTATCAACAGCCCTGCTCAGGTCTTGCAAACGTAGGCTCTATCTACATTACTATATAATCAAGATTATCAAAGCAGGTAATCCACATTAACTGCTTTGAACTGGATTATATGAGTCTACACTGCCATATAATCCAGTTCAGATAATTTGGATTGTATATGGCAGTCTAGAAAGTGCCTCAAATATTCCCCTTGAATATCAATATTCTGTGATCGGATAGATGACGATGAATAACGAACAACGAATTTACTATGACAACTGATCATTGTTATTATGTGATTGCATTTTGCTGTTTTAACGTTTTAATTGAATATGTCATATGATGTTTTTAATGATTGTTTTGTGATATTATTGTTGGAAACCGGCCCGAGTCCCCCAATAGAGGGGAGAAGACCGGTATACAAAATTGCTAAATAAATAATAAATCTATAATTTTGAAGGAGTCAAACTTATATAAATGCAAGGAAAAGATGAAGAGGGGGAGGAGGAGAAAAAGCATTGAGGTTTTTTTATTTCTTGGTTGTTGTAGGTTTTTTGGGCTCTATGGCCATGTTCTAGAAGCATTCTCTCCTGACGTTTCTCTTACATCTATGGCAGGCGTCATCAGAGGTTGTGAGGTTTTTTTTATTTCATATCAAAAGCATTGTATAAATAAGTATAAAACTGATAAAAATAGAAGGAGCACAAGCGGCTAAATATTTTTTTGACTAAAAAAGGGTAACAGAGACTCCTCCACAAATGTACCTTTTCATTGCTATCTCATCGAGAGTTTTATCATTTTGTGTCGTGCATTTGGTTCACCCACTGTGTTTTATTTTCCATTATGTTATTTTGTACTGTTTATTTTACTTGCTTGATTTTATTTATTTTATTGTGATGTTCTTTTGTTGTTTATATTTTATGTTGTTGTAATGTATCGCTGGGCTTGGCCTCATGTAAGCCACTCCGAATCCTCTTTGGGGAGATGGTGACGGGGTATAAAGATGATGATGATGATGATTATTATTATTATTATTATTATCTGTAGCTTTAAACAATTCTTCCTCTGTACATTAGGCAGGGCATTGTGGACAAGCATACAGATGCGGAGTTGTCAGTTCTGCTCCACAGTCAGACAAGGATTCTTGTTGGTAGTGCCATTTTTCCAGGTTGTCTTTTGATCTGCCAACTCCGCTTCTGAGTCTATTCAGGGACTTCCATTCTTCCATTCCTGGAGGAAAACCCTCATGGGGAACTATCCATTTGGGATTTCCTGGTTTAGGAGTGATGGTTCTCATGAAGCTTTTCCTTGATTTGAGTCTATTGGGAGGAGGCTGATAGCCATGCAGTGGATGGCTTTCACAGTGTTCAACCTTATTTCACTGGGCAAAGCATGCATGAACATACTGGATATACTGCAACGCATATGAGATATATACATCTTTTTTCTGTTAGTGTTTGAGAGCTCACATCTTTCCGTTCATGGGAACAAAAGGCAGGTTGTACAGGATTATGTTTGCTTTATATTGGATCTAAAATGAAGGTTCCTTTGAAGGTACTATTGTGCATTTTTAGATGTGCTATGTGCCTTGACTATGGAATACGCGAATATCATTTGCTCTTTCCCTCTAGGCAGAACATATGTTTGGGATACACATGTCTTCACTTACTTTTCTTTTAGCCTTAAACCATGGTAATTAAATTAATTGGAGTTTTAAAATATCAACCCTTCTTTTGATGTTGATGGAACTGAAGCATTACTACACACCGGCCGTGGTGTTTGTTCCTAGGTTAATGTTGTACCTGAATAAAGGCATGGCGATGTGCCCTGGAAGGCTTTTCACTTGCTGAGGCTGCATTATTTTTCACATATAGAAAGCACATCTTCATGGCAACTCTTGTGGTGTCAGCGAGTTCATTCAAACTTCTTCACACATTGAACAAAAAGGTCATAGGTCTGTGCTACCCAGTAATTTCCTAACTGGCCCCTTGTATGTATACTAGAACTAGCCCAAGATATTTTGCTGCCTGAGGCAATGCATCAAATGGCACCCACTTACAGATGGATTTACAACAATATACATCTGAATTTTCAAGGAGCTAAAGAAGGGGATGAACCCCACTGTATATTATTGTTGTTGTTGTTTATATTGAAATTTATATTTATTTATATCCAGCTTTTTCTCTCCACAAAGTTCAGACTATGGGCCCTTCCACGCAGCCACATAACCCAGAATATCAAGGCAGAAAATCCCACAATATCTGCTTTGAACTGGGTTATCTGAATCCATATTGCCATATATCCCAGTTCAAAGCAGAAAATGTGGGATTTTATTCAGTTGTGCGGAAAGGGCTTATAACGCAGTGAACCCTTCAGTGACCGAGGCTTTATCTGCACTGCACAATGATAGTAGTTTGATACCACATTAACTCTTGTGGTTCAATGCTGTGGAATTCAGGGATTTATAGTCATGATGAGATGTTTGCTCTTTTCTTCCAGAGAGCATTGGTGGCACAAAAAAAACGTGGATTACATAGGATGGAGCTATGACAGTTAAAATAATGTTAAACTTATATAAATCTTCAGTGTGGATGGCTTCCTAGCAACGACTAGCAGAATCGGTCCTTATTAAACCATTATCCAAAACATGTACATCCAACTTACAAATGATTCATAGTTAAGAATGGGGTGAGACAACAGGAAGCGAGAGAAATTTACTCCTCGGAAGGAAAATTCACTCCTGAAAGTGTTCTCATGGAGGAAAGGTGTCTCCATTGAAGCTTTATCATGGTTCCTTGTTTCCATAACAAGCCAAAATTTTCAAAATCCAATTCTCACAGTAAAATACTCTGAACAGCAAAACTAACTCCACGGGGGGGTGTTTCTCTAGTTATCCAAAGCTATATATAAATATTTGGCAGGAGTTACACTTTAAAAGGTACCTGTTCAACTTAAGAACAAACCTACAGAACCTATCTGGTTCGTAACATGGGGACTGCCTGTATACACATACACAAACTGATTGCTGTTCCCAACACTATAACATACCAGTCTGAGAGGTGCTGTAAACCAACCATAAAAGTCCACTGCCTGTTTATTTGGCAGCCCTGTAGATAATGTCCCTGCCCACCCAGAAAGCCTTTGCCGATGCTGGCTGATAGTGCCAGCCGACTAATAGCTGTTTCTGTGCCTATGTGCTTTTCTTTTCTTTTTTCAAGAGGAACAAAGAGGGAAAAAAACAAACTCCCGAGTCCCTTGCCTGATGCTTCCTCCTTGGGAAGCAGTGTATGCACATGGAGAGGAAGTTGCTTTCCTGTTTTCATCACAACAGCCATGGCTTGGACGGGGTTTTTCGAAAACCTCCCAGCCCTGTGCCCTCCTCCACATGGAAAACATTCCTCTTTAACATCTGGCTCTTTTTTTGACAGCACAGATAAAATAGAGGCATTTTTGTGCAGACCACAGGAATTACTATTTGCTTGGTCCCTCAGCAATTTTGTTTTGGACAAGATTTGAAAAATAGGGAAGAGGGAAAAGAGATGAACAATGAGATCAATACATTCATATCCTGCTGTTGGAGCTGTGTCCAGAAATGCCCCCATTCCAGACATCTATAGGCATCTTCTATTATTACATAGTAGTAATACATTTTATATTCTCCTACAATATCCTGGCCTCCAGAGCCCCTGGTAGTGCAGTGGGTTAAAGCGCTGATTTGCCGAACTTGCTGACCGAAAGGTTGCAGGTTCGAATCCAGGGAGCGGCATGAGCTCCCACTGTTAGCCCCAGCTTCTGCCAACCTAGTAGTTCAAAAACAAGCAAATGTGAGTAGATCAATAGGTACTGCTCTGGTAGGAAGGTAACAGTGCTCCATGAAGTCATGCTGGCCACATGTCCTTGGAGGTGTCTATGGACAACGCTGGCTCTTTGGATTAGAAATGGAGATGAGCACCAACCCCCAGGGTCAGACACGAGTGGACTTAATGTCAGGGGAAAACCTTTACCTTTTACTTAACATTACACCATGTCATTTCCCCCCTCTTTTGTTTTTAATGTGTCATAATCCGACATGTTTTCAAGGTGGATGACGGAACAATCAGACGGCATTTTAGTTTGTTGTTGAAGCATTGAATTATTGCCTCTCTGTAAACTGCCTCGAGTCCCCTTCATGGTTGAGAAAGGTGGGATATATAGTAAATAGCAAATGAATAAATAAATTAAGCATCCCAAACCATGTTTACTAAAGATTATCTCTTCTCTCTATATTGAAAGTCAACGTATGCACGTATGTTGGTTTATTGGTTTGTACCACAATGAGTCCTAGATGAATGGATGGATCTGAACCAAACTTGGCACAAATACCTTCATTATCCAATAAAAAATAATTGAAGGGGTTGAACTTTTAAAAACCACCCTTTTTGTGTCTAGAGCAAACCGCATTGAGTCGCCGAATTAGGCTGAAAAATGCGGTATAAAAATAAAGCAAATAAATAAAAATAGAGCAGAGGAAAAGAAAAGGAACAAAGCAGACTGGATTTGGCTAGGTGAAGTGGCCTTCTAACAACCTACTGAAGTCCAGAAAGAACTTTGGAAGGAATATGAGTTGTTCTTATGGTAAGTATTAAGAGCAGCTTTCAAGAGCAGTGTTTCCTAAACTCTGATCTTCCAGATGTTATGGACTTCAGTTCCCAGAATCCCTGTGCATTAGTTATGAAAGCCAAGGTTTCTGAGAGTTGAAGTTTAAAGTACCTGGAGGACTAGTGTTCTTCATCTGATCCAGAATGCCAGTGTCCTCAAAGGTCCCCAGATTAAGGATTGTGGGGCAAATGCAACTCTCCAAGGCTATTTACTTGGCCTCTGTCCTAAATTTTAGACTTAAGGACACCCTAAGTCCAAAATGACTTGAAAGCCCACAGCAACAACAATCCTAATTAACCTGACCATCTCATCAGCCAAAAGCAGGCCCACACTTCCCATTGAAATACTGACAAGTTTATATTGGTTACATTTCTTCTTCATTTTAAACACATTGTTGTTCTTTCATCATTATTATTTTTTTGCACTAGACCTGAGATATGTGAAATACGCATAGGAATTGGTTCATGTTGTCTTTAAACTTTACTCCAGCCCCCCAACAGTCTGAAGGACCATGAACTAACTCTCACCTTAAAAAGTTTGAGAAGCCCTGTATAAAATGAACGACTGCCCTATTTTTAGGGGAAAGTCCTTGCCCAGCTCAGGCAGCAAATTTTGGAGGTTCATGAAAGGGCAGCAAATTGCTAGCCGTGCAATTTGCCGTGACACTATTTTTACTCCCTGGGTTCGTGAGAGCAGAGCAGCTTGAGGATGTTTCTGCCTCCTATGCTAGAATAACTTGGCTGGTTTTCAGTATGGAGCACCTTGACTTTGCTGGGTGGAGCATCCTTTGCTGCTTAAGCAAAATGTCCTAAGCCAGCCCTAGAGGGGGGTCTCGTAAAGTAAAAAGATTATGCATGCATGCATGTATGCGCTCGCTCGAAACAGCCTTCTGAAACTAGCAGGATTTCCCCCCTGCTTCCCTTCCACCTCCTCCTCTTCTTTATTAGTTAATCTTCCTGGGGAAAGAGTTGATATTTACTTGTCCCTTGAGAGAACAAAATTGTCAGGAAGCCAGAGGATACTAAAGGGAAGGCTTAAGATGGTCTGCTATTAGTCATCTAATGGAAGCAAATTCTGCAGCTCCCCTTGGACTGCTTTCGGCTATTTTCAGCAATGATTTTAAATCTAAGAAATCAACAATACTAATAAAAAACAGTCCCATGTTGGATAATCCCTTCCCTAACATGGTTTTATGTTTACTCGGCAGGGATTAGCGTCTGCGTACTAATAATGTGAATAGTTCATTCAGTGATACAGTGGTCCATCCTATTTTATCTTGGATGTCCACAGCCCTAAACTTTCTCACTGAAACATTGAAACCTGCCTTATAAGAGTTTGGGATCTTTGTCTACCTAGACAATTTACTTTTTAAATGTCACTGGTTAAAGTTGTCTTCCCCCCCTTAGTTCACCATTTTTCAAAACTAAATAGGAAGTGACTTGCACTTAGTCTCTGTTATTTAAAAAGTCTCTTCCAGGTTCAGAAAGAGGCAGAGAGACATGGTGAAAAGGCCCCACACTCCTGGAAAGCTTTCTGGGGCACTGCTGGCTAAAAGCCTTATTTGTTTTGGTTGTTGTGAGGCTGCATGGCCATGTTCCAGAGAATGCTTCTGGAACATGGCCATACAGTCCAGAAAACTCACAACAACCCAGTGATTCCAGCCATGAAAGCCCTTGACAATACCTTGTGTGTTTGTTTGTTTTGCAATGAGGACAATGAAACCCCACATGGAGTAGTGGTTTGCACATTGGACTACGTTCAAACCACTGCAAGGAGGCCAGAGTTTGAATCCTAGCTCAGCAGTGGATGGTCTTGCACACGTCACACTCTCTCAGCCTCAACAGCAACACTTCTCCAAACAAATCTGGCCAAGAAAACCCCCAGATAGGTTTATCTTAGAATCTCTATATGTTGGAAATAACTTGAAGGCACACAACCAGAAGCTTTTCATAGACACGTTATAAGAAGGTGTGAGCTCCCAGTAGATCTTATTTACAGAAGCTGTTTCTGGGAGGTATTCAAGGAATTTTCTCTTAAAATGACATATTTTTAGTAGTCAGAGTTATAAATTTGGGGATAGAAGGAAATACTTGGGAGGTGGGTTGAGAATCTGGGACTCCCACAAAAACAGCCGGATGGAAACATGATGGCACGCTACTTTCATCTTGTAGGCTCCTTGCCTACAATGCAGATACAGACCTAACTCCTTGCAAACTATTCTTTGCAAAAACAAGGGCCAATACTTTCCTCCAACTCTCTCTGATGAAAACCGATTCTATATTCATTTGTGTTCCTTACACAATGAATATAGAAACAGTTTTCATCCGAGAGAGTTGGAGGAAAGTATTGGCCCTTGGTTTGCAAAGAATAGTTTGCAAGGCGTCAGGGCTGTATCTGCATTGGACCACAGTGAAGCTTGTATCTTTCCCCTGATTTGTGAAATAATCTGCGACCTTCTTGCTCCATGCCTGTAATGTGCCAAAGCAACGTCTGTTGTTGACTGGGAAACTTAAGCCTCAGAAGGAAGCAAACAAAAGCCAGATGTGTGGACGTGTTTGGGAAGGTAGCGAAGGAAAAGAACAGTTTCTTGGTGGAAAAAACTCATAATAATCATATCATGCTGGTGTCAGCTCAGGAAGCCGCACTCCGATGCAAAAGCGAGAGCTCATACGGCACACAACAAATTTGGAGAGAGGAAGGATTTATTCCGTCTGTCAGATCATATTTCCAAAGGCTGCTACCTGCGGGTATATAATTCATTGGCATTAGGAAGGCTTTAACATCTGAGGATCAGCGAAAGAAGTCTGGAACTTGATCTGCCTCTCCCCGCTTTAAAATGCATTCTGTGAATTTTTCAAAACCTTAAAAACCATTTCCAAATCAGCAGGCATGGAAAGGAGAAAACACACTCTGTGATCAGTGGTGTGCTGGGCAGCTCATATATATCCATACAGCCTTAAACTGTAAACCTTCAAACATATGGAAAAGGGATAAGTGTGTATATGTGCCTTCAAGTCAGCTATTGACTTAGGGTGGCCCAATGAAAAAGGTTTTTTCAGAAGTGCTTTTGCTAGTTCCTTCTTTTGAAATATAGCCTACAACACTCGATATTCACTGTCAGACTCCCATCCAAGCACTAACCAGGGCTGACCCTGTTTAACTTCCAAGATCAGGCAACATCTGAGACACATTATCTATCCCTCTTCTCATATCAGAGATTACTGCTCAAGGCACAAAGGGAGCAAAAGTTAGTAGAGTACTTACAAAGCCTAACCCCAAACCTTTTTGAACATTGCATGACCATGTTGGCTAGGACAGCCTGGGACGTGTGATCTAAAAAAAAGTAATTTTTCCAAGCCTTTACAAACCAGAAGGGTTTTAGTAGATCGGACAGTCCCTCCTGGTTTCTCCTCTAGCAATAGGGATGGAAATAATATTCAAAAATATTCAAGCGTTGAAAAACCCTGATGAGAAGAACCTTGGCTTGACATGAATCTTGACAGTTTGGGACTGATTCAATGCAAAATTGGCATGTGGTTGTTTTGTTCACAAACAAGCATTTACTGTGAAGGGAACAACATTTTTGAACATGGAAAAAACATATTTCAATGTAGGAATATGAATTCTTCCGCCAACAACACTGCTTTCTGTGCAGAAAGAGTGGCAAATGGGGATTTGGGTTAAGTAACTGAAAGAATATCCCCCAAAATGGAAGAACATAAAATAAAATGGAGCAATTTATAAGGAGCAGTCTAAGCATTACCTGGGAAGAAATCCCACTGGAGCATTGCAGCACACCCAAATACCTGGGAGTTACTCTGGACCGTGCTCTGACCTACAAGAAGCACTGCCTGAACATCAAGCAAAAAGTGGGTGCTAGAAAAAATACCATACAAACGCTGACTGGCTCAACCTTAAGATCACAACCAGATACAGTGAAGACATCTACCCTTGAGCTTTGCTATTCTGCTGCTGAGTACGCATGTCCAGTGCGGAACACATCTCACCACGCTAAAACAGTGGATGTGGCTCTTAATGAGACATGCAGCATTATGACAGGATGTCTACTCCCAACACTGCTGGAGAAATTATATTGTTTAGCCAGTACTGCACCACCTGACATCCATCAGGAAGTAGCAGCCTGTAATGAAAGGACCAAGGCATTGACATGTCCGGCCCAATCTCTGTTCAGGTATCGGCCAGCATGCCAATGACTTAAATCAAGAAACAGCTTCCTAAGATCTACAGAGTTACTCGAGAAAAATACCTCAGCAAGCAAGAGTCCAAAAGTGGCAGGCTAAAACCCAGAACCTCAAACCATGGCTGATACCAAATGAGAGACTGCTCCCTAAGCACACATAAGACTGGGCGCCTAGGAAGGCGATAAACGAACTGCATTCTGGCACCACAAGATGCAGAGCCAACCTTAAGAAATGGGGCCGTAAAGTGGAGCCCACAGCATGCGTGGAGAAGAGCAAACCACAGACTACCTACTACAATGCAACCTGAGCCCTGCCACATGCACAATGGAGGACCTTCTTATAGCGACACCAGAGGCACTCCAAGCGGCCAGCTACAGGTCAAAGGACATTTAATAGAATGCCAAGTTTTTAAAACTTTGTGTTTTTTAAATACATTACAACTGTACCCTCAGTTTGCTTCTGATACAATAAATAAATCAGGGTCAGGAGCCCAATAAATGGCAACTTTTTGTAATGGCTTGATTGGTTTTAACTATATGTTTTTAACAGTCTTACATATAATCCTATTTTAGTGTTAGACATTTTCGTTTTGATTTTTAGTGTAAGACGCTTTGAGTTTTGTTTGAGAGAGAAAAAACTGGATAGAAATACCAGTATCATCAACAACATTTTCCCATCAGAAAGGAAGATGTATAGAAAGTGAAAGATAGACCTTTATATCCAACCTCTTTTTCTCATATTGGTTACTCCCCAATTTGTATATTATCTAATTGAAGTTTAGTGGTCAGAGAGGTCTAGGTGAGACTTGCCGAGTGAAGAATAAAAGGAAATTCACACTTCAGTGAATTGGAAAGCATGCTTCTATTAATGTAACCTAAAATTGTGTTGGCCGTTTTTGTAGCTGCATCACACAACTGACCGAAGTCATAGAGTCATAGAGTTGGAAGAGACATCATGGACCATCCAAGCCCCTGCCAAGAAGCAGGAAAATCACATTCAAAGCACCCCCGACAGATGGCCATCCAGACCAAAGCCTCCAAAGAAGGAACCCCCACCACAATCCAGGGCAGAGAGTTCCACTGCTGAACAGCTCTCACCATTAGGAAGTTCTTTCTCATGTTCAGGTGGAATCTCCTTAACATCCTTTTCACAAGTACTGCTACTAAAACAGTTATTCCTCCACCCTGTATCTGCGCACTTGATGAATGAGATGAGTTCTGCCTACATGCAGATTTTATTTATTGGCCAGACAAGACACAAGAAACCAGAACTAATCATGACGGATGGCACTATCATTAAAAACCTCAGATGAGTGGAAATGGCTCAGTGTAGGTTGAAATGCTTGGTACCAAAGAACACGCCAAGATAAATGAACGCTTTAGGAGTTTCCTGCCTTTGCTTTACAACTCTCGCCGGCATTAATCTGTGCACTTAAGGAACTTCCATGCAAATCCCAACTAACAGCCAGGGTCATTTAATACTTCCCTTGTGAGGAAGGGGAAACTTCCTGGAGCAAAATTGGAGCAATCTTTATGATTATTGGTATCGGCGCTTTACAGATGCAAACAGTCTATGGGAATGGTGAATGCAGGAAGGATTCATGTCAAAAGGTCATTTCGAAGCGTCAATTTCTCCAGTCTCTAGGGCTGCATTTACACTATAGAATTAATGTAGTTTTACACCACTTCAACTGCCCCGTCTCAATGTTATGGAATCATGGGAGTTGTAGTTATTTATTTATTTATTTATTTATTTGCATTATTTATATTCCACCCTTCTCACCGCACAGGGGATTCAGGGCAGATTACAATGCATATATAGATGGCAAACATTCAATGCCATTACACATACAACATATACAGACAGACACAGAGGCAATTTAACATTCCAGCTTTTCCGGCTTCATGAGGGTCTGCTCGATTCTGGCCATAGGGGGAGCTGCCACTTCACTGTACACTTGTGACACCAAGTCCTTGATGGAGTACTTTTCATTCTTATGCATGTTGCTGAAAGGTTTTATGGTGTCATAAATTAGTTAAATTTGCCTCCTCGCATAAAGCAGTATCTAAATTTCCTATTTGAGAGATGCAACTGTCTTTCGGGCTCCATACGTCAACAGCAAGCTAGATTATTAATGGTCAGGAGCTCACTCCAACCCGGGCTGGCTTCGAACTCATGACCTCTCAGTCAGTAGTGATTTAATGCAGCTGGCTACTAACTAGCTGCACCACAGCCCAGCACAAGGATAAAGAGGGCTGGTGCCTCACCAAACTGCAACTCCCAGGTCCCTATATTATTGAGCAAAGGCAGTTAAAGTGATGTCAAACTACATTAATTCTACAGTGTAGATGCATCATGGGGCTTTTACTATCGCTTTGTTTATTTCTTGCATAAACACACCGATAGGATATAGACATGATGGGTATCTATCTAACTGTGGCCCCCATTTACACTGCCACATAATGCAGTTTGAATTATATAATGCAGTTAAACTGTATTATACAAGCCTACACTGGCTATATAATGCACACAGAACCCCCATGACCAACAGACTGCATTTTGCGGCAATGTAGATCGGGCCCATGTTAAGGATCTCCCCTTCCCCTATTTCTGCAGGGAATTATCCACAGTAGTTCAGACATCCACCACCAGATAAAGACGTCCTTTTTCAGACTTTGTTTGCAACGGTGTCAGTGATGGAAGGCAGCTGGGAAAACGTCTCCCTTTATTCGGGTTTACTCGGCTTGGAGGCCAGTGGAGAACTCCCACTCCAAGCGGAATGTTAAACCAGGCCACAAATCAACCCCAAAAGGCGCAGCTCTCCATTTCCACCATCTGTTTTGCAGGCTAATTTTCCTGAACAGTAAATCCAACTCGAAACCAAGGCCAGATTTTCCAAAGGGGAGAACCTGCTGACCTGCCAGGGTCACTTAGAGTTGCAAAAGATTGCTTTCTTCAATAACTGAAACCCTGGAAACAGAAAAATAACATACTCGCTTTGACTAGGTTCTATTTCAAAAAACTTTTATATTATACCAAACCCTTCTTTCATTTTAGGGTTGCAGTGTACAAAGTGGTGTCTCTACACATATGTCAATCCTGTACAGAGTGTGGGAAGTTACTTCCAAAAAATAATCATGGCAGTTTAAGTGGTATCAGACTACATTAATTTGACAGTATAGATGTGCCCATAGCTACCAGGGTTCAATGCTATGGAATCCTGGGATTTGAAGTTCGGTAAGGTACAGGTCGAGAAGCCAATAGACCAATGGTTCTCAACCTTCCTAAAGCCGCAACCCTTTAATACAGTTCCTCATGTTGTGCTGACCCCCAACCATAACATTATTTTCATTGCTACTTCATAACTGTAACTTTGTTACTGTTATGAATCATAATGTAAATATCGGATATGCAGGATGTATTTTCCTTCACTGGACCAAATTTGGCACAAACACCTGATATTCCCAAAATTGAAAACTGGTCATTTGGGAGTTGTAGTTGCTGAGATTTATAGTTAACCTACAATAAAAAAAATTCCGAACTCCACCAAGAACGGAATTGAACCAAACTGGGCACACAGAACTCCCATGACCAAGAGAAAATACTGGAAGGGAGTTGTAGTTCACCTACATCCAGAGAGCACTGTGGATTCAAACAATGATGGATCTGGACCAAACTTGGCACAAATACTCAGTATTCCCAAACGTGAACACTGGTGGAGTTTGGGAAAAATAGACCTTGACATTTGGGAATTGTAGTTGCTGGGATTTATAGTTCAGCTACAATCAAAAAGCATTCTGAACCCCACCAATGATAGAATTGGGCCAAACTTCCCACACAGAATCCCCATGGCTAACAGAAATTACTGTTTTCTGATGGTCTTTGGCAACCTTTCTGACACTCCCTTGCAACCTCTCCAGGGGTCCTGAGCCCCAAGTTGAGAAATGCTGCTATAAACTTTGTCAAATGTCAGCTCCCAGTATGTCCTAGCATTCAGCCATGGCAGTTAAAGTGGTATCACACTAGGTTAATTCTACTGTGTAGATATGGTCATATTGCAGAGGCTGCTAACATTAAAAGTATAATTGTGATATGAGTATTTGTGGGTTGTTTTTTAAAAAATAAGTTTTTACTTTTCTGGTTCTGTGCATTTCTCCCATTAGCTGTTTGCATTTCTGTGCACTATTTCTTGGTAAGCCTACAAAAGCGTTCTGCCAGCCCATTTATGTTGGGTAAGCGAGACTCTACTGTGTTTCTAAAGAAGATGGATGGCCATCTGTCAGGACTGCTTTGATTGCATGTTAGATTGGATAACCCGTGAGGTCTCCTTCCGACTCTATGATTCCTAGCCGATGATAATTATTTATAGTGTCCTTCCATCAATGGAAGGAGCATCAAACTTATACACTGAGTGATAATTTTAAAAAGAACATAAATGTACATAAAATCCCCAACATCCCATCACTCATCTGAACCAGTGTGCCTCAAAGAGGTGGTCCATGGACCAGTTCTGAGCTTGAAATCATCAGCTACCTGTCCCAGGTAAAAAACAATACACAACTAGTGTAGCCAGCGGGCAAAAATGCAGTACCAATATCTGACTCATTGGGGAAGAAAATAATGATTCCAAAATCAGATTACTTAGGAAGAACCTTTCCCTGGGAGCCATTCAACCTGAGGACCATCCTTTGTAAAAGTACTGGCCATCTGTCAGGGGTGATTTGAATGCAATATTCCTGTTTCTTGGCAGGGGGTTGGACTGGATGGCCCATGAGGTCTCTTACAACTCTTTGATTCTATGATTCTATGATTCACATGTTAATCACAACAGGCTACAGGAACTATGTATTAGACCCTTTCGCTGCTGTGAGACTGAATGCTGAGCTGGACCAAAGGTTATCTTGGTCTCTGCAGAGGTTTACATGGAAACAGTGCCCCTAAATAAAACATTCTGGATTGAATGCAGGCACATGAGAAAATGAGAGGTTTCCAGCATCACGGGTCACTTGGTGACAAGATGAAATATGGAAGCCGACAGGAAATGAGGTAGAGTCCATGGGAAATGAGAGATTTAAAATAAAGACCCCCAGGCGATGGAAAGAGTGACAGGGTGGATATACAAAGGAGCAGAATCATGTGCTTCATTCGGACCTTGGGAAGAAAGGAAGGTCTGTTCTCATTTCTTTTGCTGGGTTGTGCGTCAAAACCAAGTATTTAGAATACAGCGAGATGGAGAGTAAGTGTGCATCTACACTAGAGAATGTATATAGTTTGACACCACTTTTAACTGTATAGAAGAGTGGGAGTTTGGAGATGCACTGGCACACTTTGGAAGAGAAAGCTAAATAGTACCTGGGAAACTGCAACTCCTATGGTCCCATAGCATTCAACCATGACAATTAAACTAGCACCAAACTGCATTAATTCTATAGTGTAGATGCACCCAAGGTCAACAAGGGATGATGTCTGTAATTTGCACAGGACTTAACAAGGCATCACACTCACACCACCTAAGATCATTGAAAATGTTGGATAATAAGGAAAGATTAAGGAAAAAGTCTATGATTTTACAAATTAAGCACCAAAATATCATGTTTTACAACAAATCGACAGAAAAAGCAGTTCAACGTTATGTAGTAATTACTGTATTTACAAATTTAGCACTAAAATAGACAAGAGTTCTTTCTTTCACCCATCCTGGACATTATTCCACAGGTAAGTATACACTTCACTTCCCTCACCTGTGGATCTGGGTGGGAGGCAGACTGCATTGGATAATACAGAATGTTGGATAAGCAAAGGTTGGATAAGCGAGACTCTATTGTATTTCCAAAGAAGGATATCTCACCATACTTTGAGGCAATGTATTCCACTCCTGAACAACCTTTACAACCAGGAAGTTCTTTCTAACACTTAGATAGAATCTCTTTTCCTGCAATTTGAATCAATGGCTCCACTGTGTCCCAATCTTCAGAGTAGCAGAAATCTCTCCTCAATGTGACGTCCTTTCAAATATTTAAACATGGCTATCATGTCCTCTCTCAACCTTCTTTTCTCTAAGCTACTCCCTAAGTTGCAATCTCCATTAGCTTTTGGAGATTGTATGATCTTTGGAAAAGTATGACCTTGTTAGAAGTCACAACCTTTTGAAAAATGATGCAATAACGTCATGATAAAAGCATGATCTGTTCGAGTCATAATCTTTTGAATAAATGGCATTCATCAGCATTCGTGCAAGGCAACTAGGCTTCTCAGATGTTAAACTGATGTACCTAGATATGTCTTTGAACTGCACAAACATATTATATATTCAGCAGAGTTTCAGAAGTGTTCCTTTTAGTTTCCCCAAAACATCTACTCTTCCTCAAAATATATTTGCCTTTAAATCATGCTCTCAAGAGACAAAATAAGTAGACTTCTTTAAAAGTAACACAGTTGGTTTACTCACAAACTTCATTCAGCATACAGGTACTTTGCTCTACTCCGAACTCAAGAACGGAAAATGGAATGTTGGTGGACAGGAAAAGAGATTTAAAGATGGGTTCAAAGCCAACCTTAAAAACTCTGGCATAGACACTGAGAACTGGGAAGCCCTGGCCCTTGAGCACTCCAGCTGGAGGTCAGCTGTAACCAGCAGTGCTGCAGAATTTGAAGAGGCAGAATGGAGGGTGAAAGAGAGAAACGTGCCAAGAGGAAGGCGCATCAAGCAAACCCCCGCCCGAGACCGCCTTCCACCTGGAAACCAATGCCCCCACTGCGGGAGAAGATGCAGATCAAGAATAGGGCTCCACAGTCACCTACAAACCCACCGCCAGGACACCGAACTTGGAGGACCATCATCCTTGGACTATAAGGGATCGCCTAAGGCAAAGACTTTGCTTATCAATCCAGTTATAAGTA
Source organism: Anolis sagrei (assembly GCF_037176765.1). NCBI lineage: Eukaryota > Metazoa > Chordata > Lepidosauria > Squamata > Anolidae > Anolis > Anolis sagrei. The sequence goes on from NC_090023.1 coordinate 20,491,657, forward strand.
GATTTGGAGTAGCTTCTCTGTGTAGGTAACACAGGGCATCTTTCTCATAATCAACAATCCATAGTCCAAAGCATCTCTCTGTTCTGAGAGTCTAATAGAGTCTGTGTCTAGTCTGAAAGTCCAATGGAGTCTCTAAGCATATTGTTCCTACTGAAGGCCAAAATAAACTGTTCCTGCTGGTATCTGAAAGCAAAAAGTTCTTATCAAAGTCTAAACTATACTGTATTGTCGAAGGCTTTCATGGCTGGAATCACTAGGTTCTTGTAGGTTTTTTCAGGCTATAGGGCCATGTTCTAGAGGCATTTCTCCTGACGTTTCGCCTGCATCTATGGCAAGCATCCTCAAAGGCAGTGAGGTCTGTTGGAAATAGGAAAATGGGCTTATATATCTGTGGAATATATCTGCCCCACCCCAGTCATTCCACAGATATATAAACCCATTGTCCTATTTCCAACAGACCTCACTGCCTCTGAGGATGCTTGCCATAGATGCAGGCGAAACATCAGGAGAAATGCCTCTAGAACATGGCCCTATAGCCCGAAAAAACCTACAAGAATCTAAACTATACTGTTCTAAAATGGAGTCTGAGCCCCGTATAAGCCCAGATCTGATCACATGGTCTGCAGCACCTTCCACTGTAATGAGTTACGGTAAAATTGCAAACCAATATACACATATACAATACAGTAAGCAATTATATACATAACAAACAACTAGTGAAGGCTTGAGAAGGTTGCTATTTCCAAGGGTAAACATTTGCAGCATGGTCTCTTGGAGTTTGATGACTTTTGCATGAAGAACACCTTTCGACTTCAATCTTGCCCTTTTCAGTTAAGGTTAGAAATTATTCAATAGTGGACTGTTCTTGCCAGCCAGCAATATTATTCAAGATTGACCACTGCTTTGATTTTCTATTAATGCAGCAGTTTCTGTTTCCTAATGAAATCATAGCACAGAGCTTTCCAAACTGTGTGTCATGACACATTATGTGTGTTGGCTGAAAGTTCTGTGTGAAGTAAGTAATATATATTTTACAAATAAATATAAATGAAAGGTTTTAATTAGACATCTTGCATTCCCATACATTTTGTTATTGCAACTGATGTACGTGTCCTTATCTCTTATTTGCAAGGGGTTGGTTTAAGCTCCAGTTTGTGGTAAAGCTGAATTACCATGTTGTGAAATGATGCATGTCTAAAAAGTATGTCACCAACATGAAATGTTTGGAAAGTTCAGTTTCATCTGATTCTGGATGGGGTGGATGGTTATTGTGGCCAAAGCTGAGCTGTGTTAATACAATGGAATTAATAACAACAGGCACTTATCTTCTATGAGAATTTGAATTGTTTTGAATGCCCTCTTTTGCTACAGGAACAAAGATGTGAATTTCCATCCTGGCAGCGCCTTGTATGGCAGCATTTTTAAAAAATTACAGTCTCTACACAATCTTGTTCCATTCAGGAATACGGAAATGTAGTGGAGAAAAACTTCCTCCTGGTTTCCTTGCAGAGGAAAGAATGCACCAAACCCAAACAGCTGGTGTTCAATGACTTTCGACGGGCAGCTAAGCAAGAACACATGGCAGCTTGGTTGGCCGCAGAACCCAATAACCTCATCTAGGCAGCATGATCCCACCAGACGATTCCAACAGAAGGCCCAGCCAGAAGGCAGCTTCATTGCATTCACAGAAACACTCTCAAAATGGATTGGGAAATGTGTCTCTAGGAAAATGGCAAACAATATCCGGCTTTTAGGTCTACTAACCACACAGGACAGAGAGTTACATGATAGGATTTTTAGTTCTGTTGGATGTCACTTGTGGAGTATGGATATAGTGGTGGTGGACTGAATCAAGAGGGAAGCACATACCTGCCCTCCAGCTGTTCTGGTTTGGCAGGAATAACCTGTCAATCCTTTGCCATCCCATTTTTTAGCTGCTTCTAAAATGCCCTGGTTTCTCTTGCCTCTTCCTACTTTCCTCTTTGGTCCTTTGCTGACTTTAGTTGCTTCAGAGATCAAAGTGCAAAAGTAGCAGAAGTCAGATCAGAGGAGGGGACAGAAATGATCCCTTCTTAGTAGGCTCAAGTTAAAGCAAACTGTTGCAGCCTCTGGAAGAAAAGGTCCTGTGCTGTATGACTCCAAATTGTTTCACGACTTAAGAAAAAACATTTGTGAAAAACGATGAGAAGGACAAACCACAATGATAGAGCTCAGCCACATGTGTTCTAGCTTTCATCTGAGAAATGTTGGAGGGTAAGGAGTCACTGTTAGAGCTTGGAGGAGCTCCTTCTATGGGTTCCAGCTTCCAGATTTCTTCATTCATACTGGCGGGAATTCCGAGTTGTAGTCCAAAAAAGTATTAGATCAGCGCTTCCCAAACTGCGTGTTGTGACACACTAGTGCAGTGGTTCTCAACCTGGGGTCCCCAGATGTTTTTAGCCTTCAACTCCCAGAAATCCTAACAGCTGGTAAACTGGCTGGGATTTCTGAGAGTTGTAGGCCAAAAACATCTGGGGACCCCAGGTTGAGAACCACTGCACTAGTGTATCAGCTCCAGTTGTAGGTGTGTCACACAAAATATAACAAGGAACTTCTGAGTCTATGTGAAACAAGCAATAAATCATATAGTTTAAAAAACAGATGAAAGTTTTTCATGAGATATGTTGTGTCCTCATACATTTCGTCATTTCAATTGATATATGTGTCCGTATAACTTACAAAAGTTTGGCTTAACCTCCAGTTTGCTAGTAAAACTGAATTACTGTGTCGCGAAGTGATGCATGTCTAAAAGGAGTGCCACCAACATGAAATATTTGGAAAACTTTGTAGAGGAACACGTTAAGGAAGCATCAGTTAGAATGCTATACAACATTTTTATTCTGTCTCTTCAAGAACACAATATTAACATCAACACATGTCTCTCAATCTACTCAAACCAGGGACAACATAGGATGACCAAGATAGTGCTCAAATCTACATTCTAGGTGTACTGTTGGTTCAATTTTACGTTAACATCTGGCTACACATCTGAGAGCAATTTTGCTTGTAACTCAACCAGTGTGACTCATGTTGTGGTAATTTGAGTCTTGGATTTTGATTCTGGAGACTAGAGTTTAGTACTCTGCTTGGTCATGGAAACCAACTGAGTGACCTTCGGCGAGTGATATGCTCTCAGCCCCAGAAAGCCCTGTAACAGGATCACTTTATAGTTGTCATTAGTCAGAAAAGACTTGGATACACAAAATGAAGCATACTCACTTACGGGGCCAAGGTGTAAAACTTGAATCCAGTAAGCACATAAAGAAACCGAAATGGTGTGTCTACATGTGTACATATTTGAAGTTTCCCCCAGACTGCTGTTACAGTATACTGTGAAACACTTTGGGACTTTGTTTCAGATGCAATTTTCACTTGCTTTAGTTCCTTCTGCTGAGGTACAGCAATGTGGTGTCAGAGATTGTTCCTGAACAGTATTATGAGGAGGGTCAGAATTAAGCTTCTTAACAGGGACAAAATTATCTTCCCCTTTATCTTCACACTTCATTAGTGTGACGATGAGAGCTTTTGTCTTCCACTCCACAGAAAACCCCGTGCAATAACCCCTTTTAATTGCCAAGCCCCAAAGCTGGCAAATGCTTAATTTTCATTAGGATGCCAGCTGACACCGAATCTCTTGCTCCTCTCTGAACTGCTCCTGACGCTTAGGTACCAATTTGGAGGTGCTTAGAGGAAGGCAATTGACAATGAGGCGCACGCTGGGTGTCCTGCCTTGCTGCTAATGGCATGGAAGACATGTTAATTCCTGTTTATAGAGGGGCTTCCACGGCTGGTTTGAACATTTTCTTTCCATTGTAGTGGTTCACCCAGGGGTGGGCCATTTGGAGCCACATCAGAAATAACTCACGTGCCAGGGGCTGCAACCAATTTGAGACTTTTGCCTTGCATTGTGCAAGAAACACCCTTTGCATTAGCATTTTCATTAGCATGACAGGACAGCGCATGGCAGTTGGCTGACATGTTCAAAAATATTCCCACTCTTACACTGTAGCTTCAGATTGGAGTTAAATCTACAAAAAATGCAGAATGAGGTGGTGGTGTGTCAAACCGATAGAATGTTAAATACATGGAGCAGAATTCAAAACGATCTTAACAGATTGGAAAGATGGGCCAAAACTAACAAAATGAAGTTCGACAGGGACAAATCATAGAATCATAGAAGCCTTGAGTTGGAAGAGACCTCACGGGCCATCCAGTCCAACCCCCAGCCAAGAAGCAGGAATGTTGCATTCAAATCAACCCTGACAGACGGCCATCCAGCCTCTGTTTAAAAGCTTCCAAAGAAGGAGCCTCCACCACACTCCGGGGCAGAGAGTTCCACTGCTGAACAGCCCTCACAGTCAGGAAGTTCTTCCTCGTGTTCAGATGGAATCTCCTCTCTTTTAGTTTGAAGCCATTGTTCCACGTCCTAGTCTCCAAGGAAGCAGAAAACAAGCTTGCTCCCTCCTCCCTGTGGCTTCCTCTCACATATTTATACATGACTATCATATCTCCTCTCAGCCTTCTCTTCTTCAGGCTAAACATGCCCAGCTCCTTAAGCCGCTCCTCATAGGGCTTGTTCTCCAGACCCTTGATCATTTTAGTCGCCCTCCTCTGGACACATTCCAGCTTGTCAATATCTCTCTTGAATTGTGGTGCCCAGAATTGGACACAATATTCCAGGTGTGGTCTAACCAAAGTGGAATAGAGGGGTAGCATGACTTCCCTAGATCTAGACACTATGCTCCTCTTGATGCAGGTCAAAATCCCATTGGCTTTTTTTGCTGCCTCATCACATTGTTGGCTCATGTTTAACTTGTTGTCCACAAGGACTCCAAGATCTTTTTCACACGTACTGCTCTCGAGCCAGGCATCCCCCATTCTGTATCTTTGCATTTCGTGCCTAAGTGGAGTATCTTGCATTTGTCCCAGTTGAACTGCAAAATACTCCACTTAGGCAGAAAAAAATGAAATGCAAAGAGACAGAATGGGGGATGCCTGGCTCGACAGTACGACGTGTGAAAAAGATCCTGGAGTCCTCATGGACAACCAGTTAAACATGAGCCAACAATGTCATCGGGCGGCAAAAAAAAAAAAAAAGCCAATGGGATTTTGGCCTGCAGGAGTCGAGTGTTTAGATCCAGGGAAGTCATGCTACCCCTCTATTCCGCCTTGGTCAGACCACACCTGGAATACTGGAATATTGTGTACAATTCTAGGCACCGCAATTGAAGGGAGATGTTGACAAGCTGGGCAGTGTCTAGAGGAGGCGACTAAAATGATCAAGGGTCTGGAGAACAAGCCCTATGAGGAACGGCTTAAAGAATTAGGCATGTTTAGCCTGCAGAAGAGAAGGCTGAGAGGAGACATGATGGCCATGTATAAATCTGTGAGGGGAAGTCATAGAGAGAAGGAAGCAGGCTTGTTTTCTGCTACCCTGGAATTGTGCAAGAAACACCCTTTGCATTAGCATTTTCATTAGCATGACAGGACAGCGCAGCGTATGCAGAACAATGGCTTCAAACTGCAAGAAAGGGGACTCCACCTGAACATTAGGAAGAACTTCCTGATTGAGAGCTGCTCAGCAGTGGAACTCCCTGCTCTGGGCTGTGGTGGAGGCTCCCTCTTTGGAGGCTTTTAAACAGAGGCTGGATGGCCATCTGTCAGAGGTCCTTTGCACGCGGTTTCCTACTTCTTGGCAGAATGAGGTTGGACTGGATGGCCCACGAGGTCTCTTCCAACTCTATGATTCTATTATTCTTGATGGGAAGGGCATCTTCGTATGTGTGAGACTTGATCAGAGCTGGGGAAGAGACTTTCAAAACGTAACTCATTATATACTCCACTTGCTTTACCACCATCAGATCCTCTGAAAATGTGAGCAGATGCAGGTGAAATGTCAGGAGAAAATACTGCTGGAACACAGTCATACAGTCAGGAAACCACACAACACTCCAGTAACTCATTAGTTATGTTTTCTGGGCCCCAGAACTCTCCCATATAGCCATAGGATTAGATCCTTGATTGGCTGTTTAATTGATATCTGCTGGGAGTTGGTTCCAGGACACAAAACATGTGGATGCTCAAACCCTACTGCTAACAATGCCATAATAAAATTGTGTTCCTTGTATCATAATATCTAGCCTAATATGGCTTCCCTGATGTTTCCATCCATTGGTTCTGGTTTTATATTCTGGATCAGCAGACTCAGTTTCATTTACTAGTTATCAACACATACAATATTGAAAGACAGCTCACATTTCTTCTTTATTCTGTTCTCTGGGATGAATGTACCTCTTCCTAGACCACTCATTATCCAGGTTTCCTAGCAGAGCTTCAGGACTTTCTTTCAACTACAACTCCCAAATTCCCCCAGCTGGCATGGCCAGTGCCCACTCTGGCCGAGACTCCTGAGAACTGCAAGTAATTTTACCAAGCTCTGCTCTGAATGCCTGATAGCTCTTCAGTGTCTTTTATTATATCATTACACATAGTGTTTTTTTTGTTTCCGACGGAGTCCTTCTGTAGGGATCTCCTGACCAAATTAAAGCATTAGATGATTATAGCAGGTGAAAAACATGTTTGAACAGTAAATAAAACTAGTTGCAGTAAAAAAAGAAGAAGAGGAAATCTGTGCAGCTTAAAAACTGAAAGCCTGGGAAAATAAAAATGTCTTCGCCTGAAGTGGAAAGGAGCAAAACCAGTGCCAGCAGATTGTCCTTGGGGGTTTGCCACGTAAAGTGTGAAGTAGCTGCTGTGTGGTCCCTTCCCTATGCTTCTAATGGTTCTTCCATCTCCAAAGATTCAAGGACTTTTTCTCTAATTATAGGAACAGAGACTGCCTGGCTCAGCTTTTCAAGTATTGCAAGTGATGGCGTTACTGAAGACTGAACAATCTGCAAAAAAGGCCATTTAGTCTGAAAAACATACCCTAGGTATCACAATCAAACCTATTTCATAACATTATTGTGCATGATGAGTGTTTTTTGGCACATTCTTCATTTAGAGGCAGATCCTAAAAATCATGCTTTGACTTCTACAGAACTTTCTTTTGCCACCAGAAGGATCACATAGGAACAAAACGGCACTAAATATGAAAATACTTTCACTAAATGCTTAATACGCTGAGAACCACCTTCCCTTTCAGAAGTTTGGCCTTCTGAGGTGAGCAGCAAAAAGAGAAGGTAGAACCATGTATGAGAGATTCTTTTCCTAGTGATCCTATACATTTTATTTATTATTTATTTAAAATATTTGTACCCTGTCCTTCTCTACCCCTAAAGGGGGACTCAGGGCGGCTTACAGCTGGCCACAATTCGATGTCTCCCATATACACACAGATAAAACAGCAATTACAAAATAGATAAAACATTAATATAAATTAAAACCATTTAAAATAGTGTGAATTCAATTAGTTGGCCAAATCTAAATCTGAGTTCTACAATCAACAACTTGGTCCGAAGTTTTGTTGTTGTTGTTGTGTGCCTTCAAGTAGTTTCTGACTTATGGTGACTCTAAGTCAAAGCTATCATGGTGTTTTCTAAGCAAGATTTGTCCAGAGCTTTGCCATTGCCTCCCTCTGAGGTTTAATAAAGGTTTCCCCTTGTTATTAAGTCTAGTTGTGTCAGACTCAGGGGGGCGGTGCTCATCTCCATTTCTAAGTCAAAGAGCCAGCATTATCTGTAGATGCCTCCAAGGTCATGTGGCCGGCATGACCGTTACCTTCCCACCAGAGTGGTACCTTTTGATTTACTCACATCTTTTCAAACTGCTAGGTTGGCAGAAGCTGGGACTAACAGCGGGAGCTCACCCCACTCCCCGGATTTGAACCACCAACCTTTTGGTCAGCAAGTTCAGCAGCTCAGCAGTTTAACCCACTGCGCCACTGGGGGGGGGGGGTCTGAGATTTATCTTGGGACAATTATAAGACTGGTTGTGGAATCTTATTTCTCCTCCAGAGATCACATATACCTGTGAGTAAGTTTTCAAACTGTTCCTGACTTAGGACAAACCTAGCACTGGGTTATTGATGAAATTTGTTCAAAGGTGGTTTGCCTTTGCCTTCCTCTGAAGCTGAAGAAGTGGGCTTTAATATCTGAGCAGGGATTTGAATCCTAGGTTCCATCTACATTGCCATATAATGCACAGTCCTACTTTTCACTAAATATTTGCAGGATCCCACTGTTGCATCATGTCTTTCATGAATTCGTAATTATTTTTTGATACTTGTAGCATTCAAAGTAATTTTAGGGTGCAGCTATACTATAGAACAGGCACGGGCAAACTTTGGCTGTTCAGGTGTTTTGGACTTCGATTCCCACAATTCCTAACAGCCTACCAGCTGTTAGGAATTATGGGAGTTGAAGTCCAAAACTCCTGAACAGCTGAAGTTTGCCCATGCCTGCTGCAGAATCAATGCAATCTGATGCCACTTTAAGTGCAATTGATCAATATTATGGGATCCCAGGATTCGTAGTTTAATGAGCACCAGCACTGTTTAGCAGTGAAGGTGAAGAACCTTGTAAAAACTACAGTTCCCATAATTTCAATCATTGATCCATGGCAGTTAAAGAGATGTCAAATTTCATTAATTCTATAGTGAAGGTGCACTTTTACTGAACTTGACAAAACCTGGACACAGCATATTATTTGAGAACACAGAAATGCTGGACCACTCTCACAACCACCATGTCAGGCTACACAGAGAAGCCATTGAAATCCACAAGCATGTGGACAATTTCAACAGAAAGGAAGAAACCATGAAAATGAACAAAATCTGGCTACCAGTATTTAAAAACTCAAAAATTACAACAGCAAAACAACAGAGAGTAAACAAATCACTCTCAACAAAAGATTCCCCCCAGGCACTTCCAAGCCATTAAATGCTAATCAAGGTGGTCAGTTGAAACATCACACCTAGGTGCAGCAGACAAAAGTCCTTTGTCCCACCCAGATCATTCCACAGACATATAAACCCATTTTCCTACTTCCAACAGACCTCACTACCTCTGAGGATGCTTGCCATAGATGCAGGCGAAACGTCAGGAGAAAATGCCTCTAGAACATGGCCATATAGCCCGGAAAAACCTACAACAACCCAGTGATTCCGGCCATGAAAGCCTTCGACAATACATTTCATTTTAACTTTGCTACAAGTCACTTTGTTTCTTTGAAAAGCAGAACAAGCAGAGCTCAAGTAAATAAAAGCTACCTTGTAAAATGAATAACTCTCCAAATCTTGTTGACCTGCAAAACCAAACAGCCCTGGGCACCACAACTAACAGGGGCCCCTTCCACACAACTGTATTAAATCCACAATGGATTATATGGCAGTGCGGACTCAGATAACCCAGTTCAAAGCAGATATTGCAGATTATCTGCCTTGATATTCTGGGTTATATGGCTGTGTGGAAGGGTCCTGGAAAGGCATACTGGGCATTTTAGTTCACCAACATCTGGAGGGACACATGTTCCACATCTGTGCTGTAAAACTGGATTATTATCCCCAGACTGCAAATGAGCTGCTTTACAAACCTTAGGAGCACCACCTTTTATTTAGACTAAAGCAACATTCTGACCCAGCTATTTGCACAGATGAGCTGGAATATGCAGCAGCAAAGTTTTCCCACGTTGTTCTCATTCCTGGACAAGCTGCCCACCCAGCGTCACACAGTTTCACCAGCCTAATCTCTAAAACAACAAACTAAACCGGGCTATCTCCAATCTTCAAATGCAATTTCATCCTGTTCGGCCCTTAAAATGCTATTTTCATGCACGAACAGAAAATGGGTGATCCTTTAAAAAAAAAAAACCCGAACCTCTGGCTTGGAGTCAGGAATGTTAAAAACAATGCTTTCCCTCGCTGCCCACAAAGCTCTCCATGGCAAAATAAAAAATGGGGAGAAAATAAATGAAAAATAAATCTGCCTTTGCTCAGGCTTCGAAGAAAAGGTCAGAGTGCCACAGTTTGGTGTTTCTCACACATCCAGCTAGAAAGACAGCCTGGCTGGAAACAAGAGATTCAAGGCCATTGTGAATATGATACTACAAGTCTTTTTCAGAAGTTACAAAGGGCAGTTGAATTACCCGCTGGAAAAAGAAAACACAAAACAAAACTGCAGGGTGTTTTAGTACTTGCCTTCCCTTATAACTAGCACGGTCTTTTCCCATGACTGCTTCCTGTGGATTCAGGATTTAGGGAAAAGCATAAAATTTAGTTTTTTGGACTACAATTCCCAGAAACCCATATCACCCAACTGTCCTGATTTAGAAGAAACAGTCCCAATTATTCCTCTACCATCCCATGTTTCCATCTTCTTTTAAAATGTCCTAGTTTCTCCCACCCCTCCCCATCTTCCTCCTTTGCTCTCAGCTTACTTCTGTTGCTGCAAAATGAGTTCCAAATACAAAAGAAGTTTGTCCTCAATTCAGCAGGAGAAAGAGAACAAGATCTTGATTTCGTTATTTAGAATAGCTATGCATCTTACTTTACAAAGGAGTCCTTTGTTGGAAGGGCTCTCAGGTTTAAAGCGAATGAACTCTGAAAAGGGAAAACAGAAAACTGTAAAGGTGCCCACATATCATAACATCTGCCTATGACTTTGAGAAAAAGGCACAAAGGTAATTTGCTTAGTGAATTCTCCATTGTGTTGAGCTGCAGAATATTTGGGTTATTTGTAGGTTTTTTGGGCTGTATGGCCATGTTCTAAAAGCATTCTTTCCTGATGCTTCACCTGCATCTATGGCAAGCATCCTCAGAGGTTGTAGAGATCTCTGAGGCCATAGATGCAGTCAAAATGTCAGGAGATAATGCTTCTAGAACATGGCCATACAGCCTGAAAAATCTACAACAACCCAGTGATTCCAGCCATGAAAGCCTTCGACAGTACATTGTAATATATTTGTATTTAAATTACTGTAATGATTTACATCTGTATCAATTTTGTTGGCTGTGTTGTGTGGCTCGAAGCCACTTCCTACTTATGGTGACACGAAGGTAAACCTAGTGGGGCTTCCTTGGCAAGATTAGCATATGCAAATTTTATGCACATTGGTGACTTAATTCCACTTTTTGGGCTTCCTTATTAGTGTTCTGGGTTCTTCGGCTACTTTGGATATGGAACACTGGATGGCAGATTGAATGCAATTCATGATCTACATGAGCACAGGAAATATAAGTAGGTCATTGTGTTACTGTGGATGTATTAACATATAAAGGGGAGGCTCACACACATCCTATTAGGGAAGACGTAAGAACTTCTACTGAAAGTACAGCACATGTAGTGCTCCCTGGAAGTATGTGAAAAAGATCTTTGAGTCCTCATGGACAACAAGTTAAACATGAGCCAACAATGTGATGCAGCAGCTAAAAATATCAATGGGATTTTAGCCTGCGTAAATTGGAGTCTAGTGTCTAGATCCAGGGAAGTCATGCTACTCCTCTATTCTGCCTTGGTCAGAGCACACCTGGAATCCCACTGTGTTCAATTCTGGGCACCACAATTGAAGGGAAATGTTGACAAGCTGGAATGTGTCCAGAGGAGGGCAACTAAAATGATCATGCGTCTAGAGAACAAGCCCTATGAGGAGTGGCTTAAAGAGCTGGGCATGATTAGCCTATATAATGACCAACCTATAGGGATGAAGAATGAGGACTTATTTTGTTGTGTAGTGATGAGAAGCATGAAACACTGATCCCCCCAGTATTATTTGCCCTTACTATTAAAAATGGAAACCATTTCAAAGTTGGACTGTGGGACGCATGTTGGAATCTACATTAAAAACATCTATCATTTTTATTAAACGAAATTGCACAAATACATTTGGGGTGAGAACAATGCGTATGGCTCTTGTGTACATTTAGCATTATCTCTACAAATTCTCTGTGGGTTTTGCTTCTGTTTTATGCCTTTGGCTTCTGGGCCAATCTGTTTCGTTTCCATGTTGGGGACCCGAGCTCACAAACGTGTGCTTAATACTATATGGCAGCTGACGTCTCTGAAACATTGCACTGATAACGTGCCCCTTGCTTGAATGAGGGGTTTTTTTTCGCCTACAGGAGAAGCTGACTGTTGAATTTTAATGACCATGTGTGGTTATAATTACCAAGACTCAATATTTATAGAAACCCACATTTCTTGACTGTGTAGATGTGAAAAATACATCCCACTCAAACAACATACCAATTGACTACAAATTCAGAAAAAAACCTACTAAAGTTTTACAAGCTGATTTAGGGGCTCAGCCCCTTGTAATTTTCAAGCCCCTTCCATGGGTGTAATATTGCTCCCTAGGTTCACTAAACTGTAAATAAGCAGAAGATCCAGTTGTGTGTGCCACTGTTGAATAGCTCCGGGTGATTATGCATGTGAGTTTGCAGCTGTTTGGAGGAAAGGCTAGCACTGAGTACACACGAATCAGTCAAAGCTGGCACTATCTTAGGAAGAGGCAAATGCCCCAGGCAGCAAATACCAGAATGGAAGAAGCAGTGACACCCCTCAATTCTTCCTGCTAAGCTTCCTAGCCATTATCCTCTCTTGGAAGATAGAATATAGAAGACTCCTATAAACATGAAACCCATATCTGCAATTTCATTTACCCGTTCCTGGGGAAACTGGTCTTTAGGAATTTGCTAGGTACTCCTCCAGAATCTCTAGAACAGTGGTTCTCAACCTGGGGTCCCCAGATGTTTTTGGCCTACAACTCCCAGAAATCCCAACCAGTTTACCAGCTGTTAAGATTTCTGGGAGTTGAAGGCCAAAAACATCTGGGGACCCCAGGTTGAGAACTATTGCTCTAGATCCTTCAGCACAAATCTATGGTGTGCTGTGATCAAAAATTAGGTAATTTAATGGCATTGTATCTACAGTTTCAGGTGTGGTCTGGTTAGCAATATATCTACCAGGGATACGGAGTTCTTATTGTACCATGTTCTTCTCAACCTATCAATTGTCTTCTAGCTTAATTTGTGGCCCTCAGGTGGGTTGGATCATCTTAACCTATTAGCTCTCCTCTTGTGGGGCTACAGTTCGATTAGATCTCCTAGAACAGTGGTTCTCAACCTATGGGTCCCCAGATGTTTTGGCCTTTAACTCCCAGAAATCCAAACAGCTAGCAAACTAGCTGGGATTTATGGGAGTTGTAGGCCAAAACACCTGGGGACTCACAGGTTGAAAATCACTGTCCTAGAACTTCTGACCACTGGCCATATTGGCTGGTAATTCTAGGAGATGAAGCCCCACAACATTTATGCCCTAATGTTGTAAACCCTATGTTTCGCTTGCATTTATGGCAGGTATAATGTCAGGAGAGAATGCTTCTGGAACATGGCCATACAGCCCGAAAAACTTACAGCAACCCTGTGTCCTTATTTTTGCAAGATTCTTCATTTTGTGGACAGTGAGCATGTGTGTGCTCAGTTAAAACATTGTTGTATCTGCCTGATTTCCTGTCTGTGAGGGAAAATGTTCTCAAAACTGAACAGCTCTATAAACCACAACAGAAGAACCTCGTACTCTTCTTTTATATAGTCTCAAAAGTTGGATCCTAAACCACAGCAGTGTGGGAACAAACAACTCATGGAATGTGCATGCATTCCCAAGGTCCACTTTTGCAGCTGCTGAAACACTAATTTTAATGGTTGTTGTAGGTTTTTTCGGGCTATATGGCCATGTTCTAGAGGCATTCTCTCCTGACGTTTCGCCTGCCTCTATGGCAAGCATCCTCAGAAGTAGTGAGGTCTGATTTTAATTATTTTGTGTTGCGATTTGTGGGCCAATTTTGACTTGAAAATTACACCCAACCCACCAAGTGTGTGAAAATACATAACACTCCTAGACCCCAATACTTTCATATTTTGGCCCAAAAGCTCAGTGAAATAGTGGAACTGAGATAGTTATCTCTTCGGCTAGGGTATGGCTAAAATAGGAGGTGCTTTTGGACACCAATGGTGTAGTGATTTGAATGATGGACTATGACTTCAGAGACCAGGGTTCAAGTCTACATTTGACCATGGAAACCCACTGGGTGATCTTGTACAAGTCATGTCCCCAGTCTCAGAAGAAGGCATGGCAAAACCTCCTAACGCAAGTGTGAGCCTAGGGTTTCACATATAAAACATATATGCTTGTCAAATTCATTTCCACATGTACAGTAACAACCTCCATATCTGGGAGAATGGTATAGAATCATAGAATCATAGAATCAAAGAGTTTGAAGAGACCTCATGGGCCATCCAGTCCAACCCCCTGCCAAGAAGCAGGAATATTGCATTCAAATCACCCCTGACAGATGGCCATCCAGCCTCTGTTTAAAAGCTTCCAAAGAAGGAGCCTCCACCACACTCCGGGACAGAGAGTTCCACTGCTGAATGGCTCTCACAGTCAGGAAATTCTTCCTCATGTTCTGATGGAATTTCCTCTCTTGTAGTTTGAAGCCATTGTTCCAGTATCTGTGGTTTCATTTATCCACATTCACAAAATAGACCCACTGGGTGATCTTGGACAAGTCATGTTCCGAGTCTCAGAAGAAGGCATGGCAAAACCTCCTCACGCAAGCAAGTCTGAGCCTAGGGTTTCACATATAAAACATATATGCTTGTCAAATTCATTTCCACATGTACAGTAATGGCCTTCATATCTGGGGGAATGGTATCTGTGGTTTCATTTATCCACATTCACAAAATATGCCCCATTGTAGTCCATTTGTAGGTTCTCAGGCATGACTCTATGTTATTCTTGGGACACAAGTCCTTCATTTCAACAAGGTTTGTTATTATCCAGTTTTGTATATCCGCAAGAAGTCCAGAAACACACCTTCTGTGGGTTTGGGAGTCGTATTGTATATGTATTCTCAAAACAACAGGATTGGAAACCTGTATTAGCTTCTCTTTCTAGCCAGCCTCCCCTTTCTACCAGCTCCTGATTCAAATTCGGGGATCACGTCCACAAAGTATTATGGACGGAGCTGCTCCCTTTTCGATTGGTCTCCCTTGTTGCTGTGGTTGTCACTGTTCTTACCTTAGCACTTTATTTTGCACTCTTTCACGACTTGACTCATAAATATCAGCTGTCCCTAATATTCACAAAGATAAGGATCACACATTCCCCCTCTGACACATTTGGTAACTATTTACTTAACCAAACTGTGAGGGTGGAAAGGAAAGCTACATTTCTCCTGAGATTCACTGCTCCCTCGCTCTTCCAGTGGCAGGCTTGTTTACTCATGTTGCAATCATTCCAAGGTTGTGAAATCCTTTTGCTTTAAAAACCTGAAAAGGAGATGTTTACTGACAAAGTACTTCTTGCAGCTGAAAACTAAGACAATTAAATCAAGGACCATGTTGGATAAGCTGATATTATCCTGATTAAATCTCAAAGTGCTAAAAAGGTGGCATACTTTGACAGTGCTTTTCCTGCATGGCAGGGGGTTGGACTAAATGGCCCATGTGGTCTCTTCCAACTCTTAGGAGTCTGTAGGATGTGGATAGCTCCAGTGGGAAATGAATAATGTATTTGAAGATTTACTTATTCTATTTATTTTACAGGACATTCCTGGCACCCCTTCCAAGTCAGAAAAAATAGGTCCAATGGATCAGAGCTACCTAGCGCAATGTTCTCTGCACATACATTGCCCAATGGTTTGTTTATAACAGTTGTTCCCAACCTTCTTTGTTTATAACAGTTATTCCCAACCACCTACCTCTCCGAACACATCTCCACCTATGAACCAACTAGGACATTAAGATCGTCCGGAGAGGCCCTGCTCTCGGTCCCGCCTGCGTCACAAGCGCGGTTGGCGGGAATGAGAGACAGGGTCTTCTCGGTGGTGGCCCCTCGGCTATGGAATGCCCTACCCGCTGACATGCCCCTTCGTTGCTGGCGTTCAGGAAGAAGGTCAAGACGTGGCTCTATGAGCAAGCGTTTGGCTAAACGGTGCAACTAAACTTAAGAAGACGGCATATCGAACACTGGAATGGCATAAGGATATTGAGAAACGGATTCTGATTGTATTGAGGCGTTGATAGGATAATTAATTGTCGTTGTCTGTTGTTTATGATGTGTTTTAACCACTTGTTATTGTTATGATAAATTGCACTGTGTAAACCGCATTGAGTCGCTGCCTGAGGCTGAAAAATGCGGTATAGAAATAAAGCAAATAAATAAATAAATAAATAAATAATTCTTTTGACCAGGGACCACTTTGGCCAGCAATCACTCTCCAAAATTAGTACCAAAAGGGTTACAAATCAGTTTTTGGTCAACTTTAGAATTAGTTTGGTTATTTGGGGTGTTGATTCAGAAAATTGCATTGGATAGACTGCATCAGCCCCAGTTTCTGATACAGAACATATGCCATCCAGTAATTGCCATCTGCTCACCCACAGAAAACTATATTTACTAAGCCTATATTTACTATAAGAGGCTTTTGCGAGACCAGTTGCTCTGGTTGCAACAATAGAGTAACAGTGAGGCCATGGACCATATTTTAGTTCTTGCAGACCACTGGTGGTCCATAGACCACAGGTTGGGAACCACTGGTTTATAAGAAGCCAACAAACAAGACACAAGGCAGTTATACCTTCATGTATTCCAGCTCTTACAGTATATTGATATAGAATCACAGTTGAAGGGACCTCAAACAATAGCAGATGTGTTGCTTTAATTGCACTGGTTTTAAAATGCTTCCAAACTTTTACTAATACTGATCTTTTGCATGCTTTAACTACACTGTTCTTGTTTTAATTTTTAACCTATGTATAGTCTCAGTTTTACAGAAAGTATAAAACATCAATGAAGAAGGAGAAGGTGATGATTATAACGATGATAAAGATGATGATATCCTTCCAACCTCTGCTTAAAAACATCCAGTGAGGGGGAGTCTACCATTATCTCAGGCTATAGATTCATATAATCAATGAATCAATGCTGTTCAATATACATTATATGAGCCTACATTGACTATTATTATGCCGTTCAAACTGTATAATATGGCAGTGTAGATGGGGTCTCGGAGAAATTATTTTACCTCTTACTGTTAGGAAGTGCTTTCTCCTGTTTAGCCAGAATCTTTTGAAATGTAAATCCCTTTGTTTGGGTCTTAACCTCAGGAGCAGCAGGAAATTTTTTCTGTTATCAAGTGACAGTCCAGATAATTTCAAGATGGCAATCATATCACCACCAAATCCCTTAGAGCTGTGACATGAAAACAGTGTCTAAATATTTGAAAGAAAGTCATGCTGAAGATGGATCAAGCTTTTTTTCCTTGCCACTCCAGAGACTAGAACTAGGGGCAATGGATTCGCATTGCAGGAAAAAAGGTTCCACCTAAACATTACGAAGAACTTCCTGATGTGAAAAACTATTCGACAGTGGATTCTCTTTCCCTTTAAGTGAAGGATGGGTGAGTGGTCATTCGTTGGGAGTCATAGAATCATAGAGTTGGAAGAGATCTCATAGGCCATCCAGTCCAAATCCCTGCCAAGAAGGAGGGAAATCATGTTCAAAGCACCCCTCAATAGATGGCCATCCAGATAGCCTCTGTTTAAAAGCCTCCAAAGAAGGAGCCTCCATCACACTCCGGGGCCGAGAGTTCCACTGTTGAACAGCTCTCACAGTCAGGAAATTCTTCCTAATGTTCAGGTGGAATCTCCTTTCTTGTAATTTGAAGCCATTATTCCATGTCCTAGTCTCCCAAGGCAGCAGAAAACAAGCTTGCTCCCTCCTCCCTATGACTTCCCCTCAAATATTTATACATGGCTATCATGTCTCCTCTCAGTCTTCTCTTCTGCAGGTTTAACATGCCCAGCTCTTTAAGCCGCTCCTCATAGGGCTTGTTCTCCAGATCCTTGATCATTTTAGTCACCCTCCTCTGGACACATTCCAGCTTGTCAATATCTGGAAGTGTTTTGATTGTGTATTTCCACATGTCAGGGGGACTGGATAGCGCTTGGGGTCTCTTCCAACTCCATGATTCTTAATCTTTGGGTTAAGAAAGTTATTTTTGTTCTTTACAATATGTTCTGTCTACTTGATCTTTATGAAATTAATTGCATTTACTCACATTCCCTTCTCTCTTTCTTGGCTTCAGACCTTTAACCACTTTGGTCTCTTGACTGATGCACAATGTGTCTCATATTGGAGGCAACATATAGACCTTCTCAATAGTTATACTGATGTCCTTGAACCTCATGAACATATTACATCCCTCTTTAAACATTTCCAAATCAGTATCCATTTGGGGGAGTGAATTCCACAGTCAAAATCTGTGTGGAAGGAATCTATATGGGTTAGCCCTATCTCATGATGCTGATGTGCATAGATGTGTCAGAAATGCCTCCTTCTTGTAGGTGTGATTGATTGACACGGCAAGGGACTTTCTCTGCATATAATGAATAGGAATGGGAAAATCTGTCAGTTTTCTTTGACATCAAAGAGGATTTATAAGATGTATAAGGACAGCTCTAACAAATGTTTGGATATGCTGCAATGTTAGGGCATTCTATCAGAGGCGGTGGTCTTGAAGAAAAGCCCAGAAATACTGGACTCATAGTCATTTGATGCTGGAAGATATTGTCAGACTGGAGCTGAAGAAGAGACTGGGTTTTTATTTGTTAAGAATGCTAGATGGCCATCTAGAAAGAAAATTTAGAGAATGTTACAATATGTGATAATTATTATTATTCAGAAACTGGGTTATATGGCAGTGTAGATGGCTCTTCAGAGGAAGGAACTGGTAAGACCACTTCGGACTTTCCTTGCCTAAGAAACGCCTATGAAATGCATGGCATTGCTGTAAATTGACAGGTGACTTGAAGCCACATGCACAAATGATCACAAACAAATCATTTAATAATTATACTTTCACTTTGAAGTAAGTTAATATGTTTTTACAAAGAGAGCAATGACAGATTAATGCTTTCTTGAGTGGGATATTAATGATTTCTGCACCTACAGACTTACAAATGTAGATGTGAAAGAGACTGGTGATTGAGCTGCAATATTTGGTTTGCTCCCTCTTTCTGGAAAGGTGGCCTAAAGTTGAAGAAATTACTGGCAGGAAGCACAGCTCATGAATTCAATCAGAAATCCTTTCATTTGTCACAGCCTCTTCCTGTCCGCTTTTTTAAAACATCTGCTTCTCCTGTTTGCGACAAAAAAGCCTTTGTTGAAATAATAAGCATTCATCAATACTTCCCCTGAAAATAAGTGTGCAGTTTCTCAATGAAATGAACTTCTCATGTCCCCTCTTCAACCCCCGTCCTTCAAAGTTTATTTTATATATCTCTAATAGCTTCCTTGTAGCCCTCTCTCTTTCCGCTTCCAAATTCTGGAAAATCTCAAACTGACAAAGGAAGACGTTTTTTAAAATGCTAACACATTGGGAGGCTGCCTCCAGTTTTTCAGCCAATGGGGAGCCCAAGTGTTCAGAAGAGTTCACTCTCATTCTTGAGAAGTGTAATTTTTGGGGGCTAACATTCCCTTAAATGGGAAGGATTTCCTGTTTGGAGAAGGCACACATTGGCTAGGCAAGTATCCAAGATCTGAAACGGGTGGCAGAAAACAGATAATTCTCAGCATTTTTTCCTTGCTGTGCGTGTGAATCTCTCTCTCTGGGAGGAACAAAAAGTTGGGAGAAGCACCTCCAAGTTTGGCATTTCTTCTCATGACTGTTGTATACCACTGTGTTGAAGCCCATAGCCCTGAGACTCTAATGTTGGGAAGTTATGAAAAGCACATCTGCAGTTTGTTGTTGCTTAAAATGCACTTAAAATAGAGGCATATCAAATGGTTGAAGATGATCTGAAAATAAAATTGGTGCCCATAATGGAATTAATGTAGAATGAAAGCAGTTTGATACCTCTTTAAATGTGCTTTTCGTCTTAAGAACAGACAAGCATTTCAAGCGCTGAGGATTACCTGGGAAGGAATCCCACTGGAGTATAGCAGCACACCCAAATACCTAGAAGTTACCCTGGACCATGCTCTGACCTACAAGAAACACTGCCTGAATACCAAGCAAAAAGTGGGTGCTATAAACAATATCATATGAAAGCTGACTGGCACAACCTGGGGATCACAACCAGATACAGTCAAGACATCTGCCTTTGTGCTTTGCTACTCTACTGCTGAGTATGCATGCCCAGTGTGGAACACATCTCACCACACTAAAACAGTGGATGTGGCTCTTAATGAGACATGCTGCATTATCACGAGTTGTCTGCACCCTACACCACTGGAGAAATTACACTGTTTAGCTGGTATTGCACCACCTGACATCCACCAGGAAGTAGCAACCAATAGTAAAAGGACCAAGGCAGTGACATCTCTGGTCCATCCTCTGTTCAGATATCAGGCAGCACACCAATGTCTTAAATCAAGAAATAGTTTTGTAAGATCTACATAGATACTCGCTGGAACACCTCAGCAAGCGAGAGTCCAAAAGTGGCAGGCTAAAACCCAGAAGCTCAATAATGGCTGATACCAAATGAGAGACTCCCCCCTGGGCACACAGCAAACTAGGTGACTTGGAAGGCGCTGGACTAACTGCGCTCTGGCACCATGAGATGCACAGTCTACCTTAAGAAATGGGGCACCATGAGATGCAGCACTAACCTTAAGAAATGGGGCTACAAAGTGAAGTCCACAACATGGGAGTGTGGAGAAGAGCAAACCACAGACCACCTACTACAATGCAACCTGAGCCCTGCCACATGCACAATGGAGGACCTTCTTATAGCAACACCAGAGGCACTCCAAGTGGCCAGCTACTGGTCAAAGAACATTGAATAGAATGCCAAGTTTTCAAACTTTTTTTAAAAAAAATACAATACAACTGTTTGGTTTGCTCCTGATATGATAAATAAATACCTCTTTAATGGCTACGACTCAATGCTATTCAGCCATGGAAGTTGTAGCTTAGTGAGGTTTCAGTACTCTTTGTCAGAAAACACTATAGATTTTGTAAAATGACAACTTCCAAGATTCCATACCTTTGAGCCATGGAGGTGAAAGTGATGTCAATGTGCATTAATTCAACTGTGTTGGTGCATCCCAGTTTGTTGTTGTTGTTATTTCTACTACTACTACTACTACTGCTACTGCTATTTAACCCATTTAAACCCCGCCTTTCTCAACCCCCCTAGGGGACTCAAGGCGGCTTACATGTTTAGGCAACAATTTGATACCATGTAAACATACATATATATAGTAAAATAAACAGATATAGTAAAATAGCCATTAAAAACCAACATATCAAACTTTAAAACACTATTTAAAATCATAATCTGAAGTATATCACGTAAGTGATTATCCAAAATCATAATCATTTACCCTATATACTCATGTATAAATCTAGAAGTGTTAGACATTTTTGCTGAATGGGAAAAGTCTAGCAATATGTTCTTCCCCAAAACACATCCATTCAACATCTTCTCTCTTTTTTGTCCCCTGGACATCTGCCTGACTGCTGGATTCTAGGTACAATTAAAGATAACTGAAAAAATCCTGCATCCTTTCTGCTAAATTATCACCAATCACTTCTTTGTCCATACCAAACTACTTAAACACGTGTGGTTTCCGGGCTGTATTCCAGCATCTCCAGAACATCCTCTGAAGATGCCCGCCACAGATGCAGGCAAAACACCAGGAGAAAACACTGCTAGAACACAACCATACAGCCCGGAAATCAAACAACACTCCAGTGGTTCTGTGCATGAAAGCCTTCAACAACACATTATATTTAGACACATTTGATGTAGGCAACATGCAAAGGAGAAACTCGGACGTAAAATCAGGATTTCTACAAAATGAGTCACAGAATGTATTAATTTAAATAATCATTCAAAGTGTATGGTAAACAGGTGCCAGGTTTACCCAGAGATAAGATGGGCACCAGATGTTGTGCCATAGAGGCATAACAAAGGAAGAAAAAGGCTGGATGGCCATCTGTCAGGGGTGATTTGAATGCAATATTCCTGCTTCTTGGCAGGGGGTTGGACTGGATGGCCCATGAGGGCTCTTCTAACTCTTTGATTCTATGATTCTATGAAAGTCAAGGACCCGAACTGTGCAATGCAATAAAGCACACCAGAATCAGGACGAATATTGTTATTCAGTTGAAACATTGGTCCAAACAGGAAGCTATTTGTTTCCCTTTCTGTCCTGGGGAATCTGATGGCCTCACAACTGGAGAAAAGGGAGCAATAGCGCTTTCCTGCTCCTGTGCCTCAGTGACTGGCACTCAGGGACATACTATGCCTGGTATTGGTTGCAGAATTCTGCAAATAGTCAAGTCACATTTTCTATTAAGCCACTCACCGAGCCACCCAAGCCACATTTAATGTAAGCAGTGACAGTGCTTGGCAACACAGAATTACAAAGGAACCTGGAGTAAAACAGAGCCCATGCTGGAAAGAAGTGTTTAACATGTGAGGTATTTGGAAAACATATTGCACCTTGGAATGACTAGAAAGCGTGGACAACAGGCATAGCGCACAGTCGTTAAGAATTTGGATTTGCTTACAATCCATATCTTGAGAGATGCAAGAGATTAAATGAGAAAGGAACCATAAAAATGCCATTAATCTGGTTTGATTCACCATTCCAAACTTGTGTCTTTTCAGATAATCAACACAGGAGACAAACCACACAAATACTAGGAGTGTGAAGAGGCCTTTCGAGACAGGAAGACTCCAAACGAGAGAGAATCCATATGTATCAGACTTAAGAATCTGTCAGAGTATGGTGCTGTTTTCCAAGATTTCTATATGGTCCTGTAATGTTTAAATGCTTAATGCTTTACCTTTATAAATTAGTTAATTGCTTTTTAAATAACTTCTATTTCATTGTTTCTGAGCCTGGGTGGATTGCGAAGGGGATTCAGAGGGGTCGCCAAAGACCATCAGAAAACACATATTTCTGATGTTCTTAGGAACCCCTTTGGTAGAGAAGGCCGAAGAGCTGTCTTCCTGTCCTTCTCTTCCTTTTTTGGAAACAGAAGGCAAATCTTCCCATCAAAAGCCCTCCTCCTGCTGTGATTGGCCAGCCTCTCAAATTGTGCCAAATTTGGTCCAGATCCATAGTCGTTTGTGTGCACAGTTCTCTCCAGATGTAAGTGAACTGCATCTCCCCTAAATCACTGTCAATTCCTCCCGAACCCCTCAAGCATTTTCTGTTGATCATGGAGGTTCTGTGTGGGAAGTTTGACCCAATTCTATCATTGGTGGGGTTCAAGGGGCTCTTTGATTGTAGGTGAACTATAACTCCCTGCAAATACAACTCCCAAATGTCAAGGTCTATTTTTCCCCCAACTCCACCATTGTTCACATTTGGGCATATTGAGTATTTGTGCCAAATTTGGTCCAGATCCATAGTCACTTAAGTTCATAATGTTCTCTGGATGTAGGTGAACTACATCTCACCTAAATCACTGTCAATACCTCCCAAATCTCTCCAGTATTTTCTGTTGGTCATGGGGGTTCTGTGTGGGACGTTTGGGCCAATTTTATCATTGGTGGGATTCAAGATGCTCTTTGATTGTAGGTGAACTATAAATCCCAGCAACTAAAACTCCCAAATGTCAAGGTCTATTTTCCCCCATACTCCAACAGTGTTCACATTTGGGCATATTGAGTATTCATGCCAAGTTTGGTTCTGATCCTTCACTGTTTGAGCCACAGTGCTCTCTGGAAGTAGGTGAACTACAACTTCAAAACTCAAGGTCAGTGCCCACCAAACTCTTCTAGTATTTTCTGTTGGTCATGGGAATTATGTCTGCCAAGTTTGGTTCAGTTCCATCATTGATGGAGTTCAGAGTGCTCTTAGATTCTAGGTCAACTATAACTCCCAGCAACTACAATTCCAAAATGACAAAATCAATTCTCCCAGCCCCACCAATATTCAAATTTGGGTGTATCAGGTATTTGTGCCAAATTTGGTCCAGTGAATGAAAATGCATCCTGCACATCAGATATTTATAGTACGATTCATAACAGTAGCAAAATTACAGATATGAAGTCGCAATGAAAATAATGTTAT
This sequence comes from Anolis sagrei, assembly GCF_037176765.1. Taxonomy (NCBI): domain Eukaryota; kingdom Metazoa; phylum Chordata; class Lepidosauria; order Squamata; family Anolidae; genus Anolis; species Anolis sagrei. Next base: position 20,515,728 of record NC_090023.1, read on the forward strand.
GGTTGGGGGTCATCACAACATGAGGAACTGTATTAAGGGGTCATGGCTTTAGGAAGGTTGAGAAACACTGTTCTATTTAGACTTTTCAAAATAACAACAGTTTGAATCTGCATTATTTTTATATCATCATATTATTGGATGTTGGAATAATAATAGTTATTATTATTATTATTATTATTATTATTATTTCTTCTTCTTCTATGGATAGTATATGCCACTAAAAAGGCAAATATCCTAAAGTAAATGAAGTCTGAACTAGAAACAAAAAAGACTAATCTGAGGCTACTGCATTTTGGATGTATCATCAGATGACATGACTTAATGGAAAATATGACAATGCTTGGTAAAGTGGAAGGCAGCAGGAAAAGAGGAAAACCACATAACAGGTGGTTTGACTCAGTCAAGGAAACCATAGTCCTGAGCATGTAAGATCTGAGCAGGGCCATGGATGACAAAGGTTTTTAGAGACTACTCATAGATTTCCATAAGTCAAAACCAACATGATGGCAGATACAACAACACATTTAAAAGAAAAGCAAAAATTACTGAGAAAATTACAAGTGCCCAAAGAGTGCCAAAGCCTGGCAAATCTCAAAAAGCAAAGTGTTTCACAAGATAGGTACCATGACTCAAAAATTTCAGCCCTTGTGTAACTACTGGTTGTACTTCATGTCTTTGGGAGGAAAATCTGAAGAGGTTTTTCAGGTGACGAGTAGAAGATGCAGAGAGGAGCATATGTAAGAGGATGATCCTTAAAGTACTCGGCCCCAAGCCACTTCATCTTGAAAGGTTAAAACCATCAAACTAAAATGATTCTGGAAAGAAACCAGAAGCCTGTGCAGGTCAAACAAAATAGGTGTAATATGTTTCAATCACTTAGCTCCAGTCGGCATCTGGGCTGAAGTGTTTTGCACTGGTTGCCGTTTCCAAATGCCGTTTACAAGACTCCCTACATGAAGTGCATTACAATAGTCCTGTCAAAAGCTAACTAGGGCATGAATGATTGTGGCAACATCAGACTTCAAGAAAAAGCTGAAGTTGGCAGACCAGTCCAAACTACAAAAAGTTTCTCTTGGCCACGGATGCTACTGGCGCATCTAACAGAACCCCTGGACCTGATCTTTTACAGGAACTGAAACTCTAGAACAGGCTGTACCCAGAACTTTACAACAAATTTCTGTTTATTCTGCTCATTCAATACTACCCAGCTGAGAGTGGCTACTTCCTCCTTAAGATCAAAGGGAGAGACAGAATTAAATATGAAACACTAAAATTCTAGTGGAAACTGCAGAGTTTTGCTGGGGGATCAAGAGATCCCTAGAGAGAACATTTTAATCAAATTCACAGAAGTTCAAATCAGCAAAAGTTGAACCTGAAAATGTGGAGGACCAACTGTATTTCAGATTTTGGAACTCTGGATAAAGGATCTTTAAGGTTTGAATCATGGACTCTTTTGAGTAACATTAGGCACGCCACTCTTCACAGCCTTTTAATAATACAACAGCAAAACTTTCTGACCACCAAAACCCTCTGAACTCCAACCATCACCCAGGTCGGAGCCTCTGGTGGTGCAGTAGGTTAAACCCTTGTGTCAGCAGGACTAAAGACCAACAGGTTGGAGGTTCAAATCCAGGGATAGTGCGGATGAGCTCCCCCTGTCAGCTCCAGCTCCCCATGTGGGGACTTGAGAGAAGCCTCCCACAATGATGGTAAAACATCAAAACATCTGGGCATCTCCTGGGAAACATCCTTGCACATGGCCAATTCTCTCACACTAGAAGCAACTTGCAGTTTTTCAAATCACTCCTGACATGAAAAAAGTCACCCAGGTCAAAAAAGAAGTGCTATTAAAGCCCTGGTACACCATACAAACCAAATCTGCAAACCCCACCTCCTCCAAGGTGAACCGAATGACCTAAACTGGGCTCTATAGGCTAATGGATACTCCACTACAGACCTCAGAAGTGCTGCAAGACCAAGAACAAGCCACAAGAGTAGAGACAAAGATCCACATAGAGGAAAAGTACATCAGGGGAATCACTGACCACATAGGCAAACTGATGAAGAAACACAGCCTAGAAACAATCTACAAACCCACGAAGAAAATTCAACAAATGCTGTGTTCAGCAAAGGACAAGAGGGATCCTCTCACCTCAGGAGGAATCTACCCTATACCATGCAGATGTGAACAAGTTTACATTGGGACCACCAAATGCAGTATTGCCCAGACATGAATCAAGGAACTTGAAAGGCACTGCAGACTAATTCAACCAGAGAAGTCAGCCATAGCAGAGCACTTGATGAACCAACCTGGACACAGCATATTATTTGAGAACACAGAAATGCTGGATCACTCTGACAATCATAATGTCAGACAACACAGAGAAGCCATTGAAATCCACATGCATGAATTTCAACAGAACGGGAAAAAAACCCCATGAAAATTAATAAAATCTGGTTAGCAGTAATTTTTTTAAAAAACCAAACAGAATCAAGACAGTAAATAAAGAACACCACTCAGAAATGGTAACTCCAGACAGTTAACAATCAAGTACCAGTTATCATCTCCCAAACAAAGGATGCCTCCAGGCACAACAGCTAGGCTACCTCTATGCAAATATCCCCACTGATTGACTTTGCAACTGCAAGACTACTCAATGCTGATTAAGCTTGCTAATGGCAATATTTGCTTCAAACAGACAAGGGTTCTTTCTCCCACCCTGGACATTCCACAGATATATAGACTCCATTTTGCCTCACCTCCAACAGACCACTGAAGATGCCAGCGACAGATGCATGCGAAACGTCAGGAGAGAATGTTACTGGAACACGGCCATACAGCCCCCAAAGCTCACTGCAACCCTCTGAAAGGCCAGTGACAGGATTGTGTTGCCATAAGGTGACTATAGGTTGGAAACAACTAAAAGGCATATAACACTAAGAAGTAAAATTAGGCTAGTTTTAGCAAGTCTACTCCTGGCTAATATTAGATCTAGCTCCTTATGTTTGTAAAAAAAAATTGAAGATCAGCAATGAAATCTTCTTCTATTGACACCCCTTTTCAAGAATACATATGTGAAAATCACAACTCTATTTTATTTTATTGTAGATAGTACTTTCTTGAACCATCATTTCTTGGAATAGCATTGTTTTGTTAATATGAGGAGAAAGGAAAATAGAAAGTCAGCAAAATATAAGTCCTATCTTCCAGCATAGCTTGGTTGGAAACATTTACTTTTTGGACCACAACTCCTGAAATTTCAGAGAGCATAACCATTGGTTAGGGATTCCAGGAGATGTAGTTCCTCAAAGTAACAATCCCAAGCTTTGCCCTTTAGGCAAGTGGTTCTTGTCATCCTACTTGCCTTTTCTAAATAGCTAAGTTCTGAGTCAAGTCTGTGGTTCTGCATTCAAGCTGCCACCTCACTTTTCATATTTAGCACAATCAAAGGAATAATTATACAGAGCGGAATTTCTGCAAAGACGCAAATGTGCGTGTGATGCTCTGCAACATAAAGAACTGCCTGTGTCTTTGCAAACCCTCCCTTTCGTTCTGCTGACAGGCAGGCTCAAGTTACACCATGAGAAGAACATCAGTTTGACTTTCTACTTCTTGTACCATCCTGGTCACACAGTCTCACACACACACACCCTCCACTTCCGCCCATTCATTCTATCTTTACTAGCAAACACATGGTATCGTTTCAGGCATCAGTAAGAGATAAAAGCGAAGCAGATCAGTTCTGCTTGTTAATTTGTGAGCAAGATAAAGGAAACGAGACAGCGCCTGTCCTTTGGGTCATGAAGTGTAAAAACATGGAATACAAGATTTTTAGCATTACACAAAACTCTTCACCAAGCATTTATGCACTTCCTTCCTTCCTTCCTCCTGGAATTATGATTTAAGATGGCTCACAATAAAATTAAGCCAGAAACAGATGAAATATGTCAGTTGGCCCTTCACAGTTGCAGGTTGACTTCTGTGGATTTGATTATTCACAAATTTGAGTAATGTTCTCTCTAGGAATCTTTAGTTCTTCCAGCATGACTGCATGGTCAGCTTCTATCAGAGATTGACCAGAGATCCAGTTGGAAGTTCTAAAGCACACGTGTCGAACTTAAAGGCCGTGGGCTGAATTGGACTTGCCATGTCATTTTTGTGGCCAATGAAGCTTTCAATGCCAGGGCAACATAGTTACATTTACAGTTACAAACTTACAATTATTTATTTATTTTCCTATCAAAACATTGCATAAATTAGTATAAAACTGATAAAAACAGGAGCACAAGCGGCTAAATCTCTTTTGACCAAATAAGGGGCAACAGCGACCACATTGTCTGTTGCCTCCAACAATTCTTCCTGTATACATGAGGCAGGACATTGCAGACAAGCATACATATGCGGAGTTGTTTGTTCTACTCCACAGCTACATAAGGTGGCGGATTCCTTTAGGTAATGCCATTTTGCCACATTGTCTTTTGATCTGCCCACTCCACTCTGAGTCTGTTTAGGGACTTCCAAGTTGCCCATTCTTGGTTTGCCCCTAGAAGAAGACCTTTGTGGGGGCCATCCAATTGGGATTTCCTGGTTTAGCTGCCCAGAGGGATACTCCTGCTGTTGCTGGGGGAACATTAAGAGGAGTGGTGGTTTTCATGAAGCTTTTCCTTGATTTGAGTCTACTGGGAGGAATTACAAACAGCCCTTTGAAGACAACCATAAGGCTGATGTGGCCTTCAATGAAAATGAATTCGACACTCTTGATCTAAACATTCCTAGACAGAACGCTTGTCTAGACATTTGCAGCATAATCATGGGGATCCTGCACCCCTAAGGTCATCAAAGTGGAAGGCCTATGGTATATAAGAACAGAAATGCTTGAGAGAATATTAATGTTTTATCCTTGTTTAGTTCTCTAGCCCCCTTTGAAATCAGTTTCTCAATTGCAAGAAGTCAGAGCCAAAATTCATCATTGCAATTACAAATGTGTAACCTAGAACAGGTTACTCATAATTAATCTGTTTGCATGAGCCCTGCCTATTCTATTCAATAGCGTAAGTAATATGTAGAGATCACAAATGTTTTCCAATCCTAACTAACTGTGAGCAACAGGAATAGATTCTTCTGTTAACTCGGCTGCAGCAAGTGGACATTCCCACCCCTGTCCCATACGTGATCTGTGATGGGACATTCAGAAGCAGGAGACTTGTCACAGTCGCTCCTTGTACTAAAGACCACTTGTGAAAAAGGGGTAGAAATATCAACCTGCTGCATCTCAGTTAACAGGAGAACTGACCACTGTTGTTTGCAGTGGCTGCTGCTCAGTATGTTGGTACTGCAGAAATAGAGCTAACAAATGTGACTTAACTACATAACTAAGCAGCTGATCTAGAACAGACAGAGATCTAGAATAGGGAGAGGTGCTTGTCTTGGATATCATGGTTCAAGTTTCCACTTGGCCACGAAAACCTGGATGATCCCAGTCAAGTTATTGTTGTTGCTATTGTTTGAGGAGGCTCAACGCAGCTTACAATAAAAGCATTTCGCTAAAATACAATACAAAGGCAAACTCCCACTATATAAATTTGTCCTGTGATAGATTCAACTTAGGGTTGCCTAAGTTGGAAACAACTTGAAGGCACACTACGAAACCAAAGGAGAATGATGTATTTGTAAGAACCCCAAAGCATGACCTTGGAGTCTTTACCTTTTTGTGATTGACTCACAAAAAATTCAAAACAGTGGTGGTGCTTCTGCATCACTTTGCCATTTGGAATTTGCAATGCATGGCACACTTATTACTCCAAATAATTTGGTAAAAGGCCCTTTATGTGTTTCCCTGGATTGGTACACTTGATGTGTAACTCCCATGAGAACACAGAAAGAGCTGTGCTGGATCCAACCTATGTTCTGTCCATTTTGTACACTATATAGGCTTTTCTTTCTGGCCCCATTTCCTTTCCAGAAGGGACTCATTATTTCTTCTTGGAGGCCTTTCATTAAGCCAGTTGCTGTCTCTCCCAGGTGGCTATTCACAGCATCCATATGTCAGTCTCAGAGGCTGGTATCACCTATTGCTAATTTCTCATATTCTTCTCTGCATGCCACTTTTGATGACGGAGGTTGCTTCTATTAATAAAGCACAGGTGGAGGTGGATATTAAATTGCAATCTGCAGCTCAGAAGAGCTTTAATAAAAAATGCATGATATCAACAAAATTATCTCCTGGAATTTAACGATCAGTAAAGAACGCAGCTGAACAACTCAGAGACCAATGGGGAGAATAGGTCTGAAGATTGAGATAGTATGAGCTGAATGAGACAGAATTGTTCTTTGGTGGAAACCCAGTCAGTATGGATCCAATAGTAATGTAAGTCCTATGCAGGCATTCAAAGATTAAGTAATGTAAACGTGTTAAGAAGGAGAGAATGTTTATCGTTGTTTCCAATATATCGAACATCTAGAGAGCAATTTTTAGAATCAGGGAGAGCTTCTTCGGTGCTATTTTAACCATTGGAAACATTGAAATATTCAGTGTTAGACTGCCTGAATAGAGAAACATATTAACACATGCTGGAAGTTTACCATAGGATCACAATGGAGGACCTATAAATGCCTAGAGAGAAGATAATATTTCATTTCTGTGTAGGAAATCAATGGAGATAGATGTAAATACTAGGCTTGTGCATTTCAACTGAACTTTGATCCATTTCTGCTGGCTGGATTTCAGTAGACCCCGGTATCCATTTCACTTTGATCCATTTCTGCTGGCCGGATTTCAGTATCCATTTTCACATGCCTCCTGAAAACGGGTGGGTAGTCGGATAGTCATTTTCACTCTTCAGCCAAAAAATATGGCTAGCTTCAGCCCATTGGTCGCAATGGGGAACTTACAAGGCCCTGCGTTCCATTCCTGAGATCTTTTCTATTTTCCCTTCAAGAGAGCCTAGGTTTCAGCAATGGGGTTAAGGAAACACCCTTCCTGGGACATTTTCCTTCCCTTCCCCCTTCCAGGTAGCCTGAGTTTCAGCAACAGGGTTAAGGAAGCAGACACAGCTTGTGTAAGACACATCATCATTGCATGCTATGTGATACTGAATAGGGGAGGAGGAGCAGTGATAGGGCTGTCACGTGGTCCCATAACAGGCGAAAAAGCATGATGCCTGGGCCCTTGCCATTATGGTCATCCGACCAAGCCAAAGAAGCCGAATTGGCCTAAGGGAACTGAAAACTCTGAATCCATGCACAAGCCTAGTAAATATAGCAATTTATGAATAATTAAATTCACAAATGCTTAACCAATAAATGTGAAGGGACAACTTATAACTATGTAGTGCGAATATTATTATCATTATATTGATTTATACTCCACTTTATCTCCCCAAAGCAGCTACATCCCAAGTTCCAGTCTTTTCTACTTTGATGAGATACATTGTGTTTCCATATAAGTTACAGTACTTATAACTATAAATACTACTATATATATATGCAATTAACACGTGCAAATGATATGGAAATCGGCACCATTTTGCTTGTGCACCAGAAACCAATTGGCCAATTTTGATTCCTTGCTTTCATTCTGCAGAGTCCAGGGCTCAATAGTGTTAAAATTCTTGATTTTAATCAGGATTGGAAGCCTATCATCTTTTCAGTCTTAACCCTCTTGTTTTTGAAAGTGAACTTTATTTTTCCTTTGCAAGTCTTGTTTTATGACTCAGCCATTTTTGTTTTGAGCCACAAATATGAAATTTAGAAGTCTTTTCTTTTCATGCTGCATCGATGACACCAAAATGGGCTAATTTAGAAAAGGAGACTCTTGCAGCAAAAAGTACATGTAAACTATTCAAGAGAGCTCTACGACCAAACCAAAGAAAACTCTCTACATCTCACATATCTTTCAGAAGGTGCCACACAGTGTTTGGTTTTCCTGCACAAACCAGGACTACATTTCCAAACACGATAGTTGTGGGTTGTAGTTAAAAAGGAAAACAAAACATAACACCAAAGTACATACACAACCATGGCACAAAACATCCTTTTATTGCCCGGACGTACACGCGATTCTATAAAAAGCCACAGGAAGGAAGTGGACAAACCTCAGAGGCGAGGAGGAGTGTGAAAGGAATGTTGCTGTGTTTTTTAAAAAAACTCATTTCCCCTTTTGCATCACACTCCTAACGTTCACTGCAAAAATACCTGAATACTATCAAGAATAACAAAAACAATTCGTCGTATTAGGAAACAGTTTCCCAATTTGGCTTCTGAAGTAATGAAGCATTTTACTGCACTCCCAACTCCTGCTTCTGCATCCACCCACCCACACACACAAACACACACACACACACAGAAAGAAAGAGAGAGACTTGGGGCATCTTTAACACACTATAATTGGCTTAATCTTTTCCTGGTTTCCAGTTTCATGGAATCCTCTGGATCTATGGGAACCAATGCCCAATGAAATGTGTTAGTCTTTTAATATTTTATTTATTTATTTATTTATTTATTTATTTATTTATTTATTATTCAAACTTATATGCCGCCACTCCCCTGGGGCCTGGAGCGGCTTACAAGAATGACTAAAATCTAACACAATATAAAAACAATTTAAAACAGTTTAAAAACAGCAATATCAACAATCAAAGGCCTGTCGAAACAAGTCTTGCATGCCCTGCGGAAAGCTGGTAAGTCCCGCAAGGCACGGACTTCAGGTGGCAGAGTATTCCAGAGCGATGGTGCCACTGCTGTAAAGGCTCTGCGTCTGGTTGCTGTTAGAAGCAAGGTCTTGACACTGGGAATTTCCAATAGATCTTGGTCCTCAGAACGGAGGGATCTCTGGGGTTGTTCCCAACCTTTTTTTGACCAGGGAGCACTCTCCAACATTAGTACCAAAAGGGTTATGAATCAATTTTTGATCAGCTTCACATTTGGTTTGGATATTTGGGGTGATGATTCAGAAAACTACACTGGATAGACAACATCAGCTCCTTTCTGATACTGAACATATGCCATCCAGTTGTTGCCATCTCCTTTCCCACAGAAAACCATATTTAATAAGTGTTGGCACTATAATAGGGTATCACGACACCTATTCGTCTCTTTGCAACGGTGTAGTAATTGTGAGGCCGCAGACCATATTTTAGTTCTTGCAGACCACTGTTAATACACTGTTGCAATGAGAGTGACTGGTCTCGCGAAACCCTCTTATAGTGCCAAGGCTTATTAAATATGGGTCCCCAGATGTTTTCGCCTTCAACTCCCAGAAATCCTAACAGATGGTAAACTGGCTGAGATTTCTGGGAGTTGTAGGCCAAAACATTTGGGGACCCACAGGTTGAGAACCACTGTTTTAGACCTTCCTTGGAGTGTGCATTCTGATTCCTGATCCACTACTTCAACAGTAGAAGAAGGATATTCTAAAAAATGTTTGCATCTCAAGCATTGTTGCATTAAGCATGAAAATCTGGCAGTGCATGTTCCTCTGGGTTCATTTTGATCGTGAAACTAAGCATCCTCCCATAACATGTATTTTCCCAGCTCTCAATAGCAGCACTTTGCAGGAAATGAGCACCTTTAGGAGGCTGTTTTCTGCTTCCAGGGATAATTGAGACTCAGCAGGTAGTTAATTATTTTGTGGAAATACGGTCCAGGAGCCTGGGAGGGCATTTCAGTCCAAGCCGGGTTCATTGCGCGGACGTGATCTCTGCTTATGAAGATGTTCCAGAGCGCCTCTCCTGTTTTTCTTACTCTCTTTGGTTTTGTTTGGGACAAGGGATGGAAATGCATACAAAATTGATTTGCTGCTGCTCCCGGAGTTCTTTTTCCAAGAGTGAAAAATAGGGGCAGCCTTGCGCAATTGCAACGCCCTGTCTCTTTTAAAACGTACTTTTATGGCCTGTTTTGTCATTTTGGTGTGTCTTCATTATCTATTTGTATTTCCTGAATCTCTTGAAATGCCATAAAAGGAACAATGGTGGGTAGTGGTTTATTCTACCAGTGTTTTGTTTGTGTTTGTTTTTTGTTTTTGGAGAAGCGAGGGGAGTATACCCAACTATAGTAGGCTATTGTGTTTTCAACCTAATATATATACTTCTGTATATCTCGACCTCATGCATAACTTGAGGCAGGTTTTGGGCTAGAATTGTGTATTTTCATATGACCCATGGATAACTCATGAGTTATTTTGTGGACAGGGGGAAATACTTGCACATCTTCAGTGAGCCAGTTACCCTTGGTTGCCTCCTTTTTACCACCTGTGCATTCATATATAGCAGTGTTTCTCAACCTTGCTAATGCCGCGAGCCCTTAATACAGTTCCTCATGTTCTGCTGACCCTCCAACCACAGACTTATTTTGGTTGCTGCTTCATAACTGTAATTTATTTATTATTATTTATTTATTTGCTGCATTTATTAACCGCCGCTCTCAGCCCTGGGGCGACTCGCGGCGGTGTACACATACAAAGAGACAGTTTACAATAAGCCAACATGACAGAAACCAACATATCACTACTACACAAACAACTAATTACACTAAAAATCCGCTTCGTCTTATCGTAGAATCATAATCAGTCTCGTAGTCAAATTCCGTTCCAGTTGTCATTTCCAGTTGTCATTTCCAGTTGCTATAGAACTTAATTGAATGCCTTCTCGAATAGCCATGTCTTCAGGCTCTTGCGGAAGGACATAAGGGAGGGCGCCCGTCTGATGTCAACAGGGAGGGTGTTCCACAGCCGGGGGGCCACCACCGAGAAGGCCCTCTCCCTACTGTCATGAATTGTAATGTAAATATCTGATATGCAGGATGTATTTTCATTCACTGGACCAAATTTGGCACAAATACCCAATACGCACAAATTTGAAAACTGGTAGGGGGTTGGGAGGGGGATTGGTTTTGTCATTTGGGAGTTGTGGTTGCTAGGATTTATAGTTAACCTACAATCAAAGAGTATTCTGAACTCCACCAATACTGAAATTGAACCAGACTTGGAACAAAGAACTCCCATGACCAACAGAAAATACTGGAAATGTTTGGTGGGCATTGACCTTGAGTTTTTGATTTGTAGTTCACCTACATCCAGAGAGCACTATGGACTCAAACAATGATGGATCAGGACCAAACTTGCACAAATACTCAATATGCTCAAATGTGAACACTGGGAAAATATACCTTAACATTTGGGAGTTATAAAGCTTGCTTTTCCAAGAAATCTTGATAATGCAAAGAAGATGACTATAATAAAATTCAGAACATAAGAAGATACATTGTGAACATAAGAATAAAAACAGTGAGCAATCCATACAAGGAACCCTAAAAGATGAAGGCCATGGTTACCCAGGTCTCCCTTCAACTTCTGAAGAGGGGACATTTTTTTTAATCTGCTGATGCTTCCATTCCCATTCCTGTAAAATCTTTCTTTTTTGTATATTTGAAAATACCATTTCCTTTTCTTGTCTGCTGCAAACCAGCCTCAGCCAAACTCAGATTATGGGAACTGATCATATCAGATTTGCTCTCATTGTAAAATCCCTCCAGTCATGCAGAACAAAAACAGGTCCTTCTTTTAAAAGGAAGGGTAACAAATTTATCAGAACTGCCCATGTGGAAACATTTATAGGCCTAAATCATTATGGCCTCTTTCTCTTCCACGTCATCCCTCTTTTACTGTCTTTCTATGAAGTCACCTTCAACAGCAGGCAAATCAATCTGAAAACTTGGAGGGGAGAATCAAGAGAGATACTGGATCATAATACAAGTTGAGAATGCAGATATCTGAAATCTTCTGAAATCCAAAACTGTCCACATGGGTGGCTGAGATACTGTTGCCTTTGTTTTGACATTTCAGTGTATACAAAATTTTACAATATTATGTAAACATTACCTTCAGGCTATATGTATAAGGTGTAGATCAAACATCAATGAATTGAATTTCATTTTCAGATTTGGGTCCCATCTCCAAGATATCTCAATATGTGCAAATACAGATACTCCAAAATCCAAAACATTTCTGGTCCCCAAACATTTCAGAGAAGAAATATCTAACCTCTGTTACATTGACTCAGAGTACTTTGGAGGAGGGATATTGAAGAAATAATTTTTCTAGACTAATTCAATGTTTTCTTTTCCTGTAAAGTTCTCTTTCTCCAAATGATTTTGGTTTTGTGGTGCATAGGAGGATATAGTAGTATGGTGTTTGTACAGGAAACACTGATTCCTAAAATCCTTCTCATTATGTCGCTCTACGGGAATCAGTGCAGTAAAGCCACCCATGTAGACAGCTTTAGATTTCAGTGTGTTTTAGTTATCTGGATAAGGGATACTCAACTTGTACAGTGGTCTGAATGTTAGACTTGGACCAGGGTTCAAATCTGTAAGTTAGCTGTGAAAACCCAGCAAGTGGCCTTGAGGAAGTCATACTCTCCAACCCAAGAGGAAAGCAACTCCCTCTCAATAAATTTTGCCAAGAAAATCCTATGATAGGAAGCAAATGTGCAGTGGTAACAATAACATCACTTTGTGCTCCACATCCATCATCTGGCTATCCCACTGCACTTATGGTGACCTTTCATTGACCTGGTGTGAATGGAGGAAAAGGAAACAAAAACTTCCTTTACTCTTTTTCATTCACCATATCTTCTTTTCCGTGCACCTGCCCAATTCAAATTTTACAGGTTCCTTGCCCAGGATGACCTGCAAGACAGGCAATTTCATGGATAGGACTAAGGAAAAGCAGACGGAGGTCCTTCCATCGGAATACAACAGTTCAGCACTCTGCAATTATGCCAACATTTTGTAGGTTTCTTAACTATGGCATATCCTTATGCATAAGTCCAAGGAAGGTTTGGGGGCCAAAATTATGACTTTGGTTATGACTGGTGGATAAGTCAAGGTCAAGAGGGGAAAGCACTAGTCTCATCTAGTGGGAGCCAGCTACCATTTTCTCATTCAGGCATTAAAAAAACACGAAAGAGCAGAAGTAATACCACAACGGAGGGAGAAACTGAGGTCATGCTTCTTTTAGGTTATTACATTTCACCACTCTACACAGAGATGGTTCTTTTTAAATAAGAGTTAAGACACAGTCCTTACACTGATCTGTGGATAAGGCAAACCCAGTTTTGGGGGTCAGTTTTTTGATTGAAATTTCTAGACTTATAAATGAGTATACACAGTGTCTTCATGGTTGATAACAATTGTGCTTTAAAAAACCTAGGTAAATAAACACATGCAACTTGATGTCCATATTCATGCATTCCTCATTTAGAGATTCAACTACCCATGGCTTATAATAATTTTATTCTTATACCCGCTCCCTGAAGGGACTTGGAGCGGCTTACATAATGAATGCTTATTGGAACATCCTAGTTTTCAAATCCCTGCGAAATGAGGACAGTGTGGGGGATTACCTAATCTTCCTGAGGAGGGTGTTCCAAAGTCTGGGGGCTACCACTGAGAAGGCCCTCTCCCTCGTCTCCACCAGTCATTCTTGTGATGGTGGTGGAAGTGAGAGGAAAGTCTCACCGACAGATTCTTAGAGCTCGTGCCGGTTCATAGGGGGATATACGATCACAAAGATAGGCGGGGCCAAAACCATTTAGGGCTTTGTAGGTCATAACCTGAACCTTGAATTGGGAGTGGAAACTTCACGGCAGCCAGTGGAGCTGTTTTAATAGGGGCGTCATCTGCTCCATGTAACTAGCTCCAGTTAACAACCTGGCTGCCAACCTTTGAACCAGTTACAGTTTCTGGGCTATCTTCAAAGGCAGTCCCATGTAGAGTGCATTGCAATAATCCAGTCTGGCTGTAACTAAGGCATGGTCCACCATGGCCAAGTCAGGCTCCTTGAGGTACGGTCACAGCTGGTGCACAAGCTTTAACTATGCAAAGGCTTTCCTGGCCACCACCGACACCTGGGCATCAGGCGTCAAGAGTGAATCCACGTGGACCCCCCAGGCTGTGTACCTGTGTCCTCAGAGAGAGTGTAATCCTGTCAAGCACAGTTTGTCACCCTATGCCCTGATCAGCTTCACAACTAACCAGAAAGACCTCTGTCTTGTCTGGATTGAGCTTCAAGCTCATCCAATCCAACATGGCTGCCAGGCACTGGTCCAGGATCCGGGAGGCTTCCTTGGATTTTGGTGGAAAGTAGAGTTGAGTGTGATCTGTATACAGATGGAACCAAACTCCAAAACTCCGGATGACCTCATCCAGCGGTTTAATGTAGATGTTAAAAAGCATGGGGGAGAGAATGGAAACATTTTTTTTTATTCTTGAAAACTTTTTTAAAAATCAAAAAATTAATTTTGATATGCCATTTTATTGAAGGGATGTCATTTTACTACACTATTGCGTCACAGTTTTTGGTATCCATTAGAAGTCCTGAAAGCAAACTCTAGCAGATACCAAAGGTCCCCTATATTCTTTTTTAAAGCTTCTAAAGTGTGAAGGCTGCTCTCACAAAGACTCTATCCCTGCAAATTTCATTCATGATCAAAAAGAAATTTCAAAACATTATAGGAAGTTGGCTCTTAAAGAAAGTAAAAGTGCATTAGCAAACCTGGTAACACGTACAAGGAAGTTAGAAACAGCTCAAAGGCACACAAAACCCGCAAAACTCTGTCTCAAGTGCCTTGTGATGGTGCAACTAATAAATTATCCTATAGCAGTGAAATTGGAGCTTTTTATATGCGCTTACATACAGGATGCCAAAACGTGTTTCGAAACATTGTTTGTAGATTTTCTAGAGACTATTAATGGAGATCAGATGTGGCAAAAGAAGATGGCATACTTTTGTAAGGAAGGAAAATGATTTCCTAGGTTCCTTCAAACACTTACCAATTTCCTTTTCCTGTCTCACCTAAATCTGATTGAGTCATCTATTTTTGTATTTTGCAAAAGACTTAACATCTCTTTCCAAAACCAGTTTCTTTTCCTTGCAGGCTGATTTTTTTCCTCCAGGGGAAAAGAATTGTTAGTTAGAATAGCAGATATGTATGTGGAAAAAGAGGCCTTTCTTCCTATGATTTAATTTGTTTGTGTTGGTTGCCATATGCTGTTAAACTATTAATAAAAATATTATAAAGAAGACTAACACATGTATTCTGAAGTCCAATGAACCTTTACTCAGAAGGAAGTAGTGCAATATTGAAGGTGGCATATTGCCAATTAACTCTGTATGACAGTGGAATACCATTGCATAACTCCCAATGTTTCACTGATGTAAATGAGGGCATACGTGCCAAGTGACATCAAAGTGTAGTCAAGATGGCAAAGGTAATCAAAAAGGAAGAACATACCAGATAGGAGAGGTTGTGGCAGTTGCTTTCTCCTGAGGGAGGATCTACACTGTCCTGCTGTCCCAGAACTGATCTGGTGTGGCATATGCTGGATTGGCTCCAGGAGGAGTTAGACATGCACCACCACCACCACCACCACCCCCAACCACTACAAAGGTATAAAGGGCTCTTCATCATCCAATCACCTTTACTGTCTCCTCTCATGCTCCATGTTGCAGAGGTCACTAGTCGTGACATAGGTCCTATTGGTTGGTTGTCACCTTCAGTGTCTGCAGAGACGTTGACCATGGGATGTCCAGATGTGTTACCATTCTGTGAGAGGCTTCTCTCATGTCTCCACATGGGAAGCTGGAGCTGACATATGGGAGCTCACTTGTCTCCTGGATTCGAACCGCCAACTTTCAGTTCAGCCAGCACACGGGTTTAACCCATTGTGCCATTGAGGCTGATTCCCTCATACCAGAAGCGACTTGCAGTTTCTCAATGGCCACTCATGTCCCCAATCATCCCATCCAATATCACTCTAGGCAATGGCCCACGAGTAGGACCCATGTTGCGGCCAGAGACGACCACAACATGAAAAATTGGGGGAGGGGATGACTGTCCAGTGGTGCTAAGCCATTTTCGATGCCATTGGATGGTCAGAACTCCCTCCCATTTGAAGGTGGTTTGTAGACCATTGTCAGTTCACAATCCATTGGTTCTGATCCACAGCAGCTTCCAGTTGTAATCAATAGCCAAATAGGTATATAGTACTGGTCGCTTGGTTCCACAAAGTAATAAGCAAACAAAAGGACACCCCCCCCCCCCCAACACACACAAACCCCATCAGATAGGCTGAGGATTATAGCATCATACCATAAGAGACTATAAATGTGATTTTATCTTATCTGGCCTGACTGAAAATAAACATTCTCTGTTTCAATCACACTACATACGCTGATCAAATGACCAATGCAAGAAAGTCTGTTTCTAAATAGCCTCTGCTAAAGCTAAAGTCAAAATTGGGGTGGCATAGTGGTTTGAATGTTGATCTACATTTATTTAGACATGTAATAAAATAAACATATTGATACAGAACACAAAATTAAAAACATATTAAAAACCACACATAGTTCATCATAGTCAAGGAGCAGTTCCAGTCGTGATTGCACATATTCCATCCTCACTTATTGCACTGCATTACTGCCCAAAGGCTTGGTCCCACAGCTATGTTTTTAATTTATTTCTGGTCAGGAGAGAGGGAGCCAATCTAATTTTGCTGTGGAGAGAGTTCTGTAGCTGAGAGGCCACCACTGAGAAGACCTTGCTCTCGTCCCCACCAACCGCACCAAGAGAAGGCCTCCCCAGAAGATCTTAACCTCTGAGATGAATCATAGAGGGAGATAAGTTTGGACAGACAAGCTGAACCAGAAACATTTAGGGCTTTATAGGCTAAAGCCAGCACTTTGAATTGTGCTTGGTAGCAGACTGGCAACCAGTGGAGCTGATGTAACAGGGGAGTAGTGTGCTCCCTGTATGCTGCTCTGGTTAGAAATCTGGCTGCCTCCCTTTGGACTGCTTGAAGCTTCCGAACAGTCTTCAAAGGCAATCCCACGTAGAGTGCATTGTAGTAGTCTATTCAGGATGTAACAAGAGCATGGACCATTGTGGCCAAGTCTGGCTTCTCAAGGTATGGTTGCAACTGGCACACAAGTTTTAATTGTGCGAAAGCTCTCCTGGCCAGTGTCAACAGCTGTGGTTCAAAGCTCAGCGATGAATCCAGGAGAACTCCCAAGCTGCGACAGGGAGTTCCCAAACTTATTTGGCTTTCTGTCCATTTTTCTGGAAAAAATTACTCAGTGCCCCTCTGAAAACCTACTTTTTTAAACTGTCAAATAGAAAGATGCAGGGACATATCTCCATTTTTATGTATTTATATTTCTACCAACATACTACAACATGGTAAACAAAAATGTTGTTAAGTAACTAATTCTGGATTCCCCTTGACATTCATTGCCATTTTTCAGAATTTTCTTTGTGACTTGTTTCCTTTAATGAACCACCAATCGATGTAAAGGATTAGCAAATACTCCCTCATATTACCCATCCCCTGGTTTTTCCTTGTTTTGTCTTATCCAAGCTTTCATTCTTCTCCAACGCAGTCGCCTCTTTCAAATGAGAAAAGATTGGATCATTCTTTCTGCTGGTTTCCCATGATCTATCCGGGTAATTTATTTCACATGTTTCCGAAACAAATGTCTCTTCACCTAAAAATCTATAGTGCAACTTCCACCAGTCTCAGCAGGTTGCCTCTTCAACACTTCCCCATGTTGTTTGTCCAGGACAAAATGTTGAAAATTAATTCTATCCAGACCTAAAAGTAAGTAATAGTCTGGAGACAATACTGATTGTATAACAAGGAAGGAATAAAATGCTCTCCAAGGAAAGAGCAAGAACGTTCTGAGTCTTACCATCCAGAGACAGACTGGTGCCAGTACGTCCAGATCTTAAACTGAATTGCTGTATTCCTTCTATGCAATATTAATTTGTCAAAATAATTGTCTTCTCTATATAGAAAAGGGAGAAGGATGTGACATGGCGGGGTGATAGTGTCTCTCAAGGTACGCTTTTAAAATGAGATTTATGCTGCCTTATATGACTTTCTGGAAAAAAAATTCAATCCTTGGGTCTATCCAACCAGTCAGTGTGGGTGGGGAATGAAGGAAGCTGGGTAGGCAATTTGGCCAATAAACATTTGGGTTTTGTAATAGTACAGACAACTGTCCAACCATAAATTATTTCTGTCCCTTGGCTCACTATTGTCCCCGGTGACCTGGATGAGAAAGCTTTATTTTCTAAATATACAGTATAGCATGACTCCATATCATTTATCTACAGTATTTACAGTATTTCCTTGAAGTGACTGGACTGACCTTGAGGGAGCTGGGGGTGGTAACGGCTGACAGGGAGCTCTGGCGTAGGCTGGTCCATGAGGTCACGAAGAGTCGGAGACGACTGAACGAATGAACAACAACATTTCTGATAAAATATGGCCTTTCTGTACATTTTCTAGCTCTTTCTGTATCACTCTAGAATATCCTTGGGTTAGAAGTCCTTCATTTCCAAAGGGATCAATATTATCTGTGGTTCTCCATACCCACATTAAATCAGGAAACATATCTCCCACGGATACAAGGACTCTACTGCATTCCAAAAATCGTACTATTCTAGCATAAAGGCTTTATTCTCCCTCTCCCATTCAATGAAGGGTCCTTTGAACTAGATAACCCTATATCATTTTCAAAGGGTCTCTCCCACTGCAATGTATCCTGGAATTTCTGTACACAGGAATAAAAAGTTTCTATTTGTTCAGGGATCACCTCTGGATGTTAGGTGGAAAGGAGAGCATCATGAGGCTATTTTCTTTTACTTGTTTTTGAAACAAGAAAGAGATAGGAACATTTTTCTTTTTGCTCTCCCACCTCCTCTCTATCAGCCTATACAGTAGTCTCTCGCTTATCTGACTATCACTTATCTGACCTTCTGTCTTATCAGACGCTTTTATCTGATGCCCCCTTTTCTTCCAGCATTTCCCCTTCATTTAAAGGAGAGTTCCCTAACTCGTTCTCCATTCCCAATAAGTAAAAAAGGCAAAACAAGGAGAAGGAAGAGGAAGGAAAGGGGGAAAAGAGGCAGGACCGGAAGCAGAAGTGTCCTCCCTCCTTTCCTCTGGGATTTCCATGCTCCTCTTCCACATCTGGACACTTCCTGCTGGGCTGGTCTAGCCCCAAGGTCCTAGCCTTAACCCTTTGAGTCCCTGTTGTTAGGATTCTTGGTATCTAGTGCCACGTTTGATGGGTAACAGTAGGAGACTCTGTATCTCCCTCTATGTTCAACCTCGAAATTTAAGATCTTCTGGGGAGGCCCTGCTCTCGGCCCCGCCTTTGTCGCAAACATGCTTGGCGGGGACGAGGGACAGGGCCTTCTCAGTGGTGGCCCCCTGCCTGTAGAACTCACTCCCCAGCGAAATCAGGTCAACAACATCCGTCCTCACCTTCAGGAGGAAACTGAAAATGTTGTTATGGGACCAGGCCTTTGGGTAGCTGGCAGATAATTGACAATGGTAATAAGGATAATGTTATGGAAAATGAATTATGGACAAGCTTCCGATTGTGTTGTGCTTGGTGAATTTGTTTCTACATAAGGCTTTGTTGTTGTTCATTCGTTCAGTCGTCTCCGACTCTTCGTGACCTCATGGACCAGCCCACGCCAGAGCTCCCTGTCGGCCGTTACCACCCCCAGCTCCCTCAAGGTCAGTCCAGTCACTTCAAGGATGCCATCCATCCATCTTGCCCTTGGTCGGCCCCTCTTCCTTTTGCCTTCCACTTTCCCCAGCATAATTGTCTTCTCTAGGCTTTCCTGTCTCCTCATGATGTGGCCAAAGTACTTCAACTTTGTCTCTAGTATCTTTCCCTCCAGTGAGCAGTCAGGCTTTATTTCCTGGAGGATGGACTGGTTGGATCTTCTCGCAGTCCAAGGCACTCTCAGAACTTTCCTCCAGCACCACAGCTCAAAAGCATCGATCTTCCTTCGCTCAGCCTTCCCTAAGGTCCAGCTCTCACATCCGTAGGTGACTACAGGGAATACCATGGCTTTGACTAGGCGGATCTTTGTTGCCAGTCTGATGTCTCTACTCTTCACTATTTTATCGAGACTGGACATTGCTCTCCTCCCAAGAAGTAAGCGTCTTCTGATTTCCTGGCCACAGTCTGCATCTGCAGTAATCTTTGCACCTAGAAATACAAAGTCTGTCATGGCCTCCACGGTTTCTCCCTCTATTTTCCAGTTGTCAATCATTCTTGTTGCCATAATCTTGGTTTTTTTGACGTTTAGCCGCAACCCGGCTTTTGCGCTTTCTTCTTTCACCTTGATTAGAAGGCTCCTCAGCTCCTCCTCGCTTTCGGCCATCAGGGTGGTGTCATCTGCATATCTGAGGTTGTTAATGTTTCTTCCAGCAATTTTCACCCCAGCTTTGCATTCATCCAGCCCCGCACATCGCATGATGTGTTCTGCATACAAGTTAAAAAGGTTGGGTGAGAGGATGCAGCCTTGCCGTACGCCTTTCCCAATCTTGAACCAGTCTGTTGTTCCGTGGTCAGTTCTGACTGTTGCATAAGGCTAGACAGCCAGTATGATTGCAATCTTCATTAATGTACTTTTTATTTTAAAACTAATTTTGTAATCAATTTACTGTGTTTTATAAGTATTACTGTATGCATTATTTATAGGTAATGGCATCGAATTGTGCCAGATGTAAGCCGCCCTGAGTCCCCCCACCCCTGGTGGGTTGAGAAGGGCAGGGTACAAATGTTTGAAATAAATAATAAATATTACCCAACATTTTTGTTTATCTGACATTCTGCCGGCTTGTTTATGTTGGATAAGCGAGACTATTATATTTGCAATCAAAACTATCTTACAGAAACATAACAAACTTTCAGTTTTTCATTCCCCTTTGGAAACAGTATATAAACGTCTATTCAATGAAACATAATTACTCTGGAAAGTTCAAGAAGAAAACACTTTACTGAGATCCCTGTATTGTCCAAATTGCTACTATTTTATTACTATACTGTGTAGATTATTCTGGAATATAGTGGCGTCCTGGACCATAACTCTGGCAACCAGGGTTTGAGTTCCTGCTTGGCCGTGGAAACGCACTGGGGCTGGATCTACACTGCCATATAAAATTCAGATTACCTGCTTTGAATTGGATTATATGGCAGTGGAGACTCACATAATCCAGTTCAAAGCAGATAATGTGGATTACCTGCTTTGATAACCTGGATTATATGGCAGTGTAGATTCAGTTTGGGAGATCCTGGGCAAGTCACATACTCTCAGTCCCAGTGATAGTTTCACTTTAGGGTCATCAAACATCAGAAATGACTTTAAGGCACACAGCAATAAAACTGAGGTAGAACCACAGCACAAGAACTGTGTAATGTGAAGGCCTCACCCTTCTTATCACCACCACCATCAATTTATGTAATCACTGATTTATGTAACACCATCACTGTACATGGCACTTTAAACCTAGTTTCCTGCCCTTAGGCTTACAATCTAATCACAAAACGAAAATGGGATGGCAGTGTGGGAGGGGAGGTTTTAGCACTGTCTTCTTTGTAGGGCTGTTATGATGATAAACAGAGAAAGATGAAGAACCACAACATGTTTGATAGTATGTTCTCTAGGAATTTTTAGGTCAGCCAACATGATTCTATGACCAACTTCTGCTGGAAAGTCACCACAGAGCAGGCATGGGCAAACTTCACCCCTCCAGTTTCTTCATTCAAGGTTTTCCCATTTTCATTGAGGCCTTGTTCACTTAACCCTCACAAAAGTGGAAGACCGAAACATAATAATATTTGAACAAAGCCAAACTATTGATAATAGAGTAATGGTGGTAGAGATTTTCGACTGCTTCAACAAAGGTGACTCCCTTTCTCCTGCCTTCTGTAAATGCTTTGAATTTCCTAGCCAATCTGGTCTTCTGGCTCGAGAGCAGTACGTGTGAAAAAGATCTTGGAGTCCTCGTGGACAACAAGTTAAACATGAGCCAACAATGTGATTTGGCGGCACAAAAAGCCAATGGGATTTTGGCCTGCATCAATAGGAGCATATTGTCTAGATCTAGGGAAGTAATGCTACCCCTCTATTCTGCTTTGGTTAGACCACACCTGGAATATTGTGTCCAATTCTGGGCACCACAATTCAAGAGAGATATTGACAAGCTGGAATGTGTCCAGAGGAGAGCAACTAAAATGATAAAAGGTCTGGATAACAAGCCCTATGAGTAGCGGCTTAAGGAGCAGGGCATGTTTAGCTTGAAGAAGAGAAGGCTGAGAGGGGATATGATAGCCATGTATAAATATGTGAGAGGAAGCCACAGGGAGGAGGGAGCAAGCTTGTTTTCTGCTTCCTTGGAGACTAGGACGCGGAACAATGGCTTCAAACTACAAGAGAGGAGATTCCATCTGAACATGAGGAAGAACTTCCTGATGGTGAGAGTCGTTCAGCAGTGGAACTCTCTGCCCCGGAGTGTGGTGGAGGCTCCTTCTTTGGAAGCTTTTAAACAGAGGCTGGATGGCCATCTGTCAGGGGTGATTTGAATGCAATATTCCTGCTTCTTGGCAGGGGGTTGGACTGGATGGCCCATGAGGTCTCTTCCAACTCTTTGATTCTATGATTCTATGATTCTGCTGCATTGCTTGAAGGATTCTGGAAGTTATAGTCTAAACAACAAAACTTTCCAGGCTTTAAAATGCAAACTCATAATATGCTATAGCCCTGGCCTTCCTTCACAAAACCATGATGATGATGATGATGATGATGATGATGATGATGATGATGATACTTTATTTATATACCACCCTATCTTCCCAGGGGGACTCAGGGAGGTTTACAACAAAAGTAACAGAGAGGCAAACATTCAATGACAAAGCAAACAAACAACCTATCAAATGGAGCTGCCATGGTCTGCAGAAGGATGATGATGAGGCCTTCTTGGGCTCAGCCTGCTGAAGAACGATGAACTTGTCCCTTTGTTGAAGTTCCAATATAATAATTTGACAATATTCATTTTTTCTTGGCACCTTTCATTTTATGGGAAAGAATGTTACCTCCTTTTTAACCCCTGACCACTCTTTCTCTGGGAAATTCACATAAAGAATGCAATGGAAAACAAAATATGGAACTGTTTACTTCATCTATAGGCTGGTGCCAGAGATTTTAAGGTCTTAGGACCTAAGCTTACTTAAAATGCTTTTATTTCTGTAAATAGTGCCGTTTATGAGTTTTGTGAAAGATACATAAGAATTCTCGTCGGACACATGCTGCCCCGCATTCCCTCCACTGAAATAAGATGAGTGTAGACAGACAGGCCAAAGTCAGGAAACCTTTTGAGCTCAGCAGCACATTTTTGGCCAAATCAAACATATGTGTTTGTAAGGCACAGCTGAAATGTATCAGGTCCATGTTATGAATCTCAGAAACAAACATAATACAAAAAAAGTCCAAGATATGCATATAAACTAGTGCATGCTGGTATATCAGAGGGTTTTTTTTAGATCCTAGCAGGCATATAGAGATTGCCAAAGTACTGTGGTGGCTATTTTCCAAAGGATGTTTACAAGTTCTGTTTACACACATCAACCTTAGACCAATGATGAGGCATAAAAAGTGGGATATTATGGTCAAAAGGCTAAAAAGGTCATCTTAGCAGCAGAACGATGAATGAAAATCAAAATGTTATTCATAAACCTAAAGGTTTAATTTTTATTGTTTACAATATTAATTTGTCAGTTGATTTTCATTGTATGCTACCCTGAGATTCAAGGGTCTCGGGTGGGATACAAAGACAGAAACAGAAAAAGGAACAAAGGAAATCTTAAGAAAATGGAAAAGGGAAGCCTTTCCTTCCCCAAAACAGCTAACCCAGTGTTATCTGTTTTGACTGGTAGGCAGTCACATCGATGTTAAGTGCCTAAAACAGAGCAGAATTGCCCACATCCTTTTAGAGCTCAGCGTCATGAGAAATGTGTTGAAGCCTTTGCCTCAGGGCCTGTCCAGGCAGTACCTTTATCCCAGGAGCTTCCACAGCAAACAGGAGGGTGGCCAGATGCCATTCCATGTAAATGCGGAAGCAAGTGCTACAAAAGGCAAAAACTGCAAGATTTTCAGGTGTGGCAATATCACGGTTTTGAGAGGAATGTGCGGATCGTTGCATGTCTGTATGTACCTGCAACTGTGGTGGCTAAGTTTCTGGCAGAAGTCCCATGGTGGCCATCTTGGGAGCCTCTAAATCTCACACCAGGGCATCAAATCTGGACAATGGAGGCAGAAATCCTGGGACTGACAGGTCTGTATGAGAACTTCTTCTGAAGTCCCAGGATTTTTTGCCCTTGTTTTAAACCCGTGATTTAGTGCTGTCTGGAAGCACCCTCAGTAGAAGTCCTATAGCTTAGAGCAGTGGTTCTCAACCTGTAGGTCCCCAGATGTTTTGACCTTCAACTTGCAGAAATCCTAACAGCTGGTAAACTGGCTGAGATTTCTGGGAGTTGTAGGCCAAAACACCTGGAGACCCACAGGTTGAGAAACACCGGCCTAGGGTTTCCCAGCTTTCCACCTTTTACCACAATCACAAACTTGGGCTGAAGGCCTAGATTGATTAATTTAATTTAGAATATGTTTTACTTATCCCAGGCCTTAAGCCATTGTGTGTGGATGGGCTAGCCAACCTTGTGCCCTCCAGATGTTTTTTACCTACACCTTTCATATAGCCAATGGCCAAGAATTATGGGAATTGTAGTCCAAAACATATGGGAGACATTTGGTTGAAGCAAACACATAAAAGACATGGGGTCACATGAACAAATCTAAAATTAATACAAGAGTGCACTAAAAGAAAAGAATGTGAAACAAACTTAGATCTTGGAAAAAACATTGACAATGCTGGCTAGGCAATTATGAGTTCTGCAGTTAAAAAGAAACGTTTTCAAGCTCTGTTTTATTTTACATCAGCAGGCTGGGAATTCCATTTGCTCATATAGAGAAAGAAAGAGAGCCTATTTAAGCAAACTCACCTGTCAAGTTTGAAAACATGAATGAATGCAACTCGTTTGGTTTGGTTTAGGGGCCTCCTTATTTCCGATGTACAGCCGTTCCAAGATAAGGAGGTTAATCTGAGCTGGATATCCTGTGGAGTATGCCACAGAATGTCTCCTGGTAATTTATGGAATGAAATACACATGGAGTTCCCAGCCTCCAGATGTGGTGAATTTCAAAGGGGATTTTGACATATTCACACAGGACCTACCGTAAGTCTAATAACTAAGAGCTAGAACAGCAAAACTTAGCTTCTTCATTCAAGGATCATACATATCTCTGTCCCAGAGATGGGGGCCAAATAATATAGAAGAACTTCCAGAGGAATCTTTATGGTCAGAAGCTCAGGGTTGAACTGGAAGGGACCTTTCCCCCTTCAACCTCAGTCAGCATGACCACAGGTCAGAGAGGATAGAAATTAATCAAATAATATTGGTAGACATTCCCACCTTTAAAGGTCTTTTTGACTAACCCAGTAGGGATTTTTCTTTGTACATTTTTGTTCTTCTCCCAAACCCAGATACTGCAGAAACCTATCCAAAACACATTGTGGGAAAGGTATACAGTGGATCCTTTGTATCCATTGGGATTTGGTTCCAAGACCCCCCTTGGATACCCACATCCATGGATGCTCAAATCCCAATAAAGTATCTACAATGGCATAGAAAAACCGTGCCCTGTATATACAATGGCAAAATCAAAGTTTGCTTTTGGCATTAAAAGAAAAATATTTTCAAGCCATGGCTGGTTGAATCTATGGACACAGAGGGCCAACTGTATTTGGTGAAACCTGGTGAAATCTCTCAGAAAGTTCTCTCATTTGGAGTCAAGGATTCCAGGGAAGGGAAATATGACTTTTAACTTATGATGTAACTTAATTCTCTGGGATAAAGTGCAAAAATAACAGATGTGCCAAACATTCTGGGAAAGGAGGAACACACACACACATTTGAATCTCACATCTGCCAGCTGTTGAAGCTATGAGTATGTCTGAGTTCAACTGCATACAATGTACAAGGGAGAGAACAAACTTCTCACTCCTGCCTTAAAAGCTGTCTATTCCCTCTTGTTTACCCATATTTCTTCTCATTTTATTAAGACAATAGTATTCTGGCTTCATTTGTCGTTATTTTTCATTAAATCTTCTGTTTGAACAAGAACACAAAAATGCATCAGGCCACAAAGCATCACCTGCACAACAACAACAACAACAACAACTACTACTACTACTACTACTACTACTTTATTTCTATCCTGCCCTATTTTCCAGGAAGGGACTCAGGGCAGTTTACAATGAAAGTTGGCAAACATTCAATGCCAAGAAAAACATAACAATACACATAAAAGGTAGAGCAACAATGTGAAAGTAATAACAGGATCTCTTGTGAAGTTAAAATGGTAACCAAAAGCAATTAGACCTTCATAATCAGGGGAATGAATGAATAGGTTTGTAAGAACTAATGGAACCAACTTGGTGCAAAGATTCAAGTGTAGGACTACAACTCAGAGGAACAGGGTTCAAATCGCCACTCAGCCATGAAAACCCACTGGGTGACTGTGGGCAAAATCACATACTCCGTGATAGACCCGTCTTGGGATCACCATAAGTCAGAAATGTCTTGAAGGCACACAAGAACAACAACTGTAATAAGTAACTACCTTACTAGAATCAGAAACCTTCCCAAGAGACTCTTCCATTTATGTGTGAGATCAGGACCATCTTGATGGTGGCAACACAACTGAAGAATTGGAAAAAGGAACACCAACGTATCTTGCCATAACTACACAGAAACATAACTATAATAAGTGAAAACTGATGTACAAAAATGAAAAGATGGGAAGGCTGTGAAGGGGAATGAGAAGGAACTTATAGGTCAAACTCTTTCAGTGTGATGATTACATGAAGGAACAGAGACATTGCATATATTGCACTGGTGCATGGGACCAAATGCCAAAATACTGAGTAAAGTTCTTATTTCCAGTAAAAGTCTTGAGACAAATATTTTGGTCTTTTAGAACAGGAAACTAATGCTGGAGTCATGAGCAAGGGGGAACACCAAAAGATGACCCAAAAGGTTTGGACCCAAGACTAGAGGTTCCCCACCCACAATAACTACAATCTCTTCCTGACAGTAGGTAGTCACCTTTTCCATGGCATGCCTTAGGGAGGGGAAAGTGGAAAATCTGAAAGGTCAGTTTAGTGGTTTCAGTGCTGGAAAACCATTCCTCTACACTTGCTATGGTGACATCATCAGAATGGCATGCAACCAAAATAAAGTCCACCCAGAAAACCATATGATATAGAAGGGTCCTACATCTGAAAACACATTTCATGTTGTTGTTTAACTGTTTATCTTATGAGCAAGTGTGTCCTCAAAAACAGGCTTCTTCCCAAGTTGAAAATAAGACACATTTTCAAACTTTTATAATTTTATTAATGAGATTTTTATGCGCTGTTGATTTTACTTATGTCATTGTTGTCTGCATGTGGCACTTGGAGTGCTTCTGTACCGAGTCCCTTTGGGGAGATAGTGGCGGGGTACAAATATAGATGATGATGATGATGATGATGATGATGCTGGCACAGCTGTGCCAGAAGCTAAATTTTCTTTTTCTATGCATTGTTAGTTTGCACGTGTTTCTGTTAGCCAGGCATTTTGCAGTTAAGCAGCTTCTGCCAGACTGAAGTCATAGGCTAGCAGCCTGCCTATCATTGTTGGGGCTTTTGGAACCGCCCTTTTCCCCAGGTTCAGGAGGGAAAAGGGGACAGTTTGTTCAATCTTACAGTTTGAAGCCCAACTACAGGACGTGTGAGTTTTTCCCCTCCTGTAGAAAAGCTTCGTTTCTTACAAGTTTGGCTGGGAAAGACAATTCTCGTAGCTTTACTAAGAAATACAGCACAGCCCTTGTTGAGGTTAAAGAAAGAGGTCCACAGCATTCGTGAAAAAAATACAAAGGACTCCAGCTGGAAAATCTTCAGAATTTTAGCCGGTAAGGTCTACTCGTGTACCCATAAAGCAATTGGAACCGGGAGTAGGGCCCCATGCCAGCTAAGCCTAAAAGACAGATTGCCCAGGGAGGGGTCAAAAGGATTTCCCTCATAGAAGAAAGAAACAGTTCATGAAGCTAGTTGCCTGTCCACTGTGGACAAGTTAAGAAATATTTGGTTGATTTGTTGAAGATCTAAGAAGTATTTGACTGATTTGTTGCACCAATAAAGAACTTTGTTAAACTTTCCAAGCTTCTAAAGACTTTGTATAGGGAAATTCATAGGGCCTCTCAGCCGAGGCACCCCGGCTCCCGCTGGGCACATAAAGATCAGGTCCTGTTAATAGACAATTGCTACAGGCCCAGTGTGTGACAGCACAATTATTATTTCCTTGGTTAATAGCAGCCAAAATATAAAAAGTCACACCTTGGACTACTTTCACAGTACCACCTCCAGCCAGCATGGCCATGTTCCTACTCTGAAAATTGATGCTTCTAACTACAAAGCAGTGTTTGCTGCAGCCTCCTATGTAATGTTACCAAAAAGTAAGGGCAGATATTTATCTTTAAACACTGGACAGCTGCTAGCAGTTAGAAATCCCAACACTAGGGCTTGGAAAAATTAATTTTTGGAGAACATCCCCCAGAATTCTAGAACCAGGATAATCACTGGCCATTTTCAGAGCCGTGTCCCCATTTTCACCCATGAGATATTGGAAGCTCTGCCACAGCTTTGCTCTGCCCTTGGGTTGCTTTGCATGGATACCACCCTGCCAGGCTTGTTCCCTCGCAGGCTTGTAATAAGTCAAAGGAAGGCTTGGCTGGAGGCCCAACAAAACACAAACTCCCTTGAAGTCTCCGGCGTTTTTCCATGGCAACATCGTAGTCATTTGCACAGCAAACAATCACTCCTTCCCATTCTTATGGCTTGTCCCCCACATCAGACTTTTTTTTTAGTGCAAGAGGGGGAAGGATTTCACTGAACCCAGGCTTAAGACTTGTACTAAAAGACTGTCTGTAAAAAGAGACAACAAGAGATGGGGATTAAGTTACAGTCAGCTTAAAAGTCCTAAATGAGATCAAAGGGAAGAAGAGAAAGACAGAAAAACAGCCAAAGTTTTTCCTACTAAAATAAAAAAAAATGTAAAATCACACACATTCACTTTAAGGAGCAAGGAGTGCCTTTACGCAGACCATGTCTGATTTATAGATAAGCACAAACAGGAGTAAAACCTAACAAGGTGGAATGCTTTCAAAGCCAATCTGAGACTCATTACGGCTTATAGACCTGGATTTCTTTATAGAGCCCCAAATGGGGGAGTGACTACACAGAGAAGCAAAATGAGGGAATCGCCTATCCTGACCCGTTTGAAATGACATTTTATTTTAGGGCCTGAATTGTTAACATTGCAGTAACTCAAAATTTAGAGATCCAGTTTAGACATCCAAAGAAAAGAGGCAAGCAAAGTTGCCAAGGGAATGCAAATGCAGCAAGTACAAGAACTCTAGGCACAAATGATATTGTTGTATTTTGCAATGCTAGAAATTTGGAAACTAAAGCAAATTTTCAGAAGAAGGGGGGAGTTTTGTTAAAAGAGTAGGGCTTTTCAAAATGTGTTTTGCTGAGGACAACTTGTGGTCTCCAAACAGATTTTTTTCAACACTATATCACGGGAAGCTGGGGAATTACTAGCAAAAGCAATTTTTCCTATTGCTGTATGTAATAAAGTCATAACAAGTAACATTATCTGTTTGTCTGCCACTTGTAATTTTTTTCCATCAACACTGTGCTTACAGGGTTCCCAACAAACAAGATTGAAAAACCCCAAATGAAACCCAAACATTTGAATCCACAATAAAAGAAAAATCAGAATAAATAACAAAGCATGAATATTAAAACAATGTTCATATTGTCCTGGACACACTCTCCAATTCTTCTGACCTAAATGAATCCTCTGCTGTCCAATTTGCTCAGCTACTTTAAATAACGTATCAGCTTTTTATCTTCTCTTTCCTGCATAAAAATGGACTTATCAAGTTCCCATGAGTTCAGTAGGTCTACTCTACTTGGGATTAAAAATTCAATGTATTTAAATATTTGTCACATTTCAGCCTGCTAAACTGAAGTCTGATTCTCTCCAATCAAAATCCAACATCATATTTAATACAGAATTACCACCTGGGTGAGTCTTTATGATGTTGATGCCCTAATGCAAAATGATTAATGTGATTGACAACGGACAGACCTCGGATTATGACTCTGGACTTGGATTTCGTTTTGGATTTGTTTAACCTTTTAAATGGATGTTTATAATGTGTTGTTTTTAACTAATGTTTAATTGTGATTTTATTGCTACTGTTTGTTTGGCATCTAATAGTTGCCAGTTGTAAGCTGCCCTGACTGTAAGCTGCCCTTCAGGGGTGAGAAGGACAGGATATAAATGTTTGAAATCAATGAATAATAATAATAATAGTTGTTGAACAAATTCCCCAGAGAGAAAAGGCCTTTCTCAAATCTTTTCAAGCTTTTTAGAAGCTATGTAATCCCGCTGTTTAATGCTGCTATTATGATTTTGTGGCTTTTAGATTATTATCATCTTTTTTGGTATGTGTTTTCATGTTAATTGTTTTATTCTTTTCGTAAACCTTCCCGGGAAGATAATTGAAGGGTACGTGGAGTGCCAGCATTTCTTGGGCTGGCTCTGCCTGCTTCTAGCTTGCAAGTCAATCCTGGTTGATTCTACAACTATTCAGCATTATTGGATTGGGATAATACCAACTATTTGTTGGGAATGTCAGGTCTGTGTTGGGGAGGTTTTGTTTATTCTTGCTCAGCCACAAAGCTCCTCAAGAAGAACTCATCCATTTTGGTTCACTTGTAATAGCTTTGATATATTAAATTTTGGACTACAACATCCAGTCCAGTGGTTCCCAACCTGCGGTCCGTGGGCCACCTGTGGTCCCCAAGAACTAAAATATGGTCCGTGATCTCACCGCTACTACACTGTTGCAACAAGAGCGACTGGTCTCACGAAACCCTCTTATAGTGCCGAGGCAACGGGGATATCAGGAGGGGAGGGGCTAACTACCCACAAAAAGTGTGACAACAAGCCTGCTTCTCTTCCTTCTCCCTCCCCCTGAGCAGAACCGTTCCATGTGGCATCTGGAAGTGGGGGCGCTTTGGTGTCTTCCTTTTTAGGCCTGTTCCTAGGGTTATTTGGAGGTGCTCGTTCAGAAAATTGTATTGGATAGACCACATTCGCTCTAGATTATTAAATATGGTTTTCTGTAGGCAAGCAGATGGCAACTACTGGGTGGCATATGATCTGTATCAGAAACTAGAGCTGATGTGGTCTATTCAATGCAATTTTTTTGTATTAGAACCCCAGATAACCAATCCAAATCTAAAGTTGAGCAAAAACCGATTTGTAACCCTTTTGGCACTAATGTTGGAGAGTGGCCCCTGGTCAAAAAAAAGGTTGGGAACCACTGATGTAGTCCCTGACTAACATTATCTCCCTATGGTTTCAGAAGTAGTGTTTCATATTCAACACTAGTATAAGTAAGCACCTTCTAACACTGCTTTTGTTGGCTGAAGGATTCTGGGAATCCAAAGAAGAATCTATTCTCAAGGGTGGACAACATTTCTGCGGATTTTTAATAGGATCTGTATCACTGAATTTATTGCAGTAATCTTTTCACATTTGCTATAGTTAGTGGTGCAGAGCCCCCGTAAAAGTGTCAAAACTTCAAATTTTTAAAAACACTGTTTTTTACCTGAGAGGACACCTCTCTAGAAATCTCTAGGTCATCCAGTGCAATTCTATGGTCAACTTTCACAACAGATTTGCACTGACCTAGCGATTCCTAGATAGAATAAATTAATAAAATCCACAAATAATGAAATCTGCAGAAGTCAAACTTGGAAATGTGAAGGGCCATAATATTATTTGTAAACAAGGTGTATGAAACTTAAAATTAAAGTGGTACAGAAGTTAAAATAAAAGCAGCAGATTCAATGGAACCAGCAAGAGAAGTGACTATATATGACCTCTGGTGGAACTGGAGGTTTGCAGACGTCGCCTACCTCCAACCCATCCTTTCCCACAAAGTTGCTGTGAACATAATGTGAGATAACCTTTAGGTATAATTTTCTGAACACCTCAGAGGCAGGGCAAGGTACAATTGTGAACTAGTGAGGTGGGACATCTGACATTTCAGATACTGCATAACATTGTATTTTGCAACTTTTCTTTGCTTCCTTATCCAAAAAAAAGGGTGGGTTGGTGAGAACTTGAGTGAGGTTTCAGCCTTCAATCATATTGTAAGAAAGAAATGGCGCCATATTCTATATTGTGAAATAAAGGCAACTTTGCTTTTAATCTCTCAGTTCTCAAGAGAACACTGCAGTGGGGTTTTGTTTTGGGTTTTTTGCATCATTCCTGCCTTCTCTGAAAAAAATAATCCAGTACTTAATTTTATATGCCACTCTCTCCTTCAAAGAAGTCAAATGGCTTACTTCCATTTCACTTTATCCACCACACCACACTTGTTTCCCTGATGTGGGACCTGAACTAATGTTTGAAACTGGAAGAATATAATTTTGCCCTAAATATACCAAGATTAGATGTCACTCCAGACTCACAATGGGCTCATGGACATGGGGATTAAAGCCAGGACTCAAACTGAGTTAGCTCCTGGCTGTCTTCAAGATGTTCCTCCACTTCTGTATCACTGACATTAAACCAGCTTAGCCACAGAAAACATTGAGGTGGGTACTCCAAATTTTGTTTGAAACTGTGGAGTATCTCACTAGTTTAGGGCAGTGTGGACAGCAGGATTGGCTCTGATTCTTATCAATCCACTGTTCACATGGGGAGACGACTGCTCTTTTCCGTGTGCTCATTAATGCAGGGAAAAGGGGATGGATTGTGCCTGTGCCATTGCTGCAGAGCTCCAGTAGATTCCCCATGTTGACATCAGAAGAGGTGCCTGCATGTCCAAAAAGAAGGTAGGGAGATAAGCTCCTTTATTCATCCTGATCACACAGGATGAGGTTAGTATGGAGTAGGTCTGCATAAAATATGGCCCATGGGCCACATGCGGCCTGTGGACGCTTTTGGTGCAATCCATCAAGCTTCCCCTCAACTTGAGGCTTTCCCCTGCAGTTGAAAGGGAGAAAAATGCCACTGTGTGCACTCTACTGTCATGCACCAGCCTCCCCATTCACTTGAGTTCTCTGTTTGCTTGCTTGCTTGCTCACTCCCTTCTTTCCTTCCTTCCTTCCTCCCTCCCTCCCCTTTTGTCTTTCTTTCCTTCCATCTTTCCTCCCTCTTCCTCCTCTCTTTCTCCTTCCTTCCTTCCCCTTTGTCTTTCCTTCCTTCCCTCCCTCTTTCCTCCCTCCTTCCCCCTCTTTCTCCTTCCTTCCTCCTTCCATTCGCTTTCACTCTTCCTTCCATCCTTCTGTCTCTCCTTTCCTCCCTTCTTTTTTTCCTTCTTCCTTTCCCCCTGGGGGATATTTAGCTGGGAGAAGAGAAGGAAGAGAGGGAACATGAGAACCATGTTTCCAGATTTCAAAGGGTGTCCCATTGAGGAGGAGGAGGGAGAAAACAGACTTTCTGCTGTTCTAGAGACCAGGGCACAAGGGAGCAATGCATTCAAATGGAAGGGAAAGAGATTCGACTGAAAAGATTAGGAAGAACTTCCTGAGAGTAAGAGCTGTTGGAGAGTAGAATAGGCTACCCCGAAGTGTGGTGGAGTCTACTTCTCTGGAGGCTTTTCAGCAGAGGCTGTCTATCAGGAGTGCTTTGATTGTGCCTCCCTGCATGGCAGGGGATTGGACTGGATGGCCCTTGGGGGTCTTTTCCAATGCTAGGATTTTAGGATTCTATATCAAGGGTAGGCAATACGGGGTCTAATGGATACACTTTTTCTCTCCTGTCCACCATCTCATTCCGAACACGGCCAACCCTTTTGGGATCCAAAAGTTCCCTGCCTTTCCTTCACTTTCTGCAGCTGAGAAAGAAAAGGAATGGGAGGAAAGAGCAGCGAGGGGGCTTGGGGAGAACCCCCCTCCCTCCCGGCCCCCCTTCCCCGCTCTAGCCCATCATTCAGCCCCCAAGTTAGAAGGTTTGCCCATGTCTGGTGTAGTGGTTTGAACTTTGGACTTTGGCTCTGAACCCACTGGGTGACTTTCTCAGCCTCAGAGGAAGACAAATGTTAGTCCCCTCTGAATAAATCTCAACAAGAAAACTGATAGGGTCACCATAAATCTGAAATGACATGAAGGCACACAACAACAACAGTAATCCTAATTAGTCGTTAATTATACCTTACTTGGTATAATTAATGGCTAAAACCATATTTGTGGCCCCAAGAGGCTTAGCCTATCAGATTTCGTTCACTTACTCCTCAGAAGTTGTACAAGCCTGGTATGTATAGTAGTATGGATACTTAGAGGCTCACTTGGAGCTCTGTGGTCAGCTGAAAGCAGCAACAGTGACACAGAAAATGAGGTGATCTTTTTTTCATTCCAGGAGCGACTTGGAAAACTGCAAGTCGCTTCCGGTGTGAGAGAACCAGCCATCTGCAAGGACACCCAGATGTTTTACTATCCTGTGGGAAGCTTCTCTCACATTCTCACATTCCCCTGCATGGAGCCGACAGACAGGAGCTCACCCTGCTCCCCAGATTCGAACCGTAGACCTTTCATCAGCAGTCCTGCTGGCACAAGTGTTTAATCCATTGCACTACCGGGGCCCCTAATGAGGTGATGGTCCAGTGGAAATGTTACAGTGTTGCCCAGCTAGAACACGTAGGCTTCATCCCACTACTGCAATGGATTTGGGAAGGTGGGGGGTACAAGACTACAAATCTGGATTTACTGGTCAGGTAGACAAAACCAACATTTTGAAAGAAATCTGTGTTATCAAACAAAGAAGAGATTGTCAAAGATCTAAATAATGGTTTCCTGCTTCAAAAGTAAAAAATTAAAAAAAATTCATGGGTAGCCAAGTTGACCATGCATGAAAATATAACAACATCCAAAATCTATAAGCTGCCTGTGGATCTTTAAATTTTGCTTCAAAAGTGGGATACTCTTCAGAAGCAGAGTTCATACTGCAGGAAACAGCTTTTCCAGAGAACACCCGGGAGTTTGGGAGCTGAAGTTCAAAAGAGTGACTTTCCCAAGCCCTGTTCCAAATCTCTGTGATACTGTGTAGAGTTCCGATGTCCTCTCTGCCATAGAAAATGATCCCAAGTTAGTAGTAGGACAAACGTTGCTTCATTTTTTGGAGAGAAACAGTTGGAGACATATCCATTTTCACATAAATCTCCCCTCCCAACGCTTTGTTGAAGTGTGTCTGTTCACATGCTTGTTAAGTATATATTAAGGTACATAGCTGGGATCACAAAACCTGATTTTCAGGAATTGATCCCTCTTTAGATAATCTCAGATGCAAAGTGAAACGCTTCCCCCATGCAAGCTCCTTTCCACTGTGGCCTCAGCATGCCCAATCCATCACAGCCTTGTCTGTTTCAATCGCTACATTGCTAATTTCCCAGCGTTTAATTGCACCGGTGATTTAGCAGCAGTATAGTTATTTGCCCTGCCTTTCTGGTGGGAAAATTACCCCTGTAAACAGATCCTAGGTAAACAATTGAGGGCGAGAAATAAAAAAGAGAGAGAGAGAGTAAGAAACATACAGGGAAAACAGGCTTTCGGCATAAGGACTGAGAAAGAATCAGCAAGAGAAAATGGATTGCAGACTGAGAGAAAAATTGGGGTGTCAGGAAGGTCAGGATGGGAACACACTGTAAAAGAAGAACCATTTGGAAAGATGCAGCGCACATGTGGAAACCATGTGTTTTGCAGGTCTGTGTCAGCCTCACGTTAGCCCTGAAGACAAAAACATTACAAGGCCATGCATGCGACACAAGCCAAAAGGAAGAGAGAAAGTAAGGAATCAAGTGTGCTGCAAAAAGCAAGAAAAAGTGAGAAGAAAATGGGCCCCAGAGGGTCAGTCTGAAGGCAGCTACCGAAGAAGGAGGAGACGGGAGTCCGCATGTTGTAGCAGCAAAAGAAAGCATCATAGAAGGGAGGGAAGTTCTG
Organism: Anolis sagrei; assembly: GCF_037176765.1. Classification (NCBI taxonomy): domain Eukaryota; kingdom Metazoa; phylum Chordata; class Lepidosauria; order Squamata; family Anolidae; genus Anolis; species Anolis sagrei. Next base: position 20,551,768 of record NC_090023.1, read on the forward strand.
GTTTTCCACACTTAATGGATTTTCCAGTGTTTGGAGAAGTTGCCCCTTTTGGACCACAGCTTCTCGAATCTCCTAGCCTATTCAGCACAGGGAATTGTAGTTCAAAGGAGCTTTTCCAAGCTTTGGGATTTGCCTATTAAGGGAACCTCATGCATCATCTATGGACGCTTGCATGGTGGCAAGACTTGTGGAGATTAGGGATGCAGGAACCCCCTGAAAATGGAAATAAAAGGGGTTATTTTTGGGTCAGGGGCAACTTGAGAAACTGCAAGTCGCTTCTGGCATGAGAGAATTGGTCGTCTGCAAGAACATTGCCGAGGGGATGCCCAGACATTTTACCATTCTTTGGGAGGCTTCTCTCATGACCCCACATGTGGAGCTGGAGCTGACAGAGGGAGCTCATCCGTGCTCTCCCCAAAATTCGAACCTCTGACCTGTCGGTCTTCAGTCCTGACAACACAAGAGTTTACCCCATTGCGCCACTGAGTGATGACCCCTGACAACCTGGCAAAGGTTGCTCAACTCCACTTCAGCTCCAAATTTAACAAAGCTTTCTCTTGCTCTACCCAGTTATGGAAGCATTGCTCTTGGGAACTTGGGAGTCAGCAAAACAAAAGGATGAAAATTTAACCACCTTAGATATGCAGATGATACTACTTTGATGGCTGAAAGTGAGGAGGACCTGAGGAGCCTTCTAACCAAGGTGAAAGAAGAAAATGCCAAATGCTGGGTTACAGTTAAACATTAAAAAGGCCAAGATTATGGCAACCAGACTGATTGATAACTGGCAAATAGAGGGGGGAAACGTGGAAGCAGTGACAGATTTTGTATTTCTAGGCACAAAGATTACTGCAGATGCAGACTGTAGTCAGGAAATCAGAATACATTTCCTTCTTGGGAGGAGAGCAACGGTCAATCTCAAGAAAATAGTGAAGAGCAGAGACATCGCACTGGCAACAAAGATCCGCATAGTTGAAGCAATGGTATTCCCTGTAGTAACCTATGGATATGAGAGCTGGACCATAAGGAAGGATGAGTGAAAGAAGATAGATGCTTCTGAACTGTGGTGTTGGAGGAAAAATCTGAGAGTGCCTTGGACCACACGAAGATCAAACCAGTCCATACTTCAGGAAATAATATCCAATTGCTCACTGGAGGGAAGGATATTAGAGGCAAAGATGAAGTACTTTGGCCACATAATGAGAAGACAGGAAAGCTTAGAAAAGAGAATGATGCTGGGGAAAATAGAAGAAAAGAGGAAGAGGGGCCAACCAAGGGCAAGATGAATGGATGGTATCCTTGAAGTGGCTGGGTTGACCTTGAAGGAGCTGGGGGTGGCCACAGCTGACAGGGAGCTCTGGCATGGGATGGCCCATGAAGTCAGGAAGAGTTGGAAGTGACTGACTGAATAAACAACAACAAAACAAAAGGCAATGGCAGAGAATGTGACAAAACTCCATGAAGGAGCTCCTCTCCCTTTAATCCGAAGCATGCAAACACCAAGAACAAGAGGAAAATGACTAAGTATAGTGACCAGCACTATTTCAATTTTCTTCAGTGTTTGGGGAGCATCCTGCGCTAGACTCAGCTGTTCGCAACTTCTTTCCTATAGTGATGAGGCTGCTCCTTAAATTGAAACCTAATTTTGTCCCACTCAAAGCTCCTAGAAGACAAATCTTGGGAAGACCTGTTAATAAACCACATCTCCAGTGCGTAGCAATGAGACGTCCACAGGCCAATGATTCACATGCTGGACCTGGTAAAGTATATTATGAACTGTCAGTGACCTCTTGTAGGACAATTACACTTCTCCCCCTGGTATATCTTTAACCAAAAGAACAAACACTCTCATGGCTTTTACATCAGCAGAAAAATGATAATTGCGATGTAAACGGACACCGGGGACAGAAGGTAGAGTGGAACAGGGCCATTAGTCAAGTGCTGGGACTGTTTCAGGAGAAAACTCCTTGGAATAGGAACACTTGAAAGCCTGTCCTGCTTTCAACTGTGAAACTAGATTGTTCTATTTTAAGGTAATTACTAATATTTATATATTAGTAATTAGTAATATATAGTACAATATAGTAATATATAATACTGATATTGTGCTATGCTAATAATATCTATATAAATAAAAATGTAATGTTCGTTTGTGGTATTCACAGAACTCAAAAACCAGTGGATGAATTGACACCAAATTTGGACACAAGACACCTAACAACCCAATGTATGTCCTTCACTCAAAAAAAAAAAAATGATTTTGTCATTTGGACACAAGACACCTAACAACCCAATGTATGTCGGAAGAGGCAAATGATTTTGTCATTTGGGAGTTGTAGTTGCTGGGATTTATAGTTCACCTACAATCAAAGAGCATTCTGAACCCCACCAACGATGGAATTGAACCAAACTTGGCACACAGTTCTCCCATGACCAACAGAAAATACTGTCAGGGATTGGTGGGCAGTGTCCTTTGGTTTTGGAATTGTAGTTCACCTACATCCAGAGAGTACTGTCAACTCAGACAATGATGGATCTGGACCAAACTCTACACGAATACTCAATATGCCCAAATGTGAACACTGGTGGAGTTTGGGGGAAATAGAATCTTGACATTTGGGAGTTGTAGTTGCTGGGATTTATAGTTCACCTGCAATCACAGAGCATTCTGAACCCCAACAACAATAGAATTGGGCAAACCTCCCACACAGAACCCCCACGTGGGCCACAGCAATGCGTGGCAGGGGACGGCTAGTATTGTATGTATATATATCTTGTAAGTTGCTCTGAATCCCCTTCGGGGTGAGAAGGGTGGCATATAAATGTCGTAAATAAATATTTATGTATTCTTTACCACTAGCCTCACCAAGTCTATGAAACTTCTAGTGATCTTCTCTATTTTGTATTGCATGAGACTGTATTTGAGCTGAGCTGGGCTTTCGCATCCCTCCCCCTCATACACAACACAGTGGCTACTTTTCATAAAGACATTTAGCACACATATTTGTGGGGTAGACCAAAATAGCTCTAGGCAAATTAACCTAGTCCACTGGGTAAATATTATTCACTGCGAAAGGTTTTCTGAAGTAGGAGTCATGCACGCACACACCTGAGAGAGAGAGAGAGAGAGAGAGAGAGAACTTTGACATGCTCATTTGCCATGAATGCCTTAATAAGGTTTGATAAGTCAATAATATCAAGCCAAACGGGTGAGAACATTGCAATTCCCCAAAATATGGATGGGCTCATTTAGCGATCTATCTCTTTGCATCACACAACCCGATTCCATTTAATCTTGGAAGCTAAGCAAGATCGGCTCTGGTTAGTATTTGGATGGAAAAGCTTCAATCCTAAGTGCCACGAGAGTAAGGACAAAGATCCACCAAGAGGAAAAGTGTTCTTGCCATACATCAAGGGAACCACTGACCGCATAGGGAAGCTGAGGAGGACACACAACATACAAACGATCTACAGACCCACCAAGAAAATCCAACAAATGCTACATTCAGCAAAGGACAAGAGGGATCCTCTCACTTCTGCAGGAGTCTATTGTGTACCACGCAGCTGTGGACAAGTCTACATAGGGACCATCAAACGCAGCATTGCCCAAACACGAATCAAGGAACATGAAAGGCACTGCAGACTACTCCAACCAGGGAAGTCAGCCAGAGAAGAGCACCTGGTGAACCAACCTGGACACAGCATATTATTTGAGAACACAGAAATGCTGGACCACTCTCACAACCACCAGCTCAGACTACAGAGAGAAGCCATTGAAATCCACAAGCATGTGGACAATTTCAACAGAAAGGAGGAAACCATGAAAATGAACAAAATCTGGTTACCAGTATTTAAAAACTCTAAAATTAAAACAGCAAAACAACAGAGAGGAAACATTCTGGGGCATCTAATCGCCTCTCAACAAAACATTGCCCCAGGCGGTCAGTTGAAACATTCACACTTAGCTCCAGCAGACAAGAGTCCTTTGTCCCACCCTGGTCATTCCACAGATATATAAACCCTTTTTCCTAGTCCGAAAAACCTACAACAACCCAGTTATTTCAGCCATAAAAGCCTTTGACAGTAAAATGCATTGTTTATAACTTGAATGGAATAAAATTAGAATTTTATATAGTATAAATATTTTTTACAGAAAAGAATTATGAACATAATGTATTTTTAAATGTTTGTTTTATTGGAAATGGAGCAATAATGTCCCAAATTCAAAGATATAGTGGGATCAGGCTTCATCACTAAGCAAAAGGATCTTGCAGAACCTTTGAGATTGACAGGAAGTTTATGCTGCAAATTTCTTTCTCAAAGTCCTAAATCGTAAGGAGAATCTGAACTAGATGGAAACTCTGGTTTTGCTGCCTAGAGGAGCAGGCCATAAAATCGGAAGAGGCAATCAACAAAAGTAAAATAGAGAAAAATATTTTGTCTCCACTACTTCTTTATAGTATCCAGCAGACATAACATATTCACTCTCATAAAATGTACTGAGAAAAAAAAATCAGGACAAGGTCATAGTTTACATAGTTTTAACCAGTAGGTCTGATGTTGTGTATTGTTGTTGTTATTGAGCCTTGAAGTCATTGATACTCTGTATCCATAGATTCTCCCTCCATGGATTCAACAGCCCTTTGAAGGCTGATATGGCCCTTGATGAAAATGATGAGTTTGACACCCCTGGAGTAATGTATACTGAGTTGAATGAACATAGTGTGACTGGGATGGATCTACACTGACTATTTATCCCAGGGCCAATTCAGAGTATCAAATCCCACATCGGTCCTGGGATGGTTTAGCCCGCTACCTCTCTGGCTGCTGTTGTGATGGAAGGGAGTCCTGGTTGTCCAGCACGATGAATCTCTTCTTTTCTCCCCTTCCAACCTCTGATCACATCATCACTCTGGCCAGCATCACTCCAAGCCATTCAGCAGTGGAACTCTCTGCCCCGGAGTGTGGTGGAGGCTCCTTCTTTGGAAGTTTTTAATAGAGGCTGGATGGCCATCTGTCAGGGGTGATTTGAATGCAATATTCCTGCTTCTTGGCAGGGGGTTGGACTGGATGGTCCATGAGGTCTCTTCCAACTCTTTGATCTATGATTCTATGATTCTAAACAATGAGCAACCAAACATGACCCATTTCGGGCTGCTGTGGCAAGAAGAATGGGGAGAGGTATTGAGTGCTATCCCATGCCTTTGAGCCACCAACCATTTCCACGAGTCCAAAGTTCACAATTTGCTCTGGATTCTGGAGGAGAATTCAGAGTAACCCACTATTTGGTTAATACAGCTCAAATCGCATTAAGCAGCATGGACCACCGTGACTGTGGCACAACTGGCTGTGGCATTAAGATCACTACTGACCATAAGGTCATGAGTTCGAAGCCAGCCCGGGTTGGAGTGAGCTTCCGACCAATTTGTGTGGCTTGCTATCGACCTTTGCAGCCCGAAAGACAGTTGCATCTGTCAAGTAGGAAATTCAGGTACCGCTTATGCGGGGAGGCTAATTTACAATGCCATAAAAATCTCCAGCAAGTATGCAAAGAATGAGGAAGTACTTCCATCAGTGTCACAAATGGACGGTGAAGCGACAGCTCCCCTGGTGGCCAGAATACCCTCATGAAAAAGCTGGAATGTTAAATAGCCTCTGTGTGTCTGTCTATATATGTTGTGTGCCTATGGCATTGAATGTTTGCCATGTTTATGTACGTTGTAATCCACCCTGAGTCCCCTGCAGGGTGAGAAGGGAGGAATATAAATACTGTAAAGGAATGAATGAATAAATAAATAATATCAGTTTTGTACATCAGTTAAGTGCCACAGAGCTGATTCACCAACCTTTGAGCTAAGTGGTCAATGTGCCCCTGGCCTAAGGCAGCATGCAGTACTCCTAAAACAGGCTCTTGCGGAAATACACAACAGCAAAGGACTTGATCATTTCTTCACCTGAAGATGAAGCAGACTGCATATGACACTGCAGTGGAAACCTTTCAGGGGAGTTATGCCTTTCTTGGACCCTGTCCACATGGAGGATTTTGGCACTCCTGCAAAGCCATTTGCATGTGCTGGCACGAGAGCAAACCCCGAGAGCAGGAATGCTGCACCTGTGTAAACTGCTGAAGGATACCAGAGACTTCAAAATTATGAAATTTGTGATGTGTGAGAAGAAGTTTATTCCTGCCTTTGATCTTGGCCCCGGGGGTCCTATCCTTTGATGCCCAGCACCTGCCCCTTCTTTCTATTCCCCACCACTCCTCTTTGCTCTCTCAGGGTTGGAAGAAGCAGAGGCAAAGACCCCACAAACCCCAAACTGCATCTTATAGTCCCAAAATAATGCCTCAGTCAAGGGAACGTAGCAGTTCAGATAATGGCTGATGCAACTACTATCTGAAGCAGGTTCACAGGTACCATGGATTCATCTTAGCCATAGCACTGCTGGACTAGAACTCAAAGTGTCCCAGCTACCATTTTATTTATTTACCCTATTTATACCCCAAGGGCATAAATTGACATTATACCCCATATGTTGACTCCCAAGGGGGCAATTATTCAATGTCTTAAGCACACACAAACAATAAGTGTAATGTCAATAGAATTAATTACATCCACGTTTTTACCTTCTTTCTAAAGGTGAGGGGGGATGACGATGACCTAATTTCCCTTGGGAGTGAATTCCACGGGGGGGGGGGGGGGGGGTACTACCGAGAAGGCCCTGTCCCTTGTTCAATTTTAAAACCATGCCATCCAAAAATTGTAGTCTAAGGTTGTTCCATAGTCATTGCACATATTCCAATTATATTATTGCACTATGCTATTCTCTGAAACTCTCATCCCAGTGCCACAATTTTACTCTCCTTCTGAAAGCTAGGGGGAAGGGAGCTGATCTAATTTCACTAGGGAGGGAGTTCCACAACTGAGGGGCCACCACTGAGAAGGCCCCGTCTCTCAACCCTACCAGTCGCTCTTGCAAAGAAGGTGGGACCGAGAGCAGGGCATCCCCTGATGATCTTAATCTCTGAGGTAGTTCATAGGGGAAGTTACGTTCAGACTGGTAAACTGAGCCAGAACCTTTTAGGACTTTATAGGCTAAAGCCAGCACTTTTAATTGTGCTCGGTAGCGAATAGCAGCCAGTGGAGCTAACATAACAGGGGGGTTGTATGCTCCCTGTATGCCGCTCCAGTGAGCAACCTGGCTCCCGCCTGTTGGACCAATTGAAGCTTCCAAATAGTCTTCAAAGGCAACCCCACATAGAGCGCATTAATCTATATGGGGTGTAACCAGAGCTTGGACCACCGAGTCTGACTTCCCAAGGTAGGAGTGCAACTGGCACACAAGTTTTAGTTGCATGGGGGGTTCTGGGAGTTATGGTCCAAAACCCTAAATTTTCCAATCTCTATATCTGAATGACCACTGTCTTTTGTAATTCCTTCAAAACAAAAGAAATGTATGGTCCTCCAGATGTTGTCAGACTGTTTTCCCCATTCGTTTTAGATAGAATAGCCAACAGTCATGGAAAACGGGAAATCAAAGACAAGCAAAGACTTTGGACTAGATGCTCTCTGCGATCCTTTATATGGGAGAGATGCAAAACCTATGGAACTTTCAATGTTGAAAAATTGGAGCAACTATCATCCCCATCAGAGGAGCCCCGGGTGGCGCAATGGGTTAAACCCTTGTGCCGGCAGGACTGAAGACCGTCAGAGGTTTGAATCTGGGGACAGTGCAGATGAGCTCCCTCTGTCAGCTCCAGCTCCCCATGTGGGAACATGAGAAAAATCTCCCATAAGAATGGCAAAACATCAAAACATCCGGGCATCCCCTGGGCAACGTCCTTGCAGACAGCCAATTCTCTCACACCAGAAGCGACTTGCAGTTTCTCAAGTTGCCCCTGACACGAAAAAAATCCCCATCAGAAGTCCTGTGTTTGAAACAGACTGCTAAAGAGGATGCTGTTAGTCTTATCCGGTATACTTCAAGTAGAAAAGTTCCTGCAGTCTCCCAGCCAGCATGGGAATTGCAGTCCGATAGTTTCAATGGTGACTATTAGAAGGCAAAGGCATCTGCTCCAATGATTATATTTGTTGCTCTTCTTTCAATGGTTGGCTTGTAATTTGATTGATAGTTTAATTATATTTTCAAAGTTTGGATGACGTAATGTTTAAGGCTACATCTGTTTTAAGTTTTGCAAGCTGCCTTGAGCCCCAGAGTGCAGAAAAGGCAGAGTGATGATGATGATATGGCCCTCTAACATTGGGATGTATGTGGATAAGGAACACCAGATTGCAGTCAACATGGGAAATGTTACTTATAAGACAGAAGACAGAACATAAGGGAAAGCCACAGCGGTTTGCTTTCACCTTAGCCTTCTGGAAAGGACAAGATTTTCCCTTCCTTGTTGAGTTACCAGCATTTGAAAGAGAATGACTCTAGCATTTTGAACTCAGGGCCCTTCCACACAGCCCTATATCCCAGAATATCAAGGCAGAAAATCCCACATTATCTGCTATGGTAGTGTGGACTCAGATAATCCAGTTCAAAGCAGATATTGTGGGATTTTCTGCCTTGATATTTTGGGTTATATGGCTGTGTGGAAGGGACCTCAATGTAAATAAACTGAAGTAAACAGAAGAAGAGGGAGGGAAAAGAGAATCTGGGATATTTTAAAAGCAGCTGAAAATGGGAGAAAAGAGGTTTAATTGGGACTTGTCATATTCAACTGGGATAGTTACAAGGGTACAAGATAATGGCCAGTTTTAGCATCAGCTCTTTTCCTTATGACACCTTAAAATTTTACAAATTTTGTTATTATGGTTGTTGCCTGGTTATTGTTTTTGTTTATTTACTAATTAAAAACAACAACAACAAATCATGACTTTTTTCAGCTGTCATTCATTTGCAACATGCTGTGGCTTGAAAAGTTCTTGAAAATGCATGCAATATGTCTTAGTGTGATAGGAAAATACATTTAAGGTCAGCTTCAAAAACTGAAAACCTCAAGTATTTCCCCCTCCCCCTTTCTACTAAGAAACATCTGTTCGGCTCCACCATATTAAGCAACATTACTCATTTGCTGTATTTACTGCGTGAGCTAAAAGCAAATTCTCTCCTACACAATTACGCAGACCTAGGCACAGTTTAAGGGGGTAAATTCAATTTAGTTTGGTTTAAATCAAGGAGAAATCATTCTACGTATTCATGAGTAACATCAAGTTTTAAAACGTGACTCAAATTATGTTTTAGATATGGACTTAAAAGACTGCTCTGGGAAATTCATCATTTCTAAGCCTTCTCCAGATCTGCCCAATGGGTTAATAATACTGGCATGTCTTATAGCAGCATTTCTCAACCTGGGGGTTGGGGCCCTTGGGGGGGTTGCGAGGGGGTGTCAGAGAGGTTGCCAAAGACCATCAGAAAACACCATATTTTCTGTTGATCATGGGGGTTCTGTGTGGGAAGTTTGGCCCAATTCCATCATTGGTAAAGTTCAGAATTCTCTTTGATTGTAGGTGAACTTTAAATCCCAGCAATTACAACTCCCAAATGTCAAGGTCTATTTTCCCCAAGCTCCACCAGTGTTCACATTTGGCCTTATTGAGTATTTGTGCCAAGTTTGGTCCAGATCCATCATTGTTTGGGTCCACAGTGCTCTCTGGATGTAGGTGAACTACAACTCCAAAACTCAAGGTCACGTTTGGTTCAATTCCATCATTGGTGGAGTTCGGAATGCTCTTTGATTGTAGGTGAACTATCAATCCCAACAACTACAACTCCTGAGTGACAAAATCATCCATCCCCCCAACCCCACCAGTATTCAAATTTGGACGTATTGGGTATTTGTGCCAAATTTGGTCCAGTGAATGAAAATACATCCTGCATATCAGATATTGACATTACAATTCACAACAATTGCAAAATTACAGTTATGAAGTAGGAACAAAAATAATTTGGGAGTCACCTCAACATGAGGATCTGTATTAAGAGGTAAAGTATTAAGGTTGAGAAACACTGTCTTATAGGGTTGTTCTAAGTGACTGCTAGGTATAATCCTCTACCCATTTACAACACAATCTGAATCAATACAATTGCTGACCAAAAATATTCTGGACAGGACAACCTCCCTATGCTTTGCTGTATAAGCAAAATAATCCAATGTCATATTTCAAGTATTAATCAACTTCTTTAGAAGCAGCAAAACGACCTCTGCTTTGAGTTCCAAAGAAAGGAAGCTCACAACCTCTGAGGATGCTTGCCATAGATGTGGATGAAATGTCAGGAGGAAATGCTTCTGGAACGTATCCATACAGCCCGGAAAACACAGCAACCCAGTGATCCCAGCCATGAAAGGCTTCTACAACACAAAGGAAGCCAAAGTTTTGTTTTGAAGACAAAGAATTGAATTCTTTTGCAGCAGGCTTTAAAAACATTACAACAACCAACGAACCAATGAAAATATTTCTCTCCCTTCTCCTATACACGCACCTGCTTTTCACATCTTTGGATCTCTGACCCCAGAGCTCTGCTCAAGAGAACATCTGTGTAAGGAGTTTAAATTCAGAAAACATTAAGCAGGTGAATATTTTCCACCTCTTTTGTAAAGCATAGAATGACATACACTAGCGATCTGCCAGAATATGTTCAATCCAAATTTTTTTGGAACCAAATGGAGAGAGTAATGTTTTTAAGACATAGTACTTCCCCTTATCCAAGGAGAATACACTTCAACATTACACGAGGGTCTAGAAAATGCCTTAAAAGGACACAATTTGTCAGACATGGATAAATAGAACCATGGGTTTTAGTCCAGTGGATAGGGGGTTGTACTATGTACCTTGGGAAGTTGGATCTGGCCACGGTAGTCCACGCTCTTGTTACATCCTGGGTAGATTACTGCAACGCACTCTACGTGGGGCTGCCTTTGAAGACTGTTCGGAAACTTCAATTAGTCCAGCGTGAGGCAGCCAAATTACTCACCGGAGCATCATACAGGGAGCATACCACCCCCCTGTTATGTCAGCTCCACTGGCTGCCGATCCAGTTCCGAGCATAATTCAAAGTGCTGGTTTTGACCTACAAAACCCTATACGGTTCCGGCCCAGCGTATCTGTCCAAACGCATCTCCCTCTACATCCCACATCGAAGTTTAAGATCTTCCGGGGAGGCCCTGCTCTCGACCCCGCCATTATCGCAAGTGAGATTGGCGGGGATGAGGAGCAGGGCCTTCTCGGTGGTGGCCCCTCACCTGTGGAATTCACTCCCCGGGGAAATTAGATCATCGTCATCCCTCCTTTCCTTTAGAAGGAAATTAAAGACATGGATTTGGGACCAGGCGTTTGGCCAGTCTGGCAGATAAATAAATAAAGGACAACGACGACTGACAGGAATGGAAAATGTGGAATGAAACTATGGACTCTTGAGTTGTGAACGTTGAGCATAAGATTGGTTTTTTGACTGTGATATATATTGATTGTTTTAACTGTTATAACTGTTTTAATTGCTGTCTGTATTTTATCTGTATTACTGTGTAGATCGAATTGTGCCTTTTTGTAAGCCGCCCTGAGTCCCCCCTCGGGGGTTGAGAAGGGCGGGGTAGAAGTACACGAAATAAATAAAATAATAAATAAATATGTACTCATTTGTGGATTTTTTTTATGTCAGGAGCGATTTGAAAAACTGCAAGTTGCTTCTGGTGTGAGAGAATTGACCGTCTGCAAGGATGCTGCCTAGGGGACGCCCAAATGTTCTGATGTTTTACCATCCTTGTGGGAGGCTTCTCTCATATCCCCGCATGGGGAGCTGGCACTGAAAGAGGGAGCTCATCCACACTCTTCACAGATTTGAACCTCTGACCTGTTGGTAGTCAGTCCTGCCGGCACAAGGGTTTAACCCATTCTGCCACTGGTGGATGAAATAATATTTTTCTTTGAACCAGTGGCAATACTTAAACTTTGGCATCATTCTCTCCCAGAAAACCTCTTCCATGCCCTCATCAGTCATCAACAGCCAGGAAACAATGCTAAAATACTCAGTGGCATTCAGCCATGTGTTAGAGAAGACATTATTGGAGACTGTCATGGTTTGGCAAGACCAACATTCATGGATTTGCAGAAAAATATATTTTGCTTGCAATAAAGATGGAGAACATGTCTTTAAATAGGACAGCTGAAGTTGTAATAAGAAGTACTGGAGAAAGACTCCTTAGTATTTTCCCCTCCAAACATCACATACTCTAATCACAAACCCACGTTACATGAGGCTGGCTAGAGGTAACAAAGAGTCCATAAATGCCCATGCTTCCAAAAGATGTAGTTGGATCAACTTTACCTATTTATGATTCATATTGTTGGTGGCATCAGGCTGGACATTGATGATGGAATAGTGATATCATATCTGCCTTTAGATGATATTAATGCGTTATAGTCTATTCCAGTGATTCTCAACCTGGGGTCTCCAAATGTTTTTGGCCTACAACTCCCAGAAATCCCAGCCAGTTTACCAGCTGTTAGGATTTCAGGGAGTTGAAAGCCAAAAACATCTGGGGACCCCAGGTTGAGAACCACTAGTCTATTCAAATGACAAGGAAAGACATTCAACCTAAACATTAGGAATAACTTCTTCACTGTAAGCGCTGGAATAGACTACTTTGGAGGAAGATGGACTCTCATTCTTTGGAGGTCTAAAACAGAGGTTGGATGTCCATCTCTCAAGAGTGCTTTAGGTGTGCATTCCTGTACAGCAGGGGTTGGACTACACAACCTTTCCTTCCAACGATTAGGTGTGCATTCCTGTACAGCAGGGATTGGACTAGATGACTTTTCTAGTTCCTTCCAACTCTATGATTACAAATAATCCCAAGACTAAAGATTATCAACTTCTGCTCCTCCTAGTAGTTCTGCACTTCAATGTCCAAGCATGGCCAATGTCCAGAGATTCCAGAAACTGAATTCCAAAACATCTGGAATGTCCACAACATAACAGCTCATGTAATTCTTCAGCATTGCTGTTCGCCACTACTGTGAACCATGCTTATTCACAAGACAAATCCGTGGCTCAGACTGTCCAAGCACAACCTCATGGCACTTCACATCCACTTACAAATCATTACACAATTACCACATCCTCAGTTGAGTTGATCCACCTCAGGTTCCCTCCCTCCAACTATGAAAGTTATCTGACTTATTTACAGCAGCAGCAAGTAATAATAATAATAATAATAATAATAATAATAATAATAATAAACGGGTTGTTGTAGGTTTTTTGGGCTATATGGCCATGGTCTAGAGGCATTCTCTCCTAACGTTTCGCCTGCATCTATGGCAAGCATCCTCAGAGGTACCTCTGAGGATGCTTGCCATAGATGCAGACGAAATGTCAGGAGAGAATGCCTCTAGACCATGGCCATATAGCCCGAAAAACCTACAACAATCCAGTGATTCCGGCCATGAAAGCCTTCGACAATACAATAATAAGAAACTTTATTTATACCCCATCACCATCTCCTCAAAGGGACTTGGGAGCGGCTAACATGAGGCCAGGCCCAAACGAAATTGCAATAAAGCAAAAACATATAAACAAAAACAATAACATCACATAAAATACTTAGTAATAACATAGTAAAATAAAAATAAGAAAATCATAATAAAACAAATGATAAAATGGTAATAGAATTAGATAAAGAGAGCGAGTTTTCCTTGGGAGACTTATAAGTTTGTGTTTCATTGCAATATAATATTACGGTTCATAAATTTGAATCCAAACCCCGTAGATAGGACAAAATGGGGGTTGTCAACTTTTCAATTAAAGCTTCCTTCAATCCCCAAATTTCAAGTACAGTCATACCTCCTTATTCACAGATTCTGCATTCAACCATCTATGGCTCACAGATTCGGGGGAGAGGGGGCTGAGTTTGTTTCGGGGGGGGGGGGAGGCTGAGTGAGTGAAAGAGGGTCTACCCTAGCAAACTTTTTGTATCGTTACCCCAATACCCCCATGCATATGGGATATATTGAGCATGGTGATCAGATCATGATATGAACAAACATAACAGTTTAAATAATGCACCAGTAAGGCCTTCTCGCAAACCACCATGAGAATTTCGGGGGGGGGGGGTGAAGCCCCTCAAGCCCCCCAAGGCCCCCCCCCCACTACATGACTGATGGCTCACAAAAAAAATCCAAAAGCAAAGCTTGATTTTCCCATTTTATATAAGAAATGACATTTTACTACTCCATTGTACATGTGACTTGAACATCCATGGATGGGAAATCCTAGAATCAAATCACAGTGGATACCAAAGGCCCACTTATATTTCATTAACTTCCAACCTAAGTTGAACCTTTAGAAATAAAAGTTTAGGCATCCAGAGAAAAGGAGAAGACAAAATGTCCAGGGGAAGAGGAACACAGCATACATAGGCGTCCTAGGCATGTGCAGTTTTCAATATCTCATTCTCTGGAATGCTAGAAATTTGGAGAGTGAAGCAACATTTCATTGAGAAAGCTTTCATTTTGCCCTTCTCTCCACTACACACCTGAAACTTGTCATGTTCCTCTTCGCTAAGAGCAGCCAGATGTGCAAAACTTTATAGTGTAACCCTATACTTACCTACTCTGAGGTTAAGTCCCATTATGATGGAAGGATAGGATGATTACTCCTACGTAAGTGTGTAAAGGATTACAGCTTTAAATCTACAAAACTCTTTCTAACAGAGACAAGAGAGAGAAACAAATGAGAGGGGAAAATGTTGAGGTAAGGGCCTTTTTGAGGAATGTTACTGTTCTCTCAACCTCAGGATCTTTCCTACCTGAACATGAAAGAATTAGAAAACTGACATGGCTAGTCTTGAATTATGTACCTAAAATGGCTAGTGTTGAATTACCTTGTGAAGAAAGAGCGGAATTCTGAAACAAGGTCTATATAAATAAAAATGTAATGTTTGTTTGTGGGATTAACATAACTCAAAAGCCACTGGATTAATTGACACCAAATTTGGACACAATACACCTATCAGTCCAACAAGTGAGCATCACTCATAAAAATACTGAAAACACAGCAGGAGGGACTTTAAAAGCAAAAAAACCAACAACAACATTACAACGCATGCAAAATCACCTGTATACATGCAAACACACACATATATACACATATACACAAATATATACACACATGTATGCATATATACACACACAAAACACATATACACAGAAGGGGGAAGCAAGGAGAGAAAGAGGGGAAAAAGAGGGAAGGAGAGAAAGAAGGAAAGAAAGGTAGAAAAGGGAAGAAGGAGAGAAGTAAATAAAAAGTGAAAGAAGGAAGGAAAGAGAGAGGGAGAGAGAGAGGGAGGGAGGGAGGGAAGGAAGGAAGGAAGGAAGGAAGGAAGGAAGGAAGGAAGGAGAGAAGGAAGGAGAGAAAGAGGGAGGGAGGGAGGGAGGGAGGGAAGGAAGGAAGGAAGGAAGGAAGGAAGGAAGGAAGGAAGGAAGGAAGGAAGGAAGGAACCAAAGAGCAAAGGAAGGGAGGAAAAAAACAGAGAAGAAAGAAAGAAAAAGGGAAAGAAAAAGGGGGGGGGGGGGAAGGGAAGGAAGGAAGGAGAAAGAAAGAAAGAAGGAGAGAAAAGGGGAGGGAAGGTTGGCCACAACAACTTGTGGCGGGTACAGCTAGTTGTTTATAAAACAGTAGCAAACCTTATATTATTTAGCACAAGCATGGGTAAACTTTGGCAATATGGATGTTTTGGATTTCAACTCCCACAACTCCTAACAGCCTCAGGCTCTTTCCTTTTCCTTTTCCCTTTCATTTTCTGCTTTAGATGTTGAGGGGGGAAAGGAAAGGGCCTGAAGCTGTTAAATATTGTGGGAGTTGAAGTCCAAAACACCTGGAGGGCTGAAGTTTGCCCATGCCTGATTTAGCATTTTCAGAATGTAAGCCTCTTACATTTTTACGGATATTTTTGAACAGTGACTGGTGACCTCCACGATATTTGGGTGGTGAATCCATTCTGGGTTTTAATCTAAAACAACCAGGGGGCTAAACTCCATCCCAAATTGTTGGAGGAAGAAACCTTCTCAAACCTCCTCTATATGATGTTTGTCTGTTTTGTAATGTGTCATTTTATAAGCTGAAGTATATGTCTTATTCGAGTTGCAGTTTCCTTATCTCTATATACCTAAAGCAGGAGGAGGGGCTGCAGGTCACGTGACCAACTCAGTGACAGTTTAGAATGTTCTGGTTTTAAACAGGATGACAGTTAGGGAATGTCGGTTGAGGAATGTCTGTGGAGAAGTGTTGTCGTGCCTTGAACGAGCTTGAGTCTAGAAGTCTTTCAGAGTGCAGAAGCTCACGTTAGGAAGTTAGAAACTGTAGTAAACTCTTACTAAAGAGAGCTGTACAACGCAACATAGTTTGTGAAGAAACTGTTAAAGATTCTAAGTTCAAGATACAAACTCTCCGAAACATTAATGAAGTTTTTAACCCTCGACAAGAAGTGGGCCTTTATCTTTAAATCCACGAAGTCGTCAGTAAACAAAACTTGTTATTTCTAAAAGAAGTCTGCATCATTTTCTGCTGAAAGCATCAAACAGAAACAAAATATCTACATGCCCAGCGATCATCAATTACCAAATTACCATAAGCTGTCTGTTATTAAGGAACAACGACCTGGGAAAGCAGTACGTGTGAAAAAGATCTTCAAGTCCTCATGGACAACAAGTTAAACATGACCCAGCAATGTCATGCAGCAGCTTTACAAGCCAATGGGATCCTGGCCTACATAAATAGCAGTCTAGTGTCTAGATCCAAGGAAGCCATGCTACCCCTCTATTCTGCCTTGGTCAGGACACACCTGGAATCCACCACACTGGGGCAGAGAGTTCCACTGCTGAACAGTTCTCACAGTGAGGAAGTTCTCCCTAATGTTCAGGTGGAATCTCCTTTCCTGTAGTTTGAAACCATCGTTTCATGTCCTAGACTCCAGGGCAGCAGAAACAAGCTTGCTCCCTCCTCCCTATGACTTCCCCTCACATTTTTATCCATGGCCATCAGGTCTCTTCTCAGCCTTCTCTTCTGCAGACTAAACATGCCCAGCTCTTTAAGCCGCTCCTCATAGGGCTTGTTCTTCAGACCCTTGATCATTTAAGTCACCCTCCTCTGGACACATGTTCAGGTGGAATCTCCTTTCCTATAGTTTGAAGCCATTGTTCCGTGTCGTGGTCTCCAGGGCAGCAGAAAACAAGCCTGCTCCCTCCTCCCTATGACTTTCCCTCACATACTTATACATGGCCTTCATCATGTCTCCTCTCAGCCTTCTCTACTGCAGGCTCAACATGCCCAGCTCTTTAAGCCGCTCCTCATAGGGCTTGTTCTCCAGACCCTTGATCATTTTAGTCGCCCTCTTCCGGACACATTCCAGCTTGTCAACATCTCCCTTCAATCATGGTGCCAAGACTTGGACAAAGTGTGATTCCAGGTGTGGTCTGACCAAGGCAGAATAGAGCATGGGTAGCATGACAATTATGCTGGGGAAAATGGAAGGAAAAAGGAAGAGGGGCCGACCAAGGGCAAGATGGATGGATGGGATCCTTGAAGTGACTGGATTGACCTTGAAGGAGCTGGGGGGTGGTGACGGCCGACCGGGCGCTCTGGTGTGGGCTGGTCCATGAGGTCATGAAGAGTCGGAAACGACTGAACGAATGAACAACAGCATGACTTCTGCCAACCTAGTACTTCTGCCAACCTAGCAGTTCGAAAACATGCAATTGTGAGAAGATCAATGCCCAAGACCACAGGTCCTCAAACTAAGACCAGGGGGCCGGATACGGCCCTCTAAGGTCATTTATCCGGCCCTCGGTCAGGGTCAATCTAACTCTGAAACGACTTGAAAGCACACAACAACAACAACTATCCTATCTCATCAGCCAAAAGCAGGCCCACATTTCCCATTGAAATACTAATAAGTTTGTATTTGTTAAAAATGTTCATTTTAATTATTGTATTGTTTTAAAGTGTTTTTTTTGCACTACCAATAAGATATGTGTAGTGTGCATAGAAATTAATTCATTTTTTAAAAAATTATAATCTGGCCCTCCGACAGTTTGAGGACTGTGACCTGTCCCTCTGTTTAAAAAGTTTGAGGACCCCTGCCCAAGACCTTTGAAAGGCATCAAGTTAGAGAATGCCATTTTCTGCATATTTTATTTGAAGAAGGTAACGGGAAAGTAATGGACGCTCCATGCAGTCATGCAGGCCACATGACCTTGGAGGTGTCTATGGACAACGCCGGCTCTTCTTCGGCTTAGAAATGGAGATGAGCACCAACCCCCAGAGTCGGACACAATTGGACTTAATGTCAGGGTGCAGTCATGCAGGCCACATGACCTTGGAGGTGTCTATGGACAACGCCGGCTCTTCTTCGGCTTAGAAATGGAGATGAGCACCAACCCCCAGAGTCGGACACAATTGGACTTAATGTCAGGGTGCAGTCATGCAGGCCACATGACCTTGGAGGTGTTTATGGACAACGCCGGCTCTTCTTCGGCTTAGAAATGGAGATGAGCACCAACCCCCAGAGTCGTACACAATTGGACTTAATGTCAGGGTGCAGTCATGCAGGCCACATGACCTTGGAGGTGTCTATGGACAATGCCAGCTCTTCTTCGGCTTAGAAATGGAGATGAGCAACAACCCCCAGAGTCAGACACGACCGGACTTAATGTCAGGGGAAAAACTTAACCTTTAGTATGACTTTCTTGGATCTTGACACTAGAACTGGTGGGAAGGCCCAAGTTTGCCCGTGCCTGATCTAAACACAATGTTGTCAACCCTACCTTCTAACCACCTACCTCCAAACCACATTATTATTATTATTATTATTATTGAACTTTATTTGTACCCCGCTAGCATCTCCCAGAGGATTCGATGCGGCTTACACAGGCCGAGGCCTCAACAACACAACATAACAATACAATCAAGCAAATCAAACAATTAAAACAAAATAAGCTAAGTAAACAACAGGCACAGTACATTAAAACACAATAAAACTGGGCCGGGCCAAAAGGTGGGTACAAGGATTAAAAGTGCTGATTTGACAGGAGGTGTATAAAGGGTTTCTAGGGCAAGTGCGATGTGCAGCAATCATTGTTTCTGGTAAAGTGCTTGTGGGACTCGGTAGTGGAGATTTCCTAATCTGGGAAGGCACATCGGAAAAGCCAGGTTTTTAAGTTCTTTCTGAAGATAGCCAATGAAGGGGCCTGTCTAAGGTCTTTGGGGAGGGTGTTCCAGAGTTGGGGGGCCACTACGGAAAAGGCCCTGTCCCACGTCCCCACCAAGCACGCTTGCGACGCCGGTGGGATCACGAGCAGGGCCTCTCCAGATGACTGAAGAGAATGCGTGGGTTCGTAGATAGAAATGCGGTCACGCAGGTAGGCTGGTCCCAAACCGTTCAGGGCTTTGTAGGTAAGCACCTGCACCTTAAATTGGGCTCGGAATATAAACGGCAGCCAGTGGAGTTCCTTAAACAGGAGGGTTGACCTCTCTCTGTAAGGGGCCCCAGTTAGCATCCTGGCTGCTGATCGTTGGACCAGTTGGAGCTTCCGAGCCGTCTTCAATGGGATTTTGGCCTGCATCAAGAGGAGCCTAGTGTCTAGATCTAGGGAAGTAATGCTACCCCTCTATTCTGTTTTGGTTAGACCACATCTGGAATATTGTGTCCAGTTCTGGGCACCACAATTCAAGAGAGATATTGACAAGCTGGAATGTGTCCAGAGGAGAGCGACTAAAATGATAAAAGGTCTGGAGAACAAGCCCTATGAGGAGCGGCTTAAGGAGCTGGGCATGTTTAGCCTGAAGAAGAGAAGGCTGAGAGGGGATATGATAGCCATGTATATGTGAGAGGAAGCCACAGGGAGGAGGGAGCAAGCTTGTTTTCTGCTTCCCTGGAGACTAGGACACGGAACAATGGCTTCAAACTACAAGAGAGGAGATTCCATCTGAACATGAGGAAGAAATTCCTGACTGTGAGAGCCGTTCAGCAGTGGAACTCTCTGCCCCGGAGTGTGGTGCAGGCGCCTTCTTTGGAAGCTTTTAAGCAGAGGCTGGATGGCCATCTGTCAGGGGTGCTTTGAATGCAATATTCCTGCTTCTTGGCAGGAGGTTGGACTGGATGGCCCATGAGGTCTCTTCCAACTCTTTGATTCTATGATTCAAGGGCAGCACCACGTAGAGCGCATTGCAGTAATCCAATGTGGAGGTGACCAAGGCATGAGCCACTCTGGCCAGATCCGCCTTCGCGAGGTATGGTCGCAGTTGGCGCACGAGTCTCCGTTGTGCAAAAGCCCTCCCAGACACCGCCGACGCCTGAGCCTCTTGAATCCAAGAGGACTCCCAAACTGCGGACCTGTGACTTCAGGGGGAGTCTAACCCCGTCCAGCACAGGTTGCCACCCTATACCCCGGTCAGGTTTGCGATCGACCAGAGGCACATGAAGTGCTCAGTGCAGGTGTGCTTCATGAAGTTACCAAAGGATGGAGTAATAAAGAGAGGGGACTTACAGCGATGAGGGCGGAGTTCCTTTGCTCCCCTGCGCTGTGTGGCTGCTGCTGCTGCTGCTCCCCATTGAGCCCACTCCGTCCATTGGCGGCTGTCCCGTTGCTGACCAGCGGCGGGGCGTGAAAGTATTCCGCCGCAGGGGGCGCTGTTGCGTTAGCGGGCGCCGCGGGACCGTGCGCCAAGCCGTGAGCCGCCTTGCCGCCGCCGTGCTTGCTGCCTTTCCTGGCGGCGGGTCCCTGTTGGACGAGGCTGAGCAGCTGCAAGGTGTTCTCCCGCTCTCGATCCGCGCTTTCCGCCCGTCCGCGCTCGTAGCGTCCCTCGCAGCTGAGGTGGTGCTGCCGGCAGACGGCGATCCGCGCCCGGAGCCGCTCCACGATGGCGCTGTGGACCCGCGGAGGCGCGGACACCGAGGAGGAGCCCAAAAGTCCCCCCGAGTCCCCCATCGCCGCCCTCCTTCCCCAAGCCTTGCCCGAGCCGAGGTCTGCCTTCCTTCCCTTCACTGCGCGCTCTCCAAAAATCCCGGAGGAAAGCCCAACATCCTGGGTGAATCTAGAGGCGCCTTCGCCCCAAACTTCGGAAACTTTTGGGGGAGGTGGACGAGCAAAAAAGGCTAGGGAATGGGACGGGGTACCTTGAAGAGCTTCTCCCTCCGGAGGACCCCAGCTGGGCGCATCCTTCGGGCGTCCAAAGTGCACGGATCTCTCTTCGCAGACTCCCACGATCTCCTCTTCCGAAAGGGAGATGCCAATCCCCGGGAAGGCTGCAGCTCCCAACTTTTCCCCCACTCCTTCTCTCCGCCGAGAAGGTTGCCACCACCCCCGAGAAAGAGAGAGAGAGAGAGAGAGAGAGAGAGAGGCTTGGAGGGAAGCACCCCAACCCGCTCGTGTTCGGTGCAGAAAAAGAGAAACTGAGCGCAGCGCCCTAGCGGAAGGCTGGCATCGTGGCCGCCAGGAAAAGTCCACGCAGGCAAAGCAGAGCGAGCAGCTCCCCCGAGCGGCAAACAAAGGGACGTCTCCACTGGTGGAGAATCCAGGCATTGAAATCCACAAGCATGTGGACAATTTCAACAGAA
The DNA here is from genome assembly GCF_037176765.1 of Anolis sagrei. Classification (NCBI taxonomy): domain Eukaryota; kingdom Metazoa; phylum Chordata; class Lepidosauria; order Squamata; family Anolidae; genus Anolis; species Anolis sagrei. Next base: position 20,573,384 of record NC_090023.1, read on the forward strand.
AGGGGGAAACCAGGAAAATGAACAAAATCTGGCTACCAGTATTAAATGAACAAAATCTGGCTACCTGGCTACCAGGTCCCCTACGAACCATCAAGATTACTAAGATCATCTGGAGAGGCCCTGCTCTCGGTCCCACCAGCCTCGCAAGCGCGGCTGGTGGGGACGAGGGACAGGGCCTTCTCGGTGGTGGCCCCACGACTCTGGAACTCTCTCCCTCTGGAGGCCAGAACCGCCCCATCCATCCTAACATTGAAGACGTGGCTGTGGAGACAGACTTTCGAGGAATGAGACAACACCATAGGACTCTGGATGGAAGTGGATATAGATCCATCTTATTAGGACGACTGACCACTGTAGTTTTATATTTAGTGTTTTTAAAGTTGTTTTGTAATTTGTGATATATGATATTTTAATGAATGTATATGTTTTTATGGCTGTAAACCGGGCTGAGTCCCTCAACGAGGTTGAGAAGCTCAGTATACAAAACTGTGAAATAAATAAATAAATAAATAAATAAGAAAAACTCTACAATTAAAACAGCAGAGGGGAAACAATCAGGGACATCTAATCACCTCTCAACAAAAGATTGCTCCAGGCACTGCCAGGCTATCAAGATACTCCACTTCGGCAGGAAAAACGAAATGTAAAGATACAGAATGGGGGACAATGCCTGGCTCGAGAGCAGAATGTGTGAAAAAGATCTTGGAGTCCTCATGGACAACAAGTTAAACATGAGCCAACAATGTGATGTGGCGGCAAAAAAAGCCAATGGGATTTTGGCATGCATCAATAGGAGCATAGTGTCTAGATCTAGGGAAGTCATGCTACCCCTCTATTCTGCTTTGGTTAGACCACACCTGGAATATTGTGTCCAATTCTGGGCACCACAATTGAAGAGAGATATTGACAAGCTGGAATGTGTCCAGAGGAGGGCGACTAAAATGATCAAGGGTCTGGAGAACAAGCCCTATGAGGAGCGGCTTAAGGAGCAGGGCATGTTTAGCCTGAAGAAGAGAAGGCTGAGAGGAGACATGCTGAGGGCCATGTATAAATATGTGAGAGGAAGCCACAGGGAGGAGGGAGCAAGCTTGTTTTCTGCTGCCCTGGAGACTAGGACAGGAAACAATGGCTTCAAACTTCAAGAGAGGAGATTCCATCTGAACATGAGGAAGAACTTCCTGAGTGTGAGAGCCATTCAGCAGTGGAACTCTCTGACCCGGAGTGTGGTGGAGGCTCCTTCTTTGAAAGCTTTTAAACAGAGGCTGGATGGCCATCTGTCAGGGGTGATTTAAATGCAACATTCCTGCTTCTTGGCAGGTGGTTGGACTGGATGGCCCATGAGGTCTCTTCCAACTCTTTGATTCTATGATTCAATAATAATAATAATAATAATAATAATAATAATAATAACTTTATTTATTAACTGCCCTATCTCCCCGAGGGGACTCAGGGCTGTTTACAGCAAAAAAAAAAAAAGGCAAACATTAAATGCCGAAAGAAACAAACAGTCAACAAATCAGATCAAGGACAATCAATAAACAACATCAACATAAACTTATAAAACAGCCCAAAAATAACAGAAATTAAAAACATGAATATACAAATATAACACCTCAGGCTCATGATCAATTAATAAAATAGCATGAATAATAAACAAGGATGTTAAAAATGTAAGATAATTTGCACAAACCAACAGGGCTGGGGTAGATTTCTGATATGTAAGTAAGGACATGTTTCCTAAAGTGCTAATCCTCCTCCTTTATACCTTGCTTTATCTCTCCTTGGACAATCACTCCCAAGAAGACACTCATAAGCCTTGGAAAGCAGGGAGTTGCATTGTGTCGGACAAAAAGTGAGGAGAAGAGTTAGTATAGTTTTGGACTGCAACTTCCAAAATGCTGCTGGGGGAACCTGGGAGGCTCGGTCCCAAAATTCTGGTCTACCCCCCACAAGTTATTCCAGAGTGTTTGCCCTTTCTGTTCAGAGGTAGTATGGTTTTGGACTGTAACTCCCAGAATGCTGGCTGAGGAATTGTAGGAGATGTAGTCCCAGAGTTCACCTTCTCACTAAGTCTGCTCTGACTGAAGAGCTGTGCCAGAGTAAACTAAAACAGAGACACTCCAGGAAGCAGGAAGGCATGAGCCTTGGAAAGTTGGAAAGTTGTGAGTGGCAATAAAAATGTGTGTGTGTGTGTGTGTGTGTGTACAGTGCATCAACTTGTCTGTCAATTTATGGCAACCCCATTAATTTAACAGTTTTTAGGTGAGGAATATCCAGGGCTATTCCTTCACCAGAAATATAGCCTAAAGACTCTGGTCCTAACCACAACTGACTCTGATTAGTTTCCAAAATCAGTTGGGATCTGGTGCCCTAAGGGTACAGGTTATGTTGGGATCAAAGTGTTATGGATTTTTTCCCCAGAGGTTAGTAAAATTGCATATACATAATGAGCTTTTTTGGATTTTTTTTGTTTGTTTTAGGAGCAACTTGAGAAACTGCAAGTTGCTTCTGGTGTGAGAGAATTGACCATCTGCAAGGACCTGATCATTTTAGAGATGGGGCCCAAGTATAAACCTATGTGGTAGAATAACCCACCAATGCTTCTTTCACAACCTCTGAAGATGCCTGCCATAGATGTGGGTGAAACGTCAGGAAAGAATGCTTCTGAAACATGGCCCGGAAAACTCATAGCAACCCATAGTGTTATAGCTATGTAGTGCAAATAAACTCTTAGTTTTTTCTACCCTTTAGTGGCACACAAGATCTTTCTGCTTTCTGGCATTGCCATTCCTCTTTGCAGGACACCACATTTTATCTGCATTAACCAAAGCAGCAAGCTGTAGAATTCATGCCATTATTTATGCCTGTTCCTTGCAGGACATACCAGCTTTTGTAAAACCAAACAACATTTTGAAGATGGAGGAGAGTGAGGAAAAAAGTGGGAGTTTTGAGAAAGGCATGTCCACCTTACTATTTTCCAGCACAGACTTGTAATTTGAAAATTCACAAAACCTCAACAAAGATGATTGTGGAACTGCTGGATACGAGTTCTCTTTTTCTAGTTCATTTTTAGGCAGAATAGAAAAACTGCTCAAAAATCAAGTAATGTAAAGAGAGAGTATAATTACAACAGCAACCCATGCAAATTAAAACACGGAGCATAAAGGGACATAATTATGTGCTCTGCAGGTCTGAATTCAGCAGACAATAAAATGACAAGAGTGTGACAACTTTTAGGATTTCCTGGTGCAAAAACTTCTATAGAGCAGGCAGCACAGCTTTGAAAGCTCTCTTGCATTCCTTTCCGACATGGAGATTAATCTTTGTCTGGGAATCCTACATAAAAGAGTTGCTGAAGCACCAGTAGCCCAAAATCTGTTTGGATTAATTTGATTGGAGAATCTCCTAGAAGGAATATAACAATTGAAATACTAATCTTTCTAAAGTGTGAGGTCTGCTTGGAAACAGTTCATATTCCTCACAACCTCTGAGAATGTCTGCTATAGATGTGGGCAAAACATCAGGAGAGAATGCTTCTGGAACATGGCCATACAGCCTGGAAAACTCACAGCAACCCAGTGATTCTGGCCATGAAAACCTTTGACACTTCATATTCCATTTGGTAGTGGTTATTTACTTTGTATCATGCTTGTCTTTCATTTGGGAACCGAGCAGATTATACTGTATGTCAAAATAACTAAAACAATGTATAAAACATATATATATATATTTAAAAAGTTATGCACTTTCAAGTCTCGTTTGTCTCATGGCAATCTGGGTTTTTATTGGGTTTTCTTGGCAAGTTTTGTTCCGAGGCAGATTGCCTTTGTCTGAGTCTGAGAAAGTATGACTTGGCCAAGGTCACCCAATGGTGCCACCGCTGAGTGAGGTTTTGAACCCTAGTCCTCAGAGTTGTAGTCCAACCATTGCACTGGCTCTCAAAATCGCATGAAAGTAAAAAATTTTTAAAAAGAAACAACAATCGACTTAACAAATTAGGAAACATTAATTTGCAGATACTGGTATATTACAGAGGTAACATGTGCCTAATTGTTCTGACGTGTTTTTTAAGTGTATTGCATTTCATACTTTAATTTTTTTTCTTGTATTGCACATTTGTTTTTCCCTGCTGGTGCAAAGAGAACAGAGAAGGGCCCAACAAAGCCTCTCTTGGAGGGTTCATATTAGATTTCATATTGTGTTTCAACTATATTTTTACACACTGTTAGAAGACTGCTGAAACAAGACTGTTTTTACTGGACTCTGCTGAATTGGAAGCCTTAGTTTTCACATTTTACAAGTTTGTTTGGGATTTTATAATCATAGGACACACACCCCAAATACATCTGGCAAAACTTGTACTTGTCTTGCACTTGTATTATCATGCTGTAGATCTGAATTAATAGTCAACATGCTCCTTTAAACGGGGAGCAAATTGCTGATTGGAGGTAAGTATTCCCCAAACAAACCTGCAGCTTGTAAGTCACCAGGCCAAACACAGCCCTGCAGCTGGGTGATAATAAAACTATTTGCAGTGCCTGCGGGGACTACAAAAGCACGTGGTTGGGTATTATAGCACAGGGCCAACTGTGGTTGGTTTAGGGGTACTTGGAATAAGAGATAAAATGCCATTTATGAAGGAATAATAAACCTCTTTAATATTTTCCAGACCAGATGGGGCATTAGTCAGTATGGTGCCTATAGGTGAATTACAAATTTGTTTTCAGAATTATATAATAGTAATATTATTATAGTATTTTTTTTCACTGCAAGTCACTTTTGGTGTGAGAGAACTGGTCGTCTGCAAGGACATTGCCCAGGGATGCCCGGATGATTTATGTTTTACCATCCTGTGGGAGGCTTCTCTCATGTCCCTGCACGAGAAGCTAGAGCTCAACAGACGGGAGCTTACCTTGCTCCCCGGATTCGAACCGCCAACCTATTGGTTGACCAGTCCTGCCAGCACAAAGGTTTAACCCATCGCACCACTGGGGTCCTCAATAATAATAATAATAATAATAATAATAATAATAATGATGATGATATAGTTCTAGATCGGCCTCTCTCCCCAGAGGGACTCAGGGTGGTTTTCACATAAAAATGCAAAAATTCAGTCCCTCAAAATGGGTATAAGCACATCAAAATAATACAGGATAATGGCTAGTAACAGCAGAAAATTTTCAAGGACGGAATTAAGCATCAAAACAAAAACAGAGACAATTCACTAAGACATAAAAAACTAAAACGTAAGTAAACATTACAATATATGCCCTAAAAGCAAAATAAGAGACATTAAATTAAGAATGGCTGATACCGGTGCTTCATTTAAGGTGTATCATAACAGTCATATAATACAAGTCTCCCTTCATTGACTGCTTGCAGGTTGGTGAGGCATCTTTGGGGGTTTGGTGAGCCCAGAACTTGTAGTGACACCCAGTCAAATAGGGACAGGCATGTGATGCTCTTATAGGAAGAAATAATTAGGACTGGATAGGATGGAGAGTAAGAGTATGTGTCACTACTTTATAGCATAGTGCAAAAGCAAGATTAAATGTGTAATATATATTTTTAAAGGGGAGGAATTACATTGTGCCACCAAAGATGAGTACAGAAACAAAGCACCAGACAATCAAACATAGCCCAACTATATATACACACACACACATTCCTGGTGTCTTGGTTTTTAGACCTGTTCCTGGGCTTATTTGGGGCACCAATTCAGAAAACTGCATTGAATCAACACTAGTTTCTTTGATAAGGTTACCGTGATTTTCTATAGTCAAGCAGATTAAGACTGGTATATGCCATATGTTCTGTATCTTCATAACTAAAGCCAATACTAGAAAACTGGTGCCATTTTTGGAGTCAGAAGGTCTGATATACCCAGAAATAGGTCTAATATTTGAGGCACCAAAATGCATGTTGACCAGTGTAGTTCAGTTTTTCTAAAGGTAGGAATAATGGAAACCTTAGCCTTCACCCTACAGTTCCTGACTTCCCCAATTAAACAAATTTGGCTCCAACTCCTGTGACTTTCTAAAACTTTGGCAAAGTAAACTTTTACAAATGATAAGGATGGGTCTCCCTTCCCTGCTGTTTTCTATAATAGTACAGTTACAACCTCAGATTTATAGAGAGATTCCCAACCAGAGTGTGACTTGGTCTTACATGTAAAAACTCACATACTAACATGACTGAAGACAACTGGATTTCCTTATCCAGGATACTTTCCCGATTACCAAGTGTAAACATGGGTGTGGTTTACCTACAGCCAAATGTTCTTCAAATATAACGGACATAGTTGAGCTATAAATCCTTTTACAGCCTGACTGATACACAAATATTTCAGTTATTTATGCATTTTAATATATTAAGAGTTATGCATGCAGTGTGTATGGGCCTTTGCCTCTCCAACTGTATTGCAGGCCCTGTCTAGCCTTTTCTCTCCACTTTCCTGCCACAGTTTAACTATGAGAGTAGCATCTTCCTGCCACAGTTTAACTATAATAGTAGTACTTTGGTGGCTTGGGTAAATCCAAATATAACCCTAAAAATGGCTCTCCTGCTTCCAGATTACTCTGAGCTCATAAGGAAAGACTTGGAATATGTTGGCCATCCTCTTGTATTTCCTCCCAGTTAGAACACAAGACGCCTACTCATATAACAAATTGAGTCATATTTATAGGAAAATTGAAAGACATCTTATACCAAGTGATACGGTCAAGCCGTCTACTTTAGCAATTTTTAAATCCAGGGATGAAGAATTGTTCTTTTATAGATCTTGTTCAGTTGCAATTCTGGTGTTTATTCATTCAGTCGTTTCCAACTCTTTGTGACCTCATGGACATCAAAGTTCCCTGTTGGCCGTGGCCACCCCCAGTTCCTTCAAAGTCTAGCCAGTCACTTCAAGGATACCATCCACCCATCTTGCCCTTGGTTGGTTCCTCTACCTTTTTCCTTCCATTTTCCCCAGAATTATTATCTTCTCTAAGCTTTCTTGTCTTCTCATTATGTGGCCAAAGTACTTCATCTTTGCCTCCAATATCCTTCCCTTCAGTAAGCAGTCAGGCTTTATTTTCTGGAGTATGGACTGGTTTGATCTTCTTGCAGTCCAAGGCACTCTCAGAATTTTCCTCCAGCACCACAGTTCAAAAGCGTCTATCTTATATCCAGTGTGGACAATTATGAAGGAGTTGCAGTCTAACATTATTGGATCATAATTGATTCATATTGGTCTCAGCAATTGGTAGTTAATGTCTATGGATTCTGGCAGAAAACTTCAGATATTACCCAAAGATGTCAGGGATTGTACTTATAGACTCTGGCAAGCAAAACACGAATGGAGAATTCAGTTACATAACAGGCCAATACAAATGTGATTTTCAATGACCATATTTTTATTTATGGCAAAGTTAGAAGTTAACAGACATCCAGTGGTCATAGTACATTCAGACCATATGTGTCTCTAATCTGTAAACCATAGCACTCTAAAATTTCCCCAGGCACTCAAATGTCCTTATGAAGCCAAAATGCCCAGGACAGATGTATCAGTAAGTCTAGAGGAATCTGAGAGTTTATAAATGCACAAAAAGCTTTTAACTGAAAAATTGTAAAGTGCAGGTAGCAAAAAAAAAAAAAAAAAAAAAATTCCCATTGAGGGCTGAGTGGAAATAGAATGGTGTCTGACTGTCAAATGTTGGGTTTGGAAAAATAAAGTGGGAAAATACAATAGAATTGAGTATCTGGTAGAGAAGATGTGGGACTTGCCAGCTATACACTAAATGTGAGCACCCCACACTGCAGTGTTAAATGACGAGTTTCATTTGTCAACAGTCTCAATACTGAATTCATTACTGAAACCTCTGTTTTGGATTGAGGCTGTGGGCACCCACAAAAATTCTTGAGAAACAGTCCAAAATGCAAGCTATCAGATACCAAACAACAGCCTCTGAACAAATCACAAATACCTGTAAGGCTTTTTACGATTCAAGATTCAACCAAATTGAAAGGATTCAACAAATATAATTTGTTTCAACATAACTGCACTCAGTCTGAAGGGATACTTTTAAGTCATGCTGCAATGTTAGGAGATTTTTCAGATTTCAGTCAATTATGCTGGCTAATATAAGTCCATGAATTCTAGGCCTCTAGAGTTGCCTGTGGGTTTTAGACAGAAAATTTGTTACTGACTTATATGCTGGGAAAAAAGGCTTGACATTTATAGATGCTTTTAGGTATTGTGCTGGGAAAAGAAGCATTTATTTGAGAATATTTCATTTTCTCCAAAAGAACTGAAGCCAAGCATTTTGTACACCTCACACATTACAAGGGAGCATCTCAGTAATGAACAATTCTCTTTCTGAATATTCAAAGACTACTTTTTATTTGGACCATTAAGTCGTGAGGTGTGGCATTCAAGAGTAAAGATAACTTTCATTGTAATAATTCTTTACATAATTACTCTGATACTATGAAGTATGAAAAGAAATAAACAGTATATAGTATCCGTAATAGCAAACAAGTATATTACAAGGCCCTGGAATAAAAATAAAAGAAGCTGGAAGGCAGGTTGATCTTCAAACACTGTCAGCTATTTCCTTCTTCAAAGGATGAATCTTGGTGGTCTCAGTCCATTTGCTCATCATGGAAGGAATCTGCACTGTCCATATATCTTAGGAGCTTTCTGTGTTGCTTCAAACAAAAGAAACAGCATCATTTTAGCAGAACTGAATTCAAGTGAAGATTTTTATTTTCATTTGTTGACAAAGTTCTATCAAAGGGAACTACTATTCGTACCTACCGACTTTATCAGTGAACACTTTGCTTTTATAAGAGGCACAGAAAAGTTTCATAGACAGCAACAAGGCAAATCATAAGAAACGTAGAGACCGATTTAAATAAAATAAAAACTCTAGATGCTTCTTCCAATATTTCTGCCTCAGGGGCCATTTGGGGAGGGGGGTAATGAAGTAACATCCAGGAAGACATCTACTTTATTAGTTGTTATGTGCTGAAGGATGCTATACTTCGATAAAATAAAGCTAAGCAAAAGAAAGAAATGAGATCAGTGCCATGGTTTTCATGCAATACCACCTCTCTGCTGTTGTTGTTAGAATCATAGAGTTGGAAGCGACCTCGTGGGCCATCCAGTCCATCCCCTGCCAAGAAGCAGGAAAAATCGCCTTCAAAGGACCCCTGACAGATGGCCATCCAGCCTCTGCTTAAAAGCCTCCGAAGGAGGTGCTTCCACCACACTCCGGGGTAGAGAGTTCCACTGCTGGACAGCTTTTACAGTCAGGAAGTTCTTCCTAAAGTTCAGGTGGAATCTCCTTTCCTGTAGCCATGATTCCACATCCTAGTCTCCAGGGCAGTAGAAAACAAGCTTGCTCCCTTCTCCCTATGACGTCCCCTCACATATTTATACATGGCTATCATATCTCCTCTCAACCTCCTCTTCTTCAAGCTAAACATGCCCAGGTCTTTAAGCCACTCCTCATAGGGCTTGTTCTCCAGACCCTTGATCATTTTAGTCGCCCTCCTCTGGACACACTCCAGCTTGTCAACCTCTCCCTTAAATTGCAGTGCCCAGAATTAGACACAGTGTGATTAAAGGTGTGGTCTGACAAGGCAGAATAGAGGGGTAGCATGACTTCCCTGGAACTATACTCCTATTTATACAGGCCAAAATCCCACTGGCTTTTTAGCTGCTGCATGACATTGTTGGCTCATGTTTAACTTCCTGTCCACAAGGACTCCAAGATCTTTTTCACACGTACTGCTGTTGAGCCAGGCATCCCCCATTCTGTATCTTTGCATTTCATTTTTTCTGCCTAAGTGGAGTATCTTGCATTTGTCCCTGTTGAACTTCATTTTGTTAGCTCTGTCCAATCACCTCTCTAATCTGTTAAGATCGTTTTGAATTCTGCTCCTGTTTTCTGGAGTGTTGGTTATGCCTCACAATTTGGTGTCATCTGCAAACTTGATGATCATGCCTTCTAACCCTTCATCTAAGTCATTAATAAAGATGTTGAACAGAACCAGACCCAGGATGGAACCTTGCTTATGGCACTCTACTCATCTCTTCTTTCGAGGATGAAGAAGCATTGGTGAGCACCCTCTGGGTTCGTTCGCTTAACCAATTACAGATCCAACTAACCGTAGTTTTGCCTAGCCCACATTTGACTAGTTTGTTTGCCAGAAGGTCATGGGGAACTTTATCAAAGCCCTTACTGAAATCCAGGTACACTACATTCACAGCGCTCCCTGCATCTACCCAGCTTGTAGCTCTATTGTGAAAAGAGATCTGGTTAGTCTGGCATAACTTCTTCTTCTTGTTGTTGTTGTTGTTGTTGTTGTTGTTATTATTTTACTGCCCTATCAACGAAAGTGTACTGTAAATATACTGGAAAGAAGCTCAATCTATACTTGCTGCAAACCTCATTAATTTAAATGGAATTTATTTTCAAGTCACAGGCAAGAACCCAGCTCTTTCTGGTCTTGTTTCTTGAAACATAATTCTGTTAATCATTAAAACAAATCTCTAAATGGGCCCTATTTCTAAGCAAGAAGTATTTTGAGGTTAACTTTTCCCAGAACTGTACTTTATGGACTATTAAATCTGCACATAACACACACTCATTGTTCACCCTCTGTGTTTGTATGCACTCCGCTTATATTCATACAATCCTCTCTATGCCCTGATTATTAATTACATCGATTTTCAAAGGAACAGAATTCATCAGTCATTTCTACTATACCTCACGAATCCAGTCATCTTCCTCCAGCTGCTTGAAAATTCTCTCCACAGAATCACTGACTGATTCATTCCGAATGCCATCGTTTTTTACATACCAACAGCAATTCTGATATAACTTGTATTTAAAATGCTTCAAATTGTGGTAAACACGGGTGCGGCTTGCACATGTTGTTCCAATCTTTAATGTCTATATCAAAAGATAGGCTGTTTTAGTGGGCACACTTTGGACAATAATGAGAAAAGCAATTATTTCATCAGTTATGAATCTGATATCAAATAGTCCAATCCCATGTCAACAAGTTTTTTAAAATCAGTATCCACATGATAGCAGCTCCAAATCTTCCCATTATTGCAAGGCAATATTAGTGCCAATTGATTCATTGCTTTCTTTCTTGCGATGCCATGGCTCGCAATTGAGAATGCCATCGAGTGATCACCTGTTTTAATCAGTTGAAAAGCTGGTGCTGCTGGGGCTGATGGAAGGTTTAAATGATAAATTAAAAGGATGAGAGTTTTTTGTAGGCATCCATGTAAAACCTGAAGTCATAAAGCATACCCTGTTCAGCACTGGCTGAATTTTAAAAAGCCTAGTTATGGAAAATAAACATGACAAATCTTGGTTTATACAGTAGAACAGTCACACCAGTGTAAATTTAAAGAGTCACTTCACTTTCGAAAACTGAGGAATTCAAAATTAGGAGCCCCACAGGCATAGCAACCTACTTAAAATTGTACATATGCGCCACAGATGTGAACACACGATTGGAGTTTGACGAAATGTTGCTTTCAGATTCTCACATTACTAAACTATCAGTCTCCAGAGTGCACCAATTTAGCTCCCATGTTTAAGTTACCTATTTCTACACATCTAAACGAAAACCAGCACCTCTATTAAGAAACAGACAAATGAGAGATTACTTATACGTATTTAAAAAGGCCCACTGTTTTGATTAAGGTGAGCTCTAGCACTGCAAACTTTTGAATTCAGCTCATTAGGATCTTAAGGACAGATTCTTCCAGAGGTACATATGACCGCTTAGCCACAGATCACTTTGGGGTTTTTTGAACAGAATATTTATTTCTTTACAGTATTTATATCCCACCATTCTCACCCCGAAGGGGACTCAGAGCGGCTTACAGAACACAGACATGGCAAACATTCAATGCTGATTATACAATTAACATGGACAGATAACACAAACAGAGGTAAAGGCAGTTTTTCCCAAATTATTTCTGACATCTTGGAGGCTGTGCTCGACTCTGGCTGGGGGGGGGTGGGGTTTGCTGTCAATCCATATTCAATGACGAGGAGCTTTCCTCTGATCAATTACCTTTCCGGTAAAAGCAGTACCTATTTTATCTACTTGCATTTCTGCTTTCAATCTGCTAGGTGGGCAGGTGAGCTGGGGCTAATGGTAGGTGCTCACGGTGACCTGGTCTCTAATTCCTGACCTTTCAATCAGCAGGATTTTTCTGCAGCACAGTGGTTTAGTCTGCTGTGCTATGCAAGATATTGATGTGGATGTATTTTAGAAACCTAAGAGCGGTTATTTACACCAGGTTGTTTCATTTCACATGCTGTTTAGTTTTGAATACAAAGTTTGCTGAAACATTGTTGAACTGCTCTTCTTTTTTGTGAAGTAATAACCCATCCTGCTCTTCAATGTTATTTCTATCTCTGGTACCAACTTTTCTGCTAAAGAAGCAATAACCTGGAGCACATGTATTTGGTTAACTGTGGTAATTGTTCATTATTGTATAGATGTCTGCTATTCTGGCTATGTGCAATTGGTTGTTCATATAATAAAGGGGATATCATAAGTATAACAAGCTTGTTCATCAATAGGATTAAGATAGGAGATTTATTGAGAGCGATCAATTTATGTTATGTTATGTTATGTCCTATTAGCTATTCAATTTCTATGAAACCACACACGCCTATGCTCAGCTGTCTGATGAATTGTAAAATATACATATTAATTAATTGATTAATTATTTACTGTATTTATATACCATCTTTCTCATCCCAGGGGAACTCAAGGGGGTTTACAGTATATTAATGGCAAAAAATTAGTGTCAACATACATGTAAAAAAAACATAGTAACTAAACAGTAACAAGTAACTAAATAGTAACATATAACTATGAATTAAAACCATTAAAACCATTAAACATAAGACATAAACAACATTTAAACATTAAGACAAAGCATCAAAACATCCTAGTATAAATATTAAAATCACATGATCCAAAATCGTAAACCGTAGCCATTCCAATTGTCATTGCACATAGTTCCTAATTATTCCTTAATGGCCAAAGGCTTGGTCCCACAACTATGTCTTTGCTTTCTTTCTGAAGGCCAGGAGAAAGGCCCTGATCTAATCTCAGTGGGGAGGGAGTTCCAGAGCAGAGGAACCACCGTTGAGAAGGCCCCGTCTCTTTTCCCCACCAACAGCACTTGTGAGGGAGGTGGGACCGAGAGCAGGGCCTTCCCAGAAGATCTTTACCTCCGTGACGATTCACAGTAGGAGATACATGCAGACAGGTAAGCCGGGCCTGAACCATTTAGGGCTTTGTAGGCTAAAGCCAGCACTTTCAATTGTGCTTGGTAACAGACTGACAAGCCAGTGGAGCTGACGTAACAGGGGGTTGTGTGCTCCATGTATGCTGCTCTAGTGAGAAATCTGGCTGCTGCTTGTTGAACTCCTTGGAACTTCTGAACATCTTCAAAGGCAACCCCATGTACAGCGTGTTACAGTAATCTAGTCTCGATGTAACAGGAGCGTGGACCACCATGGCCAAGTCTGACTTCTCAAGGTATGGGCGTAACTGGTGCACAAGTTTTAACTGTGCAAAACTACCGCTGAAACCTGGAGTTCCAGGCTCAGTGATGAGTCCAGGAGAACCCCCAAGCTGCGAACCTGGACCTTCAGGAGGAGTGTAACCTCATCCAACCCTAACCCCACACCCTGTTCGTCCTTTCAACTGACCAGGAGTACCTCTGTCTTGTCTGGATTCAATTTCAATTTCTTCGCCCTCATCCAGATCATCACAGCTACCAAGCACCAGTTAAGGACCTGAAAAGCCTCCTTAGTGGCAGATGGAAAGGAGGGATAGAGTTGTATGCCATCTGCATACAGGTGACATTGAACCCCAAAACTCCAGTCATTGATACATGCACACATTTTTTAAACATTAGAAAAAGCTATGCCTCAAACAGTCTTTATTAAATGAACAAGGCTCAAAAGAAACCATCAGAACTATCAACAAGAAGCAAAGCACTTTAGTTTTGTAGTTCTGCATAGCTTTGGGACTTACAAACACGATTTACCTGTTTATCCTGTGACATGAAGTCGTCTAATTCCAGTGTTTCATTATCGTACAATTTTCCTGATAGAATTACTGTATATTTGCAGTACCTCTGGAGTTCACAGGCTTGACAAGAACGTTTCACCGCTCTCCCCATATTTATGAAGACAACAGGATAACTATCCACGCGTTCCTGGAAAATAATATTGGGTTGGGATTCTGTTTGCCTTTTGTTCCACTGATTCAGCTACTGAGTTTTTAGAAGTACTAATTCAGATGCAAATGACTTTAGTCACTTTTACTTATTCCCATAATGTATTTTCACTTACTGTTGAATTACAGCTCCCCTACCTACTTAGTCAATGGTGAAAGGAACATGGCAGTTTTAGTCCTTACCATCTGGGCATTCACTCATTCCTTTTTGCTGATATAAATAAAAACCTATTTACAATTATTACCCCCCCCCTCGAAAACATATTCTGATAGAATCAAGTTTTGTTTACTGGATATTCTTTGGGTTCTTCATGGACGGTTTCAGAACTCATAGGTACTTCATAATTACAAGGAATATCTGAGCAACCATGGATCTTACTCTCCTGTTCGACTGGCAATGTTATACACTTCTATACGCTAAGTAAAGCCCTCACTACCCAGATATGTATTAAAGACATGCGTTTGAAAATGGTTAACATTCAACAATTGAGAGCATAATATGGGACTGCATGTACGCATGGCATGGTTATGTATAGATGGGAGTTCCTGCACATATCCAAATCCTTCTTTTTCATGTCAGAGAGAAGTCCACATGGGGAAAAGAGGGCAAAAGAGGGTATGGAACTGCTTCCATCAATCAAAAAAATGCAAGGTCCGTGACCATCTTTGAATGTTATCCAGGAAGTCTCTACTTATTTGATAGATTTGTCAAAACGGCAGGCTTGTGAACTAATCTAGCATCTGGAGGGCCCCATGTCATTTTATGTGGCCCTCCAGGTGCTGGACTACAATTCTAGAGCTGTTAGGAGTTGTGATACAGTAACATCCGGAAGGCTGCCATTGGTTCTGTTTAGTCAGGACAGTGAGAGCCGTTCAGCAGTGGAACTCCCTGCCCCGGAGTGTGGTGGAGGCGTCTTCTTTGGAAGCTTTTAAACAGAGGCTGGATGGCCATCTGTCAGGGGTGATTTGAATGCAATATTCCTGCTTCTTGGCAGGGGGTTGGACTGGATGGCCCATGAGGTCTCCCAACTCTTTGATTCTATGACTCTATGATTCTATGGGGGTTGGAGTTAGATACAAGACTCGTGGGTATGATGTCTGACCTTAAAATGTCCTTTCACCTTCCCCCAACCTCAGAGCCACAAGTGCTGATGGGTTGCAATTCTCATTAACCCCAATCCATATAGCAGATAATCAAAAGTGATGGGAGTTATCATTCAACAACATATGGGGAAAAACTAACAAGCACCAACCACGATGTAAAAAATATATATAGTTGGTCCTCTATCTATGAATTCAATGGCCTTTCAAAGGCAACCAGAAGGCTGAGGTGGCCCTCGATGAAAATGAGTTTGACAACCCTAAATTGGGATTGGACCCATGTCAGAAATTAAGAGTTGGTTGAAAAATGGAAACCAGGGGTCTTTAGCCTGCAAATGCAAGACTAAACATCCAATGGCACTGACTTCACTGAGAGGGGGAAACAAAACCCAGCAGCATGGCTAAAAGGAACAGTGGTTGAAACAGCAAAACAAGGATTGAAAGAACAGAACGAGGCTTTAATTTAGGTCTGTTAAACAGTGAGTAGAATGCCAAAAAGTGACTTGTTGAAAAGTGGAAGAATTGGGTGTTCTGTGGTTTCTGGGTAGTTTGGAAGCCTTCGACAATACAGTGGAGTAATGTCTTTACAAATATTATGGAGTTGACCTAAACTCAGTTGATCCAGGGATGGGTTTGTCAATCTTTACATCAATTTAAAAAGTCCCACCTATGCCAATCAATAAATTCAGGTCAACTTGGGAGTCCAATCTATGTTCTCCCACCATCAGGAGTATAGAATGGGACAATAAAATACCATACAATTACAGTAATCATCATACATTTTGGTGCCTCAAATGTTAGACCTGTTTCTGGGTATATTTGACCTGCTGCTTTCAAAAATGGCACTAGTTTTCCCTTCTGAGCTGTAGTTTTTGAGATACAGAACACATGGCATCTGCCAGTCGCCATCTGCTCAGCTATAAAGAATCATGATAACCATGTCTAAGAAACTAGAACTGATATGGTCGATCCAATACAATTTTCTGAATCAGTGTCTCACATAACTCCAGGAACAGACCTTAAAACCAGCTGTGTTATCGTTCTTCAACTTTTGAAAATACTTCTGAGGAAAATTATTCCAGCTCCTTTAATGTCAACCTTTTAGATGACTAATGAAGGGGACAAGCATAAACTGGAATTATATACATTTTAATGGAATGCTTATTTTTTATCTGAAGAACTTCTTCATCAGTGCTACCACCTTTTATATTTTTTATATTTTTAATTTTTTGATTACATTTTTTGTACATAACTAAATTACAGGGCCATTTGAACTAACATATGAAATAAGAGCACCATGACAATATCTTAGTACCTTGTAGCGTTCTTTCCAGCGACTTCTACCGAGTAAATTTTCAAGGCGAGGTTGAATAAAATGGTCATCTAAGTAATGAAGTGAGTTAAGCATCTCTTTTGCATATTTCTTCTCCCCTTCTCCCTCTATTAGATTATTTAAAAACAATGAAATTATTGTAAGAACGTTGTTTATCTTTACATATTCATTTGAAAATCAAAAATATCACAAAAGTTTGTAAGAAAATGCAACAAGCTTCTTAATAAAAATGCTTTGCTTACTGTATAATGAGCTCAAAAAGGTAGCATCAAATGCATTTATCAGAAAAGACTTTACAACTCTCTGGAAATGGATAAAGTGGTCAACACGAATCACTGTTAAAAAAGAGAAAACAATTATTAGTTTAATAATCCAGCTATGAATATCGTAGGAGCCATTGTGATGGAGGGGTTTGAGCATTGGACTATGATTCTAGAAATAAGGGTTGAAATCCTCATTTGGCCATAGAAATCCAGAGTGGCTTTAAGCAAAATACTCTCTTTCAGCCTCTGGTCTCATCTATACTGCCATATAATGTATCGTATTTTCCAGAGTACAAGACAACTGGGCGCATAAGACAACCCCCAACTTTTCAAGCTAAAATATAGTTAGGGATATACTCGCCGTAGAAGACCCCTCTTCCAACTCAATTTTATTGATTCAGTAACTATGACTCCCAGAATGCCTCAGCGGGCACATCCAAGGCACGCTGCTGCCTGGAGCTGCTGGGAGTCGTAGTCTGAAGGCGCTTCCTTGGACCTGGGTGAGCCTGGTGACCTTCGGAGGCTTCTGCCAGCCGCTCAGGTGGCCTTGCTTCCTTCCTCTCTCTCCTGGCTGCCAGCAAATAGCAAATGTGGGAGGATATGGAGGGCCATGAAAGTAGAGAAGGGAGGTTGGTGGTGGGGACAAGTCCCTTAGCGGCATGGCCTGAGGAGGGGGGAGGAGGAGGAGGGCGAAGGAAGAGGGCAGGAGGGTGCGGGGAGGAGGAGTGCCAGGCCCGCTGAGCTGCCCCCACCGCTCTCCCTGCTCTACTTTCAAAGCCCTTCTCCAACTCCTGCAACATTGCCATTTCCAGGCAGCCAGAAGAGAGAGGGAGGAATCAAATCCACCTGATTAGCTGGCAGAAGCCTCCGAAGGCCACTGGGCTCACCTAGTCCCAAGGAAGCTGATCGGGTGGACTTGCTTCCTTCCTCTCTCCTGGTCGCCTGCAAATAGCAATGTGGGAGGAGTACAGGCAGAGTTTTTCAGCCCTTTTTTAAGGCTGAAAAAGCCCACCTCGGCTTATTCTTGAATCAAGGTAAAGGTAAAGGTAGTCCCCTGACATTAAGTCCAGTCATGTCTAACTCTGGGGTGTGGTGCTCATCTCCATTTCTAAGCCGAAGAGCCAACGTTGTCCGTAGACACCTCCAAGGTCATGTGGCCGGCATGACTGCATGGAGCGCCGTTACCTTCCCGCCGGAGCGGTGCCTATTGATCTACTCACATTTGCATGTTTTCGAACTGCTAGGTTGGCAGAAGCTAGGGCTGACAGCGGAAGCTCACACCGCTCCCCGGAATCGAACCTGCGACCTTTCGATCAACAAGCTCAGCAGCTCAGTGCTTTAACCCACTGCGCCACCGGGGGCTCCCTTTTGAATCAAAGTTATTTATTATTTTACTCTGTTATTATTTTTATTACATTTATTATTTTACTCTATTTTATTATTACATTTATTATTTTACTCTCTTTATGATTAATGGAAGACTACGTAAGCAAAGCACATTTACATTGAAGAAGGTTATAATAATATGTTAATAAGAGTTGGACAGTTTTATCTTAAATTACCATTTTATGTAAATATTCAAGAACATTTAACCTACTGATGTTTCAGTTAATATAATTTTATTGGTGTCTATTTTTATTTTGAAATTTACCCGTAGCTGCTGCATTTCTCATTCTTGGCTTATATTGAATCAATATCTTTTCCCAGTTTTTGTGGTAAAATTAGGTATCTTGGCTTATATTTGGATTGGCATATACACGAATATAAACGGTATGTGATAGGTTTGTCTTCAGATTGCCTTAAGTCAGATATAAGGAGCTGGGCATGTTTAGCCTGAAGAAGAGAAGGCTGAGAGGAGATATGATAGCCATGTATAAATATGTGAGAGGAAGCCACAGGGAGGAGGGAGCAAGCTTGTTTTCTGCTTCCTTGGAGACTAGGACGTGGAACAATGGCTTCAAACTACAGGAGAGGAGATTCCATCTGAACACGAGGAAGAACTTCCTGACTGTGAGAGCCATTCAGCAGTGGACCTCTCTGCCCCGGAGTGTGGTGGAGGCTCCTTCTTTGGAAGCTTTTAAACAGAGGCTGGATGGCCATCTGTCAGGGGTGATTTGAATGCAACATTCCTGCTTCTTGGCAGGGGGTTGGACTGGATGACCCATGAGGTCTCTTCCAACTCTTTGATTCTATAACCTAAAAGCACACAGCATTACAATAATAATGGTGATCACACTGTGGATTTATGGAAGAATCATATACAGGGTTAGTCAAAATGCATAGGCCAATAAGCCATTCAATTGAATGGCTTATTGGCCTATGCATTTTGACTAACCCTGTATAATTTCCTTTGTGGATATAACACAAGTATGATAGGACTCTACTGTCAGAAATATGGTATTTGTTGCCTTTTCCAGCTGATTGCAAACTTACTGTCTGGAATATGCTTTTCCAACAAGGAGCGTTGCTCTCTCATTTGCGGCTGGCTTTCATCCTCAGAGCTTTCCTGTTCTAACCTGTCACCCTCCTCTTCCTCGTCCTCCACAATGAAATCTTTCATACTGTCATCATCTGACGCGTCACTGAGTTCAGCTTCTGAGAGGGATGAATGGTGAGACTCATCTAGCATTGTTGTATCATCTTCATCAACCTAGTCAAAGTGAAAAGTAAAAAAAAAAAAACCTTCTTTCAAACTTTTGTTGAAATTAACTAGTATTTGTATTACCATATGTACTGGAAAGTACTTGTCATGGAAAGTCATGACCCTCAAACCCAACCCGTGACACACATGCCCGCTTTCACCAACAGTAGAATCACAGTCTCAGATAAAAGGGTGATTTCCAAGCTAAGAAAGTTTATCATATACCAGGAAGTCAAATTTGGACTACCGTAGTCACAAGCCTGTCTTCAATGGGGTTGTTGTCATAACGATCCATAAGCCAATTCAAAATCAATCCCTGGTTGGAGAATGGATTAAGTATGTAAGTTACAAGAAATACATCATGTTCCAATTTTTAAATTTTAACATTTTCCAACAAACTTCATAAACTTTTCAGTTGTAATGGTGTTGTTATGCAAATTCAAAGTTATACCTTATGACAGTCACTGTTGCTAAAAGTTCGAGTAGATCGTTGTTGGCACAGTTCCTGAAGTTTCATTAGTCTGTTTTGTTTTCTGTTCGCTATTTCTTCTGCAGGTAACATATGTTGCTCCTGGTCAACAGGTGAGTCTTCCTCATCCAGAATGCACCTGCGTTTAGCAAAAACCTTCCTAACAATACCACTGCCATCACTGTCATCACTGTCATACATGACAGATGTCCGAACTCTCTTATTCTTTCCAAAATTGATGCTTTCTTCTGCTTCTTCTATGCCATCAAAATCTGTGTC
Source organism: Anolis sagrei (assembly GCF_037176765.1). Taxonomy (NCBI): domain Eukaryota; kingdom Metazoa; phylum Chordata; class Lepidosauria; order Squamata; family Anolidae; genus Anolis; species Anolis sagrei. Next base: position 20,593,747 of record NC_090023.1, read on the forward strand.
ACCACCTTGAAGGCTACCTGCATTATCTATGGTATCACCTTTACTCTGGTTAAGAATTGATTTATCTTTTTCATTTTCATCTACAACTTCATCTTTACTATGGTTAAGAATGGATTCATCTTTTCCTTTTTCATCCACAGCTTCATCTTTACCCTTGTTAAGAAAAGATTCACCGTTTTCTTTTTCAGTACCAGTTTTTTCTTTACTCTCATTAAGAATGGATCCATCATTTTCTATGCTTTCCACATCATCTTCTGAACTTGTTTCATTTTCCGATGATAAAGCACTTTCGTGCTCTTCTTCACTATCAAGCAATGTGGAACTTCTCTTAGTGCGCCGCCAGTCAACCCGAGATCGGGCAATAGGTTTTTCTGCTCTGGTGCTTCTCCTTGTTTCATATCTTCTACTTACAGAATTCGTTTCCATAAGGGCTACAAAATTAGAAAAATATTAAATTGTGAATTCGAACTATGAACTTCGTATATTCATATTTTTAAACTTTTACAAAATATTATTATAGTTTCCACAATGAAACAAACTTTTCTAAACAGTGGTAAGTGCATCCAATCCTTATGCTGCAAACTGTCTAAATTCAGCAGTAGTAAAAGGACTATTAATGACACTCTGATTGCTCCTGCCTATACTATTAAGTAAGAGCCTTTCTAAGCAAAGTATATTGCAAAATAAACCTCATTTTAAGAGGCTTGTCCAATATATAATAAGTCAAAGGAATTGACAAAAATATGAAATGCAAAAGTAAGACCTTGACACAAATCCTTAAAATCCAAAACTGATTTGTCAGTTTTGAGTATCAAGTGAGATAGACTACTGTATATTTGTAAAAATGTGTATCATATACAGCTATGAAACTTATGAAAGTAAACATTGAGAACACTGTTCTCTACATCTTTTGTGGAGAGAAAAATCAGGGTATGAATAAACATAAATTGTTTCAGATCATGCAAGTCTTTTGTTTTCTGAAACCTGCAGCATTCAAAGCGAAAGTTCAGAGTAACATTCTATAAGCTTTCACAAACTGTTATTGAGCAAAGGAAACTTGAGTCATGCTGTTATTCTCAGGAATATATTCATTAGTGGAATGCAACAAGACACGAAAAAATAAGGTTCAAACAGTAACTGAGACAAAATTAACTATCAGAAATGCATCCTGAATATTTAGGAAGCCCAACAGGCAGTAATTAGGATAATAACTCCCTATTTTTATATATAGTTGTGAAAGATGGACTATAAAGACAGCTGATGAGAAGAAAATCAATGTACTGATACCTGAAATGTACTGATACCTGGTGTTGGAAGAGAGTGAAATGGATACTTAGTCAGGTTGGAAGTGTTATAGAAGTCAAGATCGCTAACCTGAAACTGCCACACTTTGGTCATAATCGTAGAATCATAGAAAGACCACAAGGGTCATCCTGTCCAACCCCACTCTGCCATTCAGGAAAACACAATCAAAGCATTCCTAACAGATGACTATCCAGGCTCTGCTAAAAAGCCTCCAAAGCAGAGTCCACCACACTGAGACACCAGAGCACCCCCATGCCATTAGTTGAAGAATGCAAAACATATGGGGACCCAACATGGAAGACTGGTAATTTGGGCCTAGCCTGGGAAGAAGCTGATAATCAGAAAAAGCTTAGACTGGGAAGAAGCTGGTAACGAGAAAAAGCTTAGAAATTGCTTGAACTGAAGGGGTGGAGTTCCAGGGGGGTAATGATCTGAATGTTTGCCTGAGTTTTCTTTAGTTGTAACTTTATGCAATGGTGGCAGAATCTTGATAGCAGTCAAAGGCACTCACAAGAGATTCTTGGAAATATATTTAATGCTAGGTTACTACACCACAGCACTTATCAATGTATGTTAAGAACTCAGTTTCCAGTTTACTGAAAGTCTTCAAACATCTTGAGAACTTCCACCTCATTAGATGATTCTCATGGCTTATTATGTCCTCAGGGTAACAGTTTTGGAAATTTCTGCTTTGAAGCCTTCTATGCATCACATTTTCAGGAAGAAATAATACCTGCCCCTTCAACACAGTCCTTATATCCTAGGATCTTATCCCAGATTGTCTGTTTATCCCAAATGATATGACAGTGGAGACTCATAATCCACTTCAAAGCAGATAACATGGAGTCAGATTCTGGGACTGTGTAGAAAGGGCCACAGTCAACTAGATGTTAGAGGTTTAAAAGAAATTACAATGTTTGGGACCATCAAAACTAAAGGGCCCTTCCAGACAGATTCTATATCGCAGGATCTGATCCCAGGTTTTCTGTTTGTCCCAGATTATCTGGCAGTGAGGACTCATATAATTCTTGACATTGTAAACTGCCTCGAGTCGCTGGAAGGCTGAGAGGGGTGGTATAGAAATGTACTAAATAAATAAATAAATAAATAAATAAAATCCTGTTTAAAGAGGAAAACCTGGGATCACATCCTGGGATATAAGGCCTGTCTGGAAGGGTCCAAAATGGTCCTCAGAACACTCAATCTGCAATGGCTTCCATGTTTGTGGAAGATTATATGGCGGTATAGAAGGGACCTAATATAATCCAGTTCCAAGCAGACAATGTGGATTATCTACTTTGATAATCTGGATTATATGGCTGTGTAGAAGGGGCTTATTGCTTCTTTTGCTATTTTAAACACTATGCTCCTATTGATGATCCAATCAAGGAAGTTATGGATCTGAGTTTGCAAGACTCGAGCAAGGCAGCTGATAGGCTTGAGAGCTAGTAACAACACACTTCTCATGTTTAGTTCTGGTGTTGTTGTTCATTCGTTCAGTCGTTTCCAATTCTTCGTGAGCCCATGGACCAGCTCACGCCAATGCTCCCTGCCGGCCGTCACCACCCCCAGCTCCTTCAAGGTCAATGCAGTCACTTCAAGGATGCCATCCATCCATCTTGCCCTTGGTTGGCCCCTCTTCCTTTTTCCTTCCATTTTCCCCAGCATCATTGTCTTCTCTAAGCTTTCCTGTCTTCTCATGATGTGGCCAAAGTACCAGAAGTACTTTGGCCACATCAGTTCTGGTACACAAAGCAAATTCAGGTACAAATTAACACCATACTGTAGCTAACCCATCAAGAAAATTAATTCCAGCTCTACTGCTTACCCCCTTATGTACACTTTCATTAGCCCAGCCAACCTTTTTTTTACTACTCAGCCGTGCTATTTGGCCACTGTTTAGAACCTAATAAAATTACCCTATAACAGGCATTTGTGTGACAACGGATGCTTGCGTTAAAGCCTTTTATGGAAAATACTTTGGGAGGTTCATTTGATAAACAGTATATAAATCTGGCAATTACATGGTCTGTTTCCTAATTGCCTGTGTACTTTACTACTCCTTTGTTATCAGCTGTGTTGTAAACTATCCTGGAATGATCATCATTAAAGGCGAGGCACCAGCACTTTGATAAATGAAAAAAACTAAATGAATGGGTATTGGTAGAGGCTGGATAAAATGTAGTTTCTGGTTGTTTGACAGCTGCTATAGAAAAAGGCCTAATATTATTCCCCATACGTTTGTACTGACATGATATTAAAATAGAAATAGTAATTAAAACCTGTGTTTTATGTAGTTAGTTGAACAGGTTTTTAATTAAGTACTATATTTAACTTTATTTTAGTGTTTACATGCTTTATGTTTTAATTTACACATTGTATATTTTTAGGTTGAGTCTACTTGAGAGAAAAACCAGGATATAAATACATTTATTATTATTATTATTATTATTATTATTATTATTATTATTATTAAGGCCCCTTCTCCACTGCCATATAATCCAGATTAACCAAGCGGATAATCCACATTATCTGCTTTAAACTGTATTACATGAGTTTATACTGCCATATAAACTCATAGCAGATAATCTGGATTTTATTTGGCAGCGTAGAAGGGGCCTAAGACAAATAAAGACAACATTAATGTGATAATGCACTACCACAGGATGTCTATGCCCTATGCCACTGGAGAAATTATACTGTTTAGCCCAACATGGGCCCTCCGGGTGTTTTAAACTTCAATTCCCCAATTGTCGGAGTTGAAGTCTAAAACACCTGGAGGGCCCAAGCTTGCCCATGCCTGGTTTAGCTGGTATTGCACTACCTGACATCCGTTGGGAAGTAGCAACCAGTAATGAACCTGGAACCTCAATCAGTGAGAAAGTCTCTCCTGGGCACACAGAAAACAGGGTGACGTGGGACGTGCTAAACAGGCAGCACTCTGGTAATACGAGATGGAGCGCCAATCTTAAGAAATGGGGCCACAAAGTGAAGTCCACAACAAGCGAGTGTGGAGGAGAGCAAACCACAGATCACCTATTACAATGCAGCCTGAGCCCTGTCACATGCACAATGGAGGACCTTCTTACAGCGACACCGGAGGCACTGCAAGTCAAAGGAAATTTAGCATAATGCCAAGTTTTTAACTTTGTGGTTTTTTATATATTATAACTGTATTCTCAATTTGTTTCTGACACAATAAATAAATAAATAAATAAATAAATGTAACACAGCTTTATTGTTTTATACAGACAGCTTTGTATGCTGTCTTTATAAAATGCTGTCTAAAATTATTATTTTTTCTATTATTTTTGGCCGGTTGCTTGAGAATTCTGGTTAATTGAGAGCCTAGGGCCATCACTGAAGGATGAACACTAGTGATTTTTCACCCTTAAGAGAAAAAAGTGGCAGGGTATGTGGTCTTATATAGCTTCTCTATATTGTTCTGTATATGCTCAGAGGTACTTTTATTTATTTCCCTCTTTATCTCTCCATACAGAGATACAAAGCGGCTCACAATAAAAAAAACATTCAACTTAAAATATACAAATATACAACGATAAAACGGTATATCATTATATATTTTCAGTAATAATTATATTTAATGTATTAGTAATATATTAGTATTAGTAATGTCCAATCTCGATAAAATAGTGAAGAGTAGAGACATCACAGTGGCAACGAAGATCTGCATAGTCAAAGCCATGGTATTCCCTGTAGTAACCTACGGATGTGAGAGCTGGACCATAGGGAAGGCTGAGCGAAGGAAGATAGATGCTTTTGAGCTGTGGTGCTGGAGGAAAGTTCTGAGAGTGCCTTGAACTGCAAGAAGATCCAACCAGTTCATACTTCAGGAAATAAAGCCTGACTACTCGTTGGAGGGAAGGATATTAGAGACAAAGTTGAAGTACTTTGGCCACATCATGAGGAGACAGCAAAGCCTAGAGAAGACAATGATGCTGGGGAAAGTGGAAGGTAAAAGGAAGAGGGGTCAACCAAGGGCAAGATGGATGGATGGCATCCCTGAAGTGACTGGCTTGACTCTGAAGGAGCTGGGGGAGGTGATGGCCGACGGGGAGCTCAAAGACGTTGCCTAGGGGACGCCTGGATGATTTGATGTTTTTATCATCCTTGTGGGAGGTTTCTCTCATGTCCCCGCATGAGGAGCTGGAGCTGATAGAGGGAGCTCATCCGCCTCTCCCCAGATTCGAACCTGCGACTTGTCGGTCTTCAGTCCTGCCGGCAAGTCAGGACTGAAGCGCCACCGGGGGCTCCTTGCTGAACTTGCTGACCAAAAGGTTGCAAATTTGAATCTGGGGAGCGAGGTGAGCTCCCGTTGTTAGCTCCAGCTTTAGTATTATTTTATTATTAACTTTATTTATACCCCGCTAGCATCTCCCGAAGGACTCGATGCGGCTTACAAAGGCCAAGGCCTCAAAACACAACACAACAATACAACACCTAAAGCAAATTAAAAACAATTAAAGCAATATTAAACAACAAGCTATAAACAATACACCAAGACACAATAAAACTGGGCTGGGCCAGAGTAATGGGTACAGAATTAAAAGTGCTGATGTGACAGGTGATATGTAAGGATTATAGGGTAAGTGCAGTGTGCAGCAATCTTAGTTCTAATAAAGTGCTTCTGGGACTTGTTATTGGAGTTTTCCTATTCTGGAAGGCACATTGGAACAGCCAGGTCTTCAAGTTCTTTCTAAAGACTGCCAATGTAGGGGCCTGTCTAAGATCTTTGGGGACGGTGTTCCAGAGTCGGGGGGCCACCACAGAAAAGGCCCTGTCTCGCGTCCCCACCAAATGCGCCTGCAACGCAGGCGGAATCACGAGCAGGGCCTCTCTGGATGAATGAAGTGAGTGCGTGGCTTCATAAACGGAGATGCGGTCACGCAGCTTCTGCCAACCTAGCAGTTCTAAAACATAAAAGTGTGAAGAGATCAATAGGTACTGCTTCTGCGGGAAGGTAATGGCGCTCCATGAAAGTCCACATGACCTTGGAGGTGTCTACGGACAACGCTGGTTCTTCGGCTTAGTAAGGGAGATGAGCACCAACCCTGAGTTGGACACGACTGGACTTAATGTCAGGGGAAAACCTTTACCTACCAGTATATTATATAATGAGTATTATATAATAGATTATACTACATCATAAGTTGCATTATATATATATATATATATATATATATATATATATGACATATTCGATCACAACATTATTCCTATTTATGATTATATTGTATATATTGAGGGGCTCCCAATATAGACTTGAGGGCTTTTTGATGCTGGAAAATGGGGTGTAAGGGATGTATATCTTCCCCATGTTATAAACCCAGACCCCCCCCCCCCAAAATAGGAGCTCCCAAGAGAAAGCAGCATTCTGCTTCGGCGCCATTTTGCGTCTCCCCCTCAAGTCCCCCCCCCCCCCGCCCCGAATTCCAGCGCGCGCCCGCTTCTAACCTGCGTCTCGAGCGCACCGTCATCCAATGAGAAGCAGTGCCGAGAATCAAAAGGCCCGCGCGCTCTGGCTGTAGCCAAATGGTGGCTTGTTTCCCCCCCTCCCTCCCTTGAGATTCCGGCAGCCTCCGATTGGTGGATCCTTCCTGTCACTCTCACACAGGCCCAACCCTATCATCTTCGCCTTCAAGGGAGGAGTCATGTGACACCTCTCTGTTGTCTTCCGCTGAGCGGCTGAAAAGCTCAGCTTGACTATAGCAAGATGGCCGAATTCTCCTGAAAACCCCGCCTCCTACATTGGCAGCCTGCGATTGGTGGGCCATTCCTGTCACTCTCCCACACAGCCCTATCGTCTCTTTTCGGCGGCCTAGATTCGCGGCCTACGATTGGTAGTTCCGTCCTGTCACTCTCACACACTCCGCCCTGTTTTCTCCACATTACTTTCTCAGGCTTTGGCTGAAGCGGGGACGTCACGTGACATCTCTCACCATAGAGCTATGTATAAAATAGAGTGATCAAGACTTTAGGTTGATTTTGGAAGACATTTTCATACACTTTAATTCATGTCCATAGAAAGCAATGGAGGGAAATGCAATATTTTAAATGTTGTTGTTCCACAGTAGTGTTTTGTTGTGGAATTGATGCGTTTCCTAGTATTTGTAATTTAGGAAAGTTTTATCATGTTTGTGCTATTGCGCCTTTCGGACGCGCGGTGGCGCTGTTGCATAGCAGTTTCTTGCTCTGCCAGATTCTCTCTTAAGTAAGAAAACTTTGAAAAAGTTATTTTTCTCTAGAAAAAAATGTCTGAGGATAATGCTTTATGGATTTGTGGTTAACAGAAGGATCAGTGTGTCCAAACCGCTGGAAATAGCTATCGAAAAGGGATGGAGTTTTCTTAGCAAGGTGATGAAATTGTGGGCAGAAATTAGCAGAAGCTTTTCCTGTCTTGGAGATAAAAAGCTTTAGCTTTTAAAATCAGGCTGAGGATCTTGCAGCCTGCAAAAAGTAACTTTTAAAAGTTTTTTTCTTTTATAACAATTAATGAAAGGAATGCAAAAGTTTTCCTTCCACATTTAAATTGATATGTCTGTTTTAATTCTCTTAAATGACTGCTTTATATAGTAATTTATTCCCTTTCACACATCCAAAATATCATGCATACCTTTGAACAGTGATTTTAATGGTATTTTGTTTATTTTAATTTTTGTGCTTAATGACACAAAGATTTTTGATGGAACCTAAACATTATTTGAATGAATGCTCAACGATGCTTCCCCTTCATTTTGGAAAGAAATGACGATAAATAGGGTGTGCCAGAGATTTTTGATGGAACCTAAACATTATTTAGGTTTATTGTCGAAGGCTTTCATGGCCGGAATCACTCAGTTCTTGTGGGTTTTTTCGTGCTATATGGCCATGTTCTAGAGGCATTTCTCCTGACGTTTCGCCTGCATCTATGGCAAGCATCTTCAGAGGTCTGCTGGAGCTGGGAAAAAGGGGTTTATATATCTGTGGAATGACCAGGGTGAGACGAAAGGCTTTTGTAAGTTGGGCTAGGTGTGAATTTGAAAAGATTCACACCTAGCCCAACTTACAAAAGCCTTTCGTCTCACCCTGGTCATTCCACAGATATATAAACCCCTTTTCCCCAGCTCCAGCAGACCTCTGAAGATGCTTGCCATAGATGCAGGCGAAACGTCAGGAGAAATGCCTCTAGAACATGGCCATATAGCCCGAAAAAACCCACAAGAACTGAGGATTATTTAGGTTCTTCTGGGGAGGCCCTGCTCGCGACCCTGCCTCTATCACAAGTGAGATTGGCGGGGACGAGGAGCAGGGCCTTCTCGGCGGTTGCCCCTCACCTGTGGAATTCACTCCCCAGGGAAATTAGATCAGCGACATCCCTCCTTGACTAAGTGGAATGGAATTATGGAACTCTGAAAGATGAACGCTGAGCATGAGATTAGTTTTATTGATTGTGTTATATCGACTGTTGTAACTGTGATAATTGTTTTAACTGCTGTTTTAACCCCCTCGGGGGTTGAGAAGGGCAGGGTAGAAGTACTCGAAATAAATAAATAAATAAATAAATTTGAACGAAGCCAGAAAGTGCTCACCAATGCTTCCCCTTCATCTTGGAAAGAAGTGACGATAAGCAGGGTTCCATCCTGGGCCCAATCCTGTTTATTAATGACTTACATGAAGGGTTAGAAGGCATGGTCATCAAGTTTTAGGGTTTAATTTCATCTATCATGTTTTAATTTCATCTATCATGTAATTTTAGGAGCCCCCAGTGACACAGTGGGCTGCTGAACTTGCTGACCGAAAGATCACAGGTTCGAATCCAGGGAGCGGGATGAGCTTCTGCTGTTAGCCTGAGCTTCCGCCAACCTAGCCGTTCAAAAACATGCAAATGTAAGTAGATTAATAGGTACTGCTCCGGCAGGAAGGTAACGACGTTCAATGCAGTCATGCGGGCCACATGACCTTGGAGGTGTCTATGGACAACGCTGGCTCTTTGGCTTAGAAATGGATATGCTGGGTACAGGGAGCACACCACTCCGCTGTTACACCAGCTCCACTGGCTGCCAATTAGCTTCCTAGCACAATTCAAAGTGCTGGTGTTAACCTATAAAGCCCTAAACGACTCCGGCCCGGTTTACCTCTCCGAACGTATTTTCCCCTATGAACCATCAAGATTACTAAGATCGTCTGGAGGGGCCCTGCTCTCGGTCCCGCCGGCCTCACAAGCGCGGCTGATGGGGACGAGGGACAGGGCCTTCTTGGTAGTGGCCCCGCGACTCTGGAACTCTCTCCCGCCAGAGGTTAGAACCGCCCCAACAATCCTGACATTCAGGAAACAGGTGAAGTCGTGGTTATGGAGGCAGGCTTTTGAAGAATGAGACAATGATCTGGATGGAAGACGGTGTATATTCGATTTTAGTATGACGACTGACCACTGTAGTTTTAAATATATGTGCTTTTTTAATGTTTTATTGTAATGTGTATTTTGATATTTTACCGATTGTATGTGTTTTTATGGTTGGAAACTGGGCTGAGTCCCTCTTATGAGGTGAGAAGCTCGGTATATAAAACTTTGAAATAAATAAATAAATATGACCACCAACCTCCACAGTCAGACACAACAAAGAAACAAAATAGCATCAAAATAAACACATGAAATGACAAATTAAAATAATCAGTCTCAAAATAACATGATAGAGAGATGAAACACAGGGGTGGGCCAATGTGCTAAGAATAAAATTGGTAAAACCCTGGGTGAGATAAAAAGAATGTGTGTCTAAGGGAGAATGTGTTACTGAGGGAGGAGCTCAGAAGGGACAAAGAAAGAGGTAGGCCTTCAATTAAGGACCAGAGACAGAGGGTGGAGTGGTTAGGGCAAAGCTCTGAGAGCTGCTGCCTTTGCTGTGGAGTTCCCCAGGGTGCTATCCTCTCGCCCCTGTTATTTAACATCTATGTCCGGCCACTTGCTGGACTGGTGTGGAGCTTTGGCATAGAGTGCTACCAGTATGCAGATGATACCCAGCTACTCTTGCGTCTCGAACCTGGAACAACGATTCCTGAGAACTTTAGGCTGTGTTTGGAAGCAGTGATGAGTTGGCTGCGAGCGAGTAGACTAAAAGCTGCTAAAACTGAGATACTCTGGCCCGGCCAGCCGCCAGAATCAATCCAGTCTGTACCTGATTTTGATGGGGAAGTTCTGGTTCCGTCTGCCACTGTTAAAGGTCTTGGGGTCGTGTTGGACTCATCGCTGACGATGGAGGCCCAGATCACTGCCATAAGTAAGCAGGCCTTTTTTCATCTTTGCCAGGCAAGAAAATTGGCATCCTACCTTTCGGTAGAAGCATTGGCAACGGTAATCCCCGCAACAGTCACCACTAGTCTTTTCATCTTGATCTAGGAAGAGTCCTTTAACTTTAGAAAAGATGATTATTCCTTCTTACTTGAGGGTAATTTCAGGTACAATTAATGCAGTTATCATCACTTGCCATGGCTCAGTGCTATGAGATAATGGAGCTGTGGTTTTATAAGCTCTTTAACTTTTTCTGCCAAAGCGTGCTGCTGAATCATCACATTACAAGTCCAGAGATTCCATAGCATTGGGCCATGGCAGGTAAAACTGTGTCAAATATCATTAATTTTACAATATGAATGCACCCTTTGGCCCCATCTGCACTGACATATAACCCAGGTCTGGAAGCCAAGCTCAATGAGGAAATGGGTATGTTTACTTTGGAGAAAAGAAGGCTGAGAGGTTACATCAGGCATGGACAAACTTGGGCCCTCCAGGTGTTTTGGACTTCAACTCCCACAATTCCAGTCGGCTGTTAGGAATTGTGGGAGCTGAAGTCCAAAACATCTGGAGGTCCCAAGTTTGCGCTTGCCTGGATTACATGATAGCTATGTTTAAGTATTTGAAGGGGCATCACATTGAGCGAGCAAGCTTGTTTTCTGCTGCTTTGAAGATTAGGGCACAATAAAGGTATGGATTCAAATTGCAGAAAAAGAGAGCCCACTTAAACATTAGGAAGAATTTCATGATGGTAAGAACTATTTGACAGTGGAATAAGCTGCTTTGGAGTGTGGTGGAGTCTCCTTTTCTGGAGGTTTTTAAGCAAAGGCTGGATGGCCATCTGTCAAGAGTGCTTTGATTGTGTTTTCCTGCATGGCAGGGGGTTGGACTGGATGGCACTTGAAGTCCCTTCCAATTCCAGGATTCTATAGTTTGAGGAATAAGATCGGATTTGTTATATTGCTGAGAACAGCCATGGCACTTGCCCTGTAGATGGCACCTGGCACTTTGCAGAGACTGGAAAGATGAAAGGAAAAATACCAGCAATTGTACACAAGGTTCTCTCACCTTTCCGTAGCTGGTGTGATTATTAATTAACACATCCCACTTACATTTTCATCAGCTGTGGCAAAAGTGGGTTGTTGCGACCTTGATGAATAAAGAACATCATCATTCGGGGAATACTCGGAAGTCAAAAGAGTCGCCAAGAGCTCTCTCCTTCCCAACCTTTTCTCACTATAATCAATAGCATAACCGATTTAAATTGCAGATTTTAAAAGCTCTGATGCAACTTATGTCTGCAGGCAGCGGCAACGAGAGGGAGACAATTTATGTTTTATGAAAACGATGTCAAGGCTGAGGTGAGACAGATTCTTGGCCATTTTTCCAAGAGTGCAACTTATGTGTGTTTTCTGAAGTTGCTTGCCGCTCCAAAACATTGCATTAATCTAACGATAATTGCAAGGCTTTGCACCTTAGAAGCAGCCTCAATACACAGTGAGATTTTTGACCTCTGTTGCTGAAGATCCCAGTAATTGAAATCTATCCATAACCATCTGAATGTGAGCCATCAACATTTTAATAGCTTACAGTGACCTTTGGAAAGTATTTTTTACCATGCGATAAATTTATAACGAGGGCTATAGATATAATTCCCATGAATCTAATAGCATTGAGGCATGCCAATTAAAGAGATGCCAAACTGGTTTAATTCTACGGTGCAGATTCACCCTATAAAATCAGATGGTGTCCCTTTGACTCCCCCGTTTCCTCTAAGCTTAGCTACTAACAGTGAACAATTTTCCCAAGAAGAATATATGAGCTATTGTTATGAAAACTTTCTGGGTGACTTGGGGTTTATTCTAAAAGGAAAAAAGTCCCAAGGAATAGCAATACTTGTTTATTTGTTTTGATTTTAACTGCCTGTTTATGGTTTTTCTAAGCCCCTTTTACACTGCCATATAGTCCAAATGATCAAAGTAGATAATCCACATTATTTGCTTTGAACTGGATTATATGAGTCTACACTGGTTACAGCCTGTGATGCAGGCATGTAGCTGGGGGGGGGGGGCTTAGGGGGCTACAGCCTCCCCCGAAATTCTCATGATGGTCCGCGAGAAGGCCTTACTGGTGCATTATTTAAACTGTTATGTTTATTCATATCATGCTCTGATCACCATACTCAATATATCCCATATGCATGGGGATATTGGGGTAACGATACAAAAGGTTTGCTAGGGTAGACCCTCTTTCACTCAGACTCAGCCCCCCCGAAACAAACTCAGCCCCCCCCCCCCCCGAATCGAAATCCTGGCTACGGGCCTGTTGCTGACCATTTACTTATATCTAGAAAGATATATATATATATATCATATGTCTCATATATATCGCACACATATATATGACATACATACATACATGCAACATTCATCTAAATAGCTGTAATGTTTGTCTGATGAAATCTGGTATTTTGCACATGCTATTGCCTCCAGATAGTCTTAGACTCTCTTTCCCATCATTCATCACCTGACTATCTAGGGTGGAAGGACGAGGCAGTCCAGCAGGGCCTCCTAATTTCTCTCCTCAATATAAATTTTTGGAAAAAAACTTTTTTGTGTTATTCCATTTAAGTTTTAGTTTTAGAGGATTTTCTCAATATGAAAGAAAGGTTTGTCAAAATTGCCCACTGCAAGTACGAATTGATCATAAGAATCTTGAAACGAGGGACCCATAAGTGGTAACATTTTGCAAAGAAGCCACACACCTGGATCACTGGGCAACACACATTTTGGTTCATCCAATATTTGACCTCTTGCTGAGTGTGGTTGACCTGTTGATTCCAAAACATAGCACTAGTTTTCCTGTATCTGCTCCAGTTTTTTAGATACAGAAAATATGGCATCTACAATTCGCCACCTGCACACCCATAGAAAATCATGAACTAATTGATGTTGTGGTGTATCCAATGCTATTTTTTTGAATCAGTGCTCCAAATATTCCCAGGAATAGGCCTAAAAACCAAGACACCAAGAATATGTTTATGATTAGGTTGTGTATTGGGTAGAGAGCTCTGACCATGCAAAAATCGTAATTACCTCTGCTAAAATCATGTTCCATGGTCCTAAAAAATGCTAGAAAACTTAGTTTTAAATAATCCTAATATTTTTTATAAGTTTCCCATTTTCATATTTATTTTCTAGTAGGACAGTGCGAAATAGTTCCTCACCAGCAGAGAAAAAAAATCAGGTGCTTTCTAAAAAAAATTCCTTTTTTGAGGGGAATATTTTTAACTTGCTCACAGGGAGTATAATTAGAAGTGAGGGTGAAAAAGATTGCTCAGCAGCCATCTATTTTATTTGTCTTTTAATGTTTACGTCAAGCAACAACACAACACACTAGTATGAAATGAGCATGGATTCATGAACTTTATTGAACAAAACAGAGGTGATCCATTCTTCTTCCTGGAAAAACCGATCTTTTAACTCCTCCTGAGCTACAAATCAAAGGATATTTGCAGCAATCCAGGAGGAAGGCAATGCAGAGAAGGCAAAAAACCCATTTCCACCCTTAGCCAATTTGGGGACAATGGGGAAAAATTCCTTCTCGGCTCCAATTCAGGCAACCAGCTGCAGCCTGCATTGTCAGGTTAAAAGATGGGAGTGCTGAAAAACAATCCATTATTGAGCCCTGGGATCCTCTTGCATTCGTGGTAGGCTTCCTCTCTCCAGGAAACTGTTTTGTTTTGAGCTATAGGTCGTCAGCCTCATCTCTTGATTCAGTTTCAGCCATTTGGAGGCCCAAATAAGGATGGCATCCATCTTCCTTTCTTCCTTTTTCCTTCCTTCCCTTTCTTCTTCCTCTCTCTTCCTTCCTTCCTTCTTTCCTTCCATCCATCCATCTTCTCTGGTTTCTTGGCCTTCAAATGTGTGTGTGTGTGTGTGTGGGGTGGGATCCCATGCAATCTGACGTCTCTTCAGCCCAATGGGGCCCAGTTAGCCCAATGGGGCTCAACCCGTAGGCATGGGGATCCCGATGAAATAAGCTGAAGAACTGCTTTTAGACAATGACGCCCTCCGGAGACAAAGTCTAAGAAGCAGCCTTATCCCAGCTGGGACATACTTACCTCTGTGAAGGAAGGCACCAGAGATACTTTCCTAGATTCTTGCAAGTGAGCAAAGGAACGTTCAAGAGGTAAAATTTCTTCCAGAATATTCCATATTTTGCTCAAATTCGAAGAAAAATTCTCATCCATCCCTAGGTTCCTGTAGACACATTTCAGATTTTCCTTTTCTTCCTGTAAGAAAGAAAAAATAATAGGAATTATTGTTCACGTGAGATTTGTGTCAAGTTAAGGTGACCCCATTCTCCAGTCTGGCATCTTCTTTGTCTGAATCTCCTTCAGTGATGCTCCTGAATCAAGCCCCAAGTGAGACTGAAGTGAAAAATACATTTTCTGTCTGACATCCCTGCAAAAAAGTAAATATAAACCCACAGACACTAACTTTTATACATACATGGCTATATTATGACCTCAGGAAGAGTCCACTGTGATGCTGGCATGATGTTGTGTTTATGTGAGAGATGCAGGTATCTTGCTTATATTTGAAAGCTCCTGTGCTGATATATACTATTGAATTCCTTTTGGGAATATTTGTATGTCTTGTTTAAGAGAGGAAAGTGAGAACTAAATAAATGCAATGATCATATTAATTAAGAAATGGCTATGTTGTGGTTTCAGATTATTATTATTATTATTATTATTATTATTATTATTATGGTCATCATCTTTATATTTATCCCCCCTTTCTTCCACAGCTCCACAGCTTGGGAGTCCTCCTGGACTCATTGCTCACCTGGGATTGCTCAGGAATCCCAGGTGTTTTATCTATGTATTTTATTATATCCATTTTATGTTCATAGGTTTTGACTCTGTTGTGCCCCACATTGTGCCTACAGGAGAGGCAGGTAATTACTTTTGTACCCTACCTCCTTAGAGTACCTTAGAGGTACTTAGAGGTACCCCACCACCTTAGAGAAGACAATTATGCTGGAGAAAAGGAAAAAGGAAGAGGGGCTGACCAAGGGCAAGATGGGTGGATGGGATCCTTGAAGTGACTGGATTGACCTTGAAGGAGCTGGGGGTGGTGATGGCCAACAGGGAGCTCTGGCGTGAGCTGGTCCATGAGGTCATGAAGAGTTGGAAACGACTGAACGAATGAACAGCAACACCCCACCTCCATCTCCCTAAAGAGTCTTGGGGCAGCTTACATGGGGACAGGTCCAAAATTCAACATAGTTAAAATGTAACACAACAAAATTCATAAAAACATTTCAGCAGTATAAAAACAACCACACATAATACAATATATAACAAACATCTAAAAATTGTCAGTAGTCTGAGTAGTTTACAGTTCTGAGCTGGGGTGGGTAGCTAGTGCAGATCACTTGCAAAGGACAGGGCTGATGGATAAAGTGCTGAAGGCAGATAACAAGATTAGAAACTGGGGGTGGGGGTAATGTAAAAAGAGCAGTATGTCTCTAATTAGGGAATAGTGGTAATGTGCAAGATCTGATTTTGGATCAAATTGGGGGCCAAAATTATTTGGGGAGCTATCTAGTCAAAAGCACAGTGTAACATCAATGTTTTTAGTTCTTTTCAGAAGGTGGATAATACATGTATTATTAGATAAAGGTTTTCCCCTAACATTAAGTCCAGACGTACCCGACTGGAGGTTGGTGCTCATCTCCATTTCTAAGCCGAAGAGCCAGCATTGTCTGTAGACACCTCCAAGGTCATGTGGCTGGCATGATTACATGGAGTGCCATTACCTTTCTACCAGAGCAGTACCTATTGATCTACTCACATTTGCATGTTTTCGAATTGCTAGGTTGGCAGAAGCTGGGGCTAACAGCGGGAGCTCGAGCTGCTCCCCAGATTTTAACCTGTGACCTTTTGGTAAGCAAGTTCAGCAGCTCAGCGGTTTAACCCACAGCACCACCGGGGACTGTTAAATGTATTATTATTATTATTATTATTATTATTATTATTATTTTACTGACAGAAAAACACAGTATGTCACAGCAAATGAGATATATATGCTGGATTTTGTATCACAAAATCACAAATTGAACAGTTCCCAAGTGTCTAGGACTGTGTGATTATTATTATTATGGGTTGTAGGTTTTTTCGGGCTATATGGCCATGGTCTATAGGCATTCTCTCCTGACATTTCACCTGCATCTATGGCAAGCATCCTTAGAGGTAGTGAGGTCTGTTGGAACTAGGAAAAAGGGTTTATATATCTGTGGAATGACCAGGGCGGGACAAAGGACTCTTGTCTGCTGGAGCTAGGTGTGAATGTTTCAACAGATCATCTTGATTAGCATATAATGGCCTGACAGTGCCTGGAGCAAACTTTTGTTGAGAGGTGATTAGATGTCCTTGTTTGTTTCCTCTCTGTTGTTGTGCAGTTCTAATTTTAGAGTTTTTTAATACTGGTAGCCAGATTTTGTTCATTTTGTTCATCATCATTATTATTGTTATTGTTGTTGTTATTATTATTATTATTATTATTATTATTATTATTATTATTAGATGGAATGGGCATCTGTGGCAAGTCCAATGGTTACTTCTGAAAAATTAAACAAAAAAAACAACAACCCCCAAATGGTCAGAGCTCTATATTTAGTTGTCAAAATTTGAAACTTTGAGGTTTAAACAGTAAAATTTGTACACAGAGACATTGCAAACTGCTGAAACGCTATTTGCCTTCCAACATTTTGCAGGTGAAAACTGTGACCCACGTTGTCAAGCAATAATGGCAATGATGGCAAAATTATCAATGCCAAAACCCCTCTGATCTTGCACGCTGAGAAAGGTCAGCCTGGGTTTGTACCTGAATAGGAGACCACCAGTGAATCCCAGGTGCTGGAGGCTGCATTTCAGACGAAGGAGCAGGCAAAACCACCACTGAGTATTCAATGTCTAAGAAAACCCTGTGAAAAATGCATGTGGCCGTCCAAGTTGGCAGGTGACTTAAAGGCACATACAAATTATGCATTAGAAAAGCATATATCCTCCATTTTTTTTAAAAAAAAGAGTGCCACCTTGAGATACGATAACAACATTGCTGTAACAATGTTAACAATGCAGGTAACAAATTTTCTCAAAGTGCTTTATTGTGTTGCAGTTTTAAAAACACCCAAGTGAGTCCTTTGACCAAACTTGACACAGGCACTCAATACTCCCAAATATGAACACAGATGGAGTTTGGGGGGAGGATAGACCTTGACATTTGGGAGTTGTAGTCACTGGGATTCACAGTTCACCTACAATCAAAGAGCATTCTGAACCCCACGAACGACAGAATTGGGGCAAACTTCCCACACAGAACCCCCATGACCAACAGAAAATACTTAAGGCCATCCAGTCCAACTCCCTTCACCAGGGCAAGAAAACGTAATCAAAGCCCTCCTGACAAAGAGCCATCCAGCCATAGATATAGATAGATAGATATGATTTACACACACACAGAAATAGTATTATAGATTTGAAAGGGACCCCTAAAGAAGGACAATGATATCTTGCATGTTCCAGGGTGGGCAAACCAGACAATCTCCACATCAACACTGACAAAGAAACAGCAAGAAATACTGTTTACCCACAAGTATAAAGAAATTACATATATTAGATACCAACACTTTCTCATTACTTTATTTTCCAGATCACCAGACTGGACCACAGCAATCTGTGGCAGGGGACAGCTAGTATACAATAAAAACCTGTCTTACCCTATTCTTTCGTGCAAAATTACTGTTTGGGCTAGGATTTCAGAATGGGCCTAGGCGAATTAAGAGGGCCGGACTGAGGCTTGTGTAGGCAAGACATGGGTAAAGTGTAATAACCTGTCCCAACAATAGTAATATTGGGGTATGTGGCTGCTCAATTCCAGGGCCTATTGGGGAACTGTCTGGGGTAATGGGTGGGGAGTGCAAGCCAGATTTTTACAGTGGCCAGAGTCTGGAGCTAGTCCTAGTCATTCTCAAAGGCCTGGTAAAACCACCAAGTCTTCAAGCTCTTATGAAAAGAGGAGAGGGATGTGGCCTTGGAAGGGAGTTCCAGAGGCGGGGGGCCACCACCGAGAAGGCTCTCTCTCTTGTCCCCACCAACTATGTTTGTGACAGTGGTGGGAGCAAGAGAAGGACCTCCTTGGTAGATCTTAGAGTTCTCGCTGGTTCATAGAAGGAGATGTGATCGCGAAGATAGGCAGGGCCCATACCATTTAGAGCAGGCCCCCCCAAACTAATGGCCCTCCAAGGTCATTTACCTGACCCTTACTCAGAGTCAACCTAAGTCTGAAATCACTTGAAAGCACACAACAACAACAACATTAATCCTATCTCATCAGCCAAAAGCAGGCCCACACTTCCCACTGAAATACTAATAAGTTTATATTTGTTAAAATTGTTTTTCATTTTAATTATTGTGTTGTTTTTAAGTGTTTTTTGCACTACAAATAAGATATATGCAGTGTGCATAAGAATTCATTCATGTTTTTTTCAAATTGTAATCCGGCCCTCCAACAGTTTGAGGGACTGTGACCTGGCTTTCTGTTTAAAAAGTCTGAGGACCCCTGGTTTAGGGCATGAAACCAAGACTCTTTCTACACTGTCTTATAAAATCCAGATTATCTGCTTTGGACTAGATTAAATGACTGTGTAGACTCATGTGATCCAGTTTAAAGCAGATAACATTAGGAAGAACTTCCTGACTGTGAGAGCCGTTCAGCAGTGGAACTCTCTGCCCCGGAGTGTGGTGGAGGCTCCTTCTTTGGAAGCTTTTAAGCAGAGGCTGGATGGCCATTTGTCAGGGGTGATTTG
This sequence comes from Anolis sagrei, assembly GCF_037176765.1. NCBI lineage: Eukaryota > Metazoa > Chordata > Lepidosauria > Squamata > Anolidae > Anolis > Anolis sagrei. Next base: position 20,613,218 of record NC_090023.1, read on the forward strand.
AATGCAATATTCCTGCTTCTTGGCAGGGGGTTGGACTGGATGGCCCATGAGGTCTCTTCCAACTCTTTGATTCTATGATTCTATGATTCTATGTGGATTATCAATTTTGATCATGGCAATATAGAAGGGACCTAAGTGAGAATGAATAATCCCCGCATTTCATCTTGGACTAGCCCCTTTAGCTAAGATTTCTAATTTCCATATTGGAAAATATGTTTACTCTGTGTCTATATGTGAGGCTGAATGACAAGCTGTGAACAACTGTGGTAGGCACTTCATGCATCACAGTTAATGGCACCATGCGGGGACAGAAACCTCAAGGCTTGTGATGATTCTCAACCGGCAACCCTGTGGAGAAAAGCTTGTGATGGTTTGCCATCTCTTCCCATGAATATTCATATATAAAGTTGTTTCTCCCCCCATCAACTTTCTCTCTCTCTCTCTCACAAACCCCCCTTACCAGCAAACAATTTTTCTTTCCTATATTATTGTCCATTTTTCTTTCAGATACTTGAACTATAAGGTATCTGTCAAATCTCTGGGCCGAGGAGAAGAAAAGGCTATTGCATAATTTAATAGTGTGAACTTTTTTTTCCAAGAGACTTTTTCTCACCATTTTGCCTACACATTAGTTCCACATCTAGCACTATTGGCAGCAGCTTCAGGATGAAATGAGGATAAGATATAGATAGAACAGAGTGAGAAGAGAAAACGATTCTTTAATGGGGTTGCTGTGAGTTTTGTGGGCTGTATGGCCATGTTCCAGAAGCAATCATCCTGATTCTTTAATTTTGTCCCAAGTGATCTTTGGATTCACTATAATACCATCCACTATATATTCACACAAGAAGGCAAAAGGGGACTTTATGGTGGCAGGGATGAATCTTTGGTCTTATGTATATGAATTAAAATTCCTAAATACTCTAAATCAGTAGTTTCCAACCTTTTTGTTTTTGACCAGGGACCACTTTGACCAGGGACCACTCTCCAACATTAGTACCAAAAGGATTACGCATTAGTTTTTGGTCAACATTAGGTTCAGTTTGGTTATTTGGAGTGCTGTTTCACAAAATTGCATTGAATAGACCACATCAGCTCTAGTTTCTGATGTAGAATATATGCCGTCCAGTAGTCGCCATTTGCTCACCCACAGAAAACCATATTTAATAAGCCTTGGCACTATAAGAGAGTTTTGTGAGACCAGTTGCTCTGGTTGCAACAATGTAGTAATGGTGAGGCTGTGGACCACGTTTTCATTCTTGTGGACCACTTGTGGTCCATGGACCACAACTTGGGAACCACGGTCCTAAAGGCACCAGATTCCACCTTATTTTAGAAGCTAAGCAGGGTCAGTCCCGGTTAGTGCTTGGATGGGAGACCGTCAATGTAACACCAGCTGTTGTATGTTTAAAAAAGGGATTATTTTAATGTAACAATCACATTCATTTCTTAGTTACCTTCCACAAATGTTAACATTTCACAAGCTGTTGTGTATTCTTAGACGTTACATTCATTATTAGTGCCTTCAGTATAGCGCTTTCTCCTTTGGGATTGTAGAAAAAGCCACTGTGCATTCACCATTACATAATGTGGTGGAGATGGAGTTGGTTATATAATGCTAGCATTCAGTAGAAGGGTGATGTAACAAAACTATTGTGTAACTACATGGTTGCAGTGTTATACTACACTTAAACATGATGTAGTATTTCAACAACATTGTTCAAGTGGAGAACAGGTACAAAAAATGGGCAATGTAGGAATTAGTTGTTCAGGTTATCAGTGGTACATATCTGGTACTCTTCCATGTTTTTTTATTACTTTTTCCATATTTTTTCTTTCACCTGAAGTAAGGAAAGGAAGACAGAGCAGTATATCATGAAAGTAGCCCTGGAAGCATCCAGGCTGAGGCTCGATGCCATATAATGGAGTTTGAAATGCACTGAACTGCACTGCATGGGTCTACAATGTGACTGTATATGCAGTTCAAACTGCATTATATGCCAGTGTAGATCGAACCTTGGGGTACTTCCATTGCGGATTAAATAAAAGCCAGAAGATATTTTGTGCATTTATGATGTACTTGAGGTTGTTTAACAATGGAAACTAGTACAACACGTGATTATGTTAAACTTGGGGTATAAGGATTCTTGAGTAGTTGTTAGGCAAGTCATTTTAGAGAAATGATGAACAGCTGATAGAGACTGGTAGTTTCTCATTTCAATGGGACATTAAATCTGCTTTGGGTATTAGTCTGAACATTAAAGGCTTTGACTAAGATGCTGCACCTGATTTGGAGATAGTATATTTATTTATATATTGTTGTTACTGATATTGTTGGCATTGAATTGTTGAAGGGCGGGGTAGAAATGGTGTAAATAAATAAATAAAATAATAGTATGGACCACTCAAGTGAATTGCTATAGTTTTCTGCTGTGGGATATTTCTTACAGCAGAGGCATTGCTGTTGTTCACTATAGTTTTCAGTTTAGATCGATTATGGGATTTTCTTGGGAAGTTAGCTCAGAAAGGGTTTGCCATTTTCACCCTCTGAGACAGAGAGAGTATAATTTGCCCAAAGTTACACAGTACATTTTCATTGCCAGTAAAATCTATTTATAATTCATACGGTTGAGGGTTAATACAGTATTCCCTCGCTACATCGTGGTTCGCTTATTGCAGACTCACTGTTTCACTTTTTTTTCCTTCCCCCCTGAAGCCACCAAAGCCATTGATAATTAAAGATCCACCTAACTGTAGTTTTGCCTAGCCCACGTTTGTTTGCCAGAAAGTCATAGGGGACCATGTCGAAGGCCTTCCTGAAATCCAGATATGCTCCATCCATGGCATTCCCTGCATCTACCCAGCTTGTAACTCTATTGAAAAAAGAGATCCGATTATTCTGGCATGTCTTGCTTTTGATAAATCCGTGCTGACTATTGGTAATGACCACATTCCTTTCTAAGTGTTTGCAGACCATTTCCTTAATAATCTTTTCCAGAATCTTGCCTGGTATTGATATGAGGCTGACTGGATGGTAATTGTTTGAGTTGTCACTTTTTTCCCTTCTTGAAGATTGGGACCACATTTGCCCTCCTCCAATCATCTGGGACTTGTTCTATTCTCCAAGAACTCTCAATGATGATTGATTGCCAGTGGTTCCAAAATGACTTCTGCTAATTCCTTCCATACTCTTGGATGGAGTTGATCTGGCCCTGGGGTCTTGAATCCAGGTATTCCTGGATGACTTGTTTCCCTATTTGGGGTTGGATTTCCATGAATCCTTAGTCCGTTCCATGTTGCTGAGGTTGAGATTGGCTTTCTTTTTGTGAGAAAACTGAGGCAAAGAAGGAATTAAGTAGTTCTACCTTTTCCCTGTCCTTTGTCAGCATTGCCCCATCTTTTCCTCGCAGAGGCCCTATCGTCTCCTTGTTCTTCCCTTTTCTACTGATATAAGCAAAGAAGCCAATTTTATTGTTTTTAATGTCCCTGGCAAGCCTGAGCTTGTTTTGCGCTTTAGCCTTGCAAACCTTTTCCCTACAGGAGTTGGGCAGAGGCTGGATGGACATCTGTTGGGGATGCTTCGATTATGTTTCCCTGAATGGCATGGAGTTGGGTTTGGATGGCCCTCATGGCCTCTTCCAATTCTATGATTTTCTGAATTCTTTTTCTGATTGGGGCAATGAAAGGGTAATGGGGTGGGAGTGTTTCTTGCTTCTGCATCTTGCCTTCACACATTGACCCTTGCATAAATCAACCCAGGGTTTTGTGGTTGATTTTTTCGTTTGTATTTTACAACTTATACACAAGTATATATAGTGTAAGATAGTAAGGAACCATTAACTGGCTCGGCTATCTACCTATCTTTTCTATGTTTCTGTTTTCTTTCATCTGCCTGGAATTGTTACTTGTCTCAAGGTTTCTTTCTTTGAGACTCACACACCTGTGTGCAACTGTAGATATAAAAGTCAACATTATAAATTTAATTAATGCTTATTCTTGATAGAAACATATCTATATTTCTTGGTTTCCCCACGATTCGGCGGATGATAATATCCAGATCCGGATGGCTGCTTCTAGGGCACAATGATAAACAGCATTGTCCCTCGCAGTTAGGCGGCAATACCGGAGAACACTCCGTTCGGCAACAAATCACAGGATTTATATTAAGTAGGAAAGTCATATTAATCTTAGCTAGGTACCACTGATGTCAGAAGCTTATTTGAAATAGAAGGTGGAGAAATAGTAAGGTCGGAAAGAAAGAGGCTGATTACATTTCAGACTGGGAAAGCAATTATCGTGCAATGATATCGAAAGGGAAGTAAACTGTGTGCGCAGATGTAGATGATTTAGGGTATTTTTCTGCTCCTAGATAGAAAACTCTATATCTGCAGCCATTGACAGAAAATAAAGAATCAGGGGATATGGGCTGGCAGTGCTTTTTGTTGGTTTCTTTTTCAGACAGTGCACTGTTTTATAGTCTATATGAAACTCAACCTGAAGGATGTATCATAGCATATTAAAGGCTTGTTCTTTGGAGCACAATGTGGCTAGGCTTTCAAAATGCCATGAACTATGAGACTCTCATGTGGGTCCTGACTATATAGGCTTTTTCTCTTGTGATTAATGGGGAAAATGCAGAGAAGAGAGCAATTGGCTGCAAGAGGAAACTCCAAATTCTGGACCTGAAACACATACAAGATATCCTTGGATGGATAGCAAAACCATTTGGCCACCCACACTGCACAACTATAGTGTTATGATTCCGGATTAACCGCCAGGGTTTTGTTCTACGGAATCCTGGTATTTGCATTTTAGGGGAGGGGGAGGGGGGGTTAGGATTCTTACCCAGAAAGCACTAATGCTTCACCAAACTACAAATCCCACAATTCCATAAGATGGAAAATTGGCACTTAAAGTGAAATAATACTGCTATAATTCTGTAATGTGAATGAAGTCCTGGTCAGTGTGCCGTCACGCCTGGGGGCTATTATTCTCAATAAAGGAGGGATGGATGTGGCATCTTTCCCCCCAGGGGATTGCTTCTTGCCCTCCTATAGGAAACTGGAACTCCCAAAAACCCAAAATGCTGTAAATAGCTCAAAATACGTTTTATTTATCACAAAGTCATTTCTTCAAAGCAATGAACTGGAAAACTTTAGAAGGAAAACATACGTTACAGTCTCAATTAGTCCTGGGTCCAAGGGGTTTGAAGCTGAGAAGCCTCACCAAGATTCCTCTTTCCTCAATAGATGTGAATGCCGGAGCAAACCACAACCCCAGTTCAGATGGCCTATGTTTTGAAGATTCAGGATCTTCCTCTGATGCCAAAAGAACCGTCTTGAAGGCGCTTGGGAACTCCTCAATGTTATCCAGGACATCTGGACATAAAGCATGAGTCCCAAGGGTAAAAAACCTCAGAACTGGTGCTAAGAGGTAACTTAAATCAGGGTCCTTTAGAATCAAGTCTTTTACTCACGTCCATATCGTAGGAACTCTGATGGCAGAATGAAGAAGAAAAAGGAAGTTCTCCCCTCTTGCAGGAAGAGGTGGAGCCAAACAGTACTGATTGACAGCTACAAGCAACCAATCCATACAACTATACATAAGCAGGGTAAAAAGGGGCAGGATTAAGCATGATACAGAAGTTTAAATCTTGCAACTAGCAGTTCTATACATAGGTGGCACCACTTGCGCTGTCACAGTCAGGAAGTATAACCTGGAACATATACTAATTTGCATGTTGGTGTGGCTGATTGCCTCTTCTTGACTAGATGGCTTAACACAGTGTTTCTCAACCTGGGGGTCTGAACCCCTGGCGGGGTCACGAGGAGGCGTCAGAAGGGTCGCCAAAGACCATCAGAAAACACAGTATTTTCCGCTGGTCATATGTGGGAAGTTTGGCCTAATTCTATCATTGGTAGGGTTCAAAATGCTCTTTGATTGTAGGTGAACTATTAATCCCGGCAACTACAACTCCCAAATGGCAAAATCTATTTCCCCCAAACTCCAACAGTGTTCACATTTGGGCATATTGAGTATTCATGCCAAGTTTGGTCCAGATCTATCATTGTTTGAGTCCACAGTGCTCTCTGGAGTTAGGTGAACTACAACTCCCAAACGCAAGGTTAATGTCCACCAAACCCTTCCCGGATTTTCTGGGAGTCCTGTATGCCAAGTTTGGTTCAGTTCCATTGTTGGTGGAGTTCAGAATGCTCTTTGATTGTAAGTGAATTATAAATCTCAGCCAACTACAACTCCCCCCCCCCCCAACCCCAGTATTCAAATTTGGGTGCATTGGGTCCAGTGAATGAAAATACATCCTGCATATCGAATATTTACATTTTGATTCATAACAGTAGCAAAAATACAGTTATGAAGTAGCAATGACAATGATTTGATGGTTGGGGGTCACCACAGCATGAGGAACTGTATTAAGGGATCATGGCGTTAGGAAGGTTGGGAACCACTGAACAGATTTTAAGATTTTTTTAAAGAAAATGGAATGTGGGAGAAAGCAAAACCTGATAGATTTTCCTATTGAGACCATGAGCTCTGGGTATTTAGCTGTACAGTGTCTGGTGTGGAATTGTGTATTCATGCATATTTATAGCTCTGAAATAGGAATTGCACTGTTTTTTCCCCTGACAGAGTCCTTATTTTTAACATCTGTGCAGGAGGAATAGACTGCAGGAACCTCACCATTCTGTAGTTAACCCAATTTGGCTAGGGCACACAAGTAAGAATGTTGTTAACTCCATTTTTTGATACGAACTGACCAGAATCCACAAAGTTGTTCCATCATAAATTGGATGGAAAGAAGTTGTTATTTTTTTAAAGAAATGAATGTGTACAAAAACTCAGCTGACAAATTGACCCCTGAGAATAGCAAACATCCTCATTCTCGGCTTGTAGTGTTCCACAAAAAGAAGTAAGCTGTTCACAGCCTGTTTTATGGCACCATCAATTGAAAAGAGAAACACAGGAAAGAAAAAGCATGAATTCATTTTTTTTCATACTTTTATTGTTATTGCGTACCTTCAAGTCATTTCCAACCTACGGCAACCATAAAACAAACTTTTCACAAGTTTTACTTGTCAAGATTTGTTCAGAGGGAGTTTGCCTTTGTCTTCCTCTGAGAGCAAATGAATGTGACTTGCCCAAAATCACCCTGTGCCGTCGCGCCTGGGGTCTATAGATCTTAGTGAAAGAAATATGGACGTGACACCTCTCCCAGGAGATTGCTTCTTGCCCTCCTTTAGAGAACTGGAACTTCCAAGGACCAAGACACTATGGATAACTCACTCAAAATAGTCTTTATTGTTCACAATGAGTTATCTTCCTTGGGCATAAACTTGATATTCAAAAGGGGTAAAGAAAACATACGTTACAGTCTTTGGAGTCTTGGGTCCAAGGAGTTTTGCAGCTGAGAAGCTTTCCAAGTTCCCTCTTTCTCAATGGCTGTGAAGGCCTGAGCTTTTCACAACCCCAGCCCAATGACCTATGTTGAAGGCACAAAGTCTTCCTCTTGATGCCAAGGGATTGGTTTGAAGGCGCTTAAGATTCCGCAATGTCATTCAGGTGAGCTGGATATGAAGAATGAATCTTAAGAGTACAGACTTAAGAATTGGTGAAGAAAGATGACTTAACTGAGGGCTTTTGGAGCTAAGCCATTCTCACGTCCATCTGCTGGGATGTTTGATAGTAGAATGAAAAGAAAGCCCTGCCCTCTTCCCCAGGAAGAGGTGAAGCCAAACAATTGAGCTGAGGGAGCAATTCAACTAGTGCAAACAACATTGATTGACATTTACAGGGTAAACAGGCAAGTTAGGGCATGTTACACAGTTCAAACCTTTGCAAATTAAAGTTCTACATATAGGTGGCACCACTCGCACTGTCACACACCCAATGGGTTTCCATATCCAATCAGGAATTCAAATGCTGGTTTCTGGAGACCTAGTCCAGTGCTTCTACCAATGCAGCATGCTAGCCCAGTTCAAATATCTACTGGCGACAACCCAGTAATATAGAGTAGAGTCTCTCAGATTCAAGATAAATGGGCCGGTAGAACATTGAATAAGTGAAAATGTTGGCTAATAAGGAGGGATTAAAAAAAAGTCAATTAAACATCAAATTACGTTGTGATTTTACAAATTAAGCACCAAAAACATCATGTTTTACAACAAATCGACAGAAAAAGTAGTTCAACACATGGTAACATTATGTAGTAATTACTGTATTTACGAATTCAGCACCAAAACATCGCAATGTATTGGCACAACTGTGGATCTGGGCGGGAAGCAGACTGTGTTGGGTAATACAGAACGTTGGATGAGTGAAGGTTAGGTAAGCTACAAGAAAGGAGATTCCATCTGAACATTAGGAAGAACTTTCTGACTGTGAGAGCTGTTCAGCTGTGGAACTCTCCGCCCCAGAGTGTGGTAGAGGCTCCTTCTTTAGAAGCTTTTAAACAGATGGATGGCCATCTGTCAGGGGTGCTTTGAATGCAATTTTCCTGCTTCTTGGCAGGGAGGTGGACTGGATGGCCCATGAGGTCTCTTCCAACTCTATGATTTTATGATTCTAAGCAAGACTCCACTGTACATAAAATTGTGACTGTATGCAAAGGAGGTGGTCATAGACTCCAACATAGTTTTCAGTTGTACAAGTAGCTACACAACTGAGTGGAGAAACAATTTCACTTGTTGGACAAGCAAGAATAGGCTGAAAGACCACAAGAAGTACAGTGTTGCTTGTGCAACTAGGGAAAACAGAAACAGAACTCTGCCAGCACAGTTTCCTTTGCTAGTATTACGTTCAATCTTGGCTTAAAACCGAAATCTTGTTTATTTACTAATAAGTTACATTGCAACATACCTATATGTTTGGAGCTTTCCATGCCTAAAGAAGAAATGACATTGTGTTTATAGTGGTTAGGGCAGGTGATGCCAGTATTATTTGGCTAGATTATGGAAGCTTTGTCTGAAATACTACATGAACTTGGGTCGTTAGGGGAGTGAAATAAGAATATTCATAAATGTAATGTGCTTAAAAGTAGAGCGAGGCAGTTCCATCTGCATATGTAATTAACAGGACAAAGCTCTTCACTAGTATTCCCTGGCAGGGTAATGGCGCAGAGTCTGAGAGCAATGGAAAAGAACATCAATACCAAGGAGGCATGAGCACACCAACCTAGGGAGCTCATTTTGCCTTGAATACACTTTGAAGCTATATGAAATCTATTAATAGCACACATAGGGCCAGGTCTAGTAACCTGTAGTTACAAGAAAATAGATTTTGATTGAACATTAGAAAGAACTTCTTGACAGTAAGAACAATCTGACAATGGAAGCAATTGCTGAGAGAGATGGCGGGGTCCCCTTCCTTGGACAACTTCAAAAAGAGGTTGGGATGCTTTAACTGGGGAGGCTGTATTGAGCAGTGTCTGCTAGCAAGTTGAATCATGGAATTTTGCCTATTACCAAGGAGGACAGATAAGGGGAAACGTACACACTTTGAATATCCCTTATCCAAAGTGCTTGGGATGAAAAGTGCTTTGGAATGTTGGGAAAAATTGTATTTGCAGATATGCAACTAATTTATTTATTTATTGACAACATTTCTACCCCGCTCTTCTCAACGCCCAAGGGGGGGCTCAGAGCAGCTAACACTGGCAACAATTTGATGCCGCAATCAGAGGTGGCCCTAGGTAATTTTCAACGGTAAGCAAACAGTATTTTGGCAACCCCCCCCCCCAAAAAAAACCCCCAATCACTGATATATATTTTCTGTTCGTCATGGGAGTTCTGTGTGCCATATTTGGTTCAATTCCATCATTGGTGGAGTTCAGAATGCTCTTTGATTGTAGGTGAACTATACATCCCGGTAACTACAACTCGCATATGTCAAGGTCTATTTTCCCCCAAGAGTGCCTCAAGAGCGCCCCTGGGCAAAATCAACTATACTGCAAATGCTTACTTTGCGCAATGGGTTGAGCCGCCCCTGGCCGCAATATCACAATAACAACAATATAAAACCATAAATACAGAACAGATGAAAAACAATAACATTAATAATAGAGTCATATATACTTTCTTCCAATGTCCATGGAGGTTTTAGGCTTGATTTATTTGCTACTTATAACTATTTACAGGTCTTCTCTTCATATACTCACAAACACAATGAGAACTTCACACAACAAGGAGGGTCGTGGATTACATACGCAGACAATTATGGCAAGGCCTATAACCAACGGCAGATAGCAAGCTGCATGGCAGAGAATGAAGTGCACATACAAGCCACTCCCATTCTTCCCTCCAGAGGACAGGAAATGACCCAGCTGTCCCTCTAGGATCATCTCTGTTTCCTTAACTCTTTAGAGTACTCTGCTGGATTACTGCAACACTCTCTACATGGGGCTACCTTTGAAGGTAGTACCGAAACTGCAATTGGTCCAAAGATTTGCAGCCGGGTACTGGAGCACCGTACAGGGAATGGACAACTCCCACCTTATGGCATCTCCATTGTCTGCTACTGGGTTCAATACAAGTGCTGGTCATTACCCATAAAGTCCTAAACGGTTCAGGACCAGACTATCTACAAAGCCGCATCTCCGAATACAAACTGCCCTGGGCGCTGTGGGTCGCAGAGGCCCTTCTCTCAGTCCCACCCTTGCCTCAAACGCGGCTGGTGGGGATATCTTGGAGATGGGACCTGAACCTAAATATGAAATGCATATGTTTATTTATTTATTTACAGCATTTGTATTTCAACTTTTTCACCCTTTTCACCCTGAAGGGAACTCAGGGCAGATCACATGGCAAACATTCAATGCCATTAAACAGACAGGACAGACAATAGATAGAGATATATCTCGGCATTTTCCCCCAACTTCGGCATCCTGGAGGTTGTGCTTAATTCCTGCAACAGGGGAGTGCTGCTGCTCCATCCTCTATGATGAAGAGCCCATGATCACATACTTTCTCCTTCCATTGATTGCTGGCATTTTCTGGTATTTCCTTTTTAAGGTGCCGTAAAAGTACTCCCTGCTTAAGTAGTGCCTAATCTCCCTACTCATAGCTGTTTTTGAACTGCATAGGTAGACAGTGAGCTGGGCTGAAGGTCAGGTGCTCACCCTGACCCGGCCTTTGTACTGCCAACCTTTTGATTGGTGTGATCTACTGCTGCTGGTGATTAACCAGCTGTGCTAAAGCCCAGCCCTATTTATACCTTTTACACATTGCCTGATGGTAATTTTACACCATTTTCAAATATATTTGTGCACATATACACTGACCCATCAGAAAGCAAGGGTAGCACTATCTCAGTCACTCAAGGGGACAATCTTGGTTATTGGAGTGTTTTGAATTTTGGAATTCTGGGTAAAGATGCTATATAAATTGTGAAAAAGAAAAGAAGAAACTTTGGATATACTTGATAATAGACAGCAAGGGAACCGTGTGATCAGAGCTCATTAGAAACTGTTCCATGACAATTAATCAAGTGAGTGAGAATGGAAAAGAAAATTAGGCTTTTCACTTCTCTATTGAAATATCCATTTTTCACCTTCTGAGATAAGAGGATGGAGGGCATCTTGCCTTAGAATCAGCTCTTTTTCCAAGGCTTGTGATATATTAGCATGGGAAAAAATTACACATAAAACAGTGCATACATTTTTTTAAAGTTGCATACCTAAACAAGGAGCGTTGGAGATAGGAGCAAAATGGGGCCTCACATCTGTTTGGGACAGCAAATATAATAAAATCTTCATGGAAACAAAAACTTATTTGGACCTCACCTCCCTTAGTAACTACCAACGAGAAGTAATACTACAATCTTATTTTGCTTTGGTTAGACTACCTGGAAGTATGCTTTTCTGTGCACCACAATTCAAGCAGGATATTGACAAGCCTGAACATGTACAGTGGAGGGTGACCAGAATGGTAAAATCTCTGGAAGCCAAGCCCTATCAGGAGTGGCTTAGAGAGCTGAACATGTTTAGCTTGGAGAAGACCGAGAAGTGACATGATAGTATGTTTAAATATTTGAAAGGATATCATAGTGAGGAGGGAGGGAGCTTGTTTTCTGTTGCTCCAGAAACGAAGACATGTAACAATGAATTCAAACTACAGGAAAAAGAGATCCTGCCTAAACATTGGGATGAACCTCAGGACAGTAACAGGTATTCAACAGTAGAATATGCTGCCTTAGGGTGTTTCCAGACAGCGCCAAAATCCAGTTTTTTCCTTGATGTATGGTAAAACACTAACAAAAAGCAAATATTTGATTTTTATATCTATTTTGTATGCCTATATACCTGGGTACAAAAAAAAAAAATCTTGTGTGGAAAGGGTTTGCAAGTGGAAAAAGTTTCAGAACCCCTGCTCTAGATGTTCCTCTTCCTTTGCTCTACTGAGATTAATAGGGGCTGGATGCTCTGTGGTTTGCCAGTTCAAAAGACAAAATCCTTACTCTAGAGCAGATATGGGCAAACCCAGGCCCAAGAGCTGGATGCAGCCCCTTGGAATTTTTTCTCAGGCCCTCCTCTCCCTCACCCTCCTCTCCCTCACCCTCCTATCGTTCCTTTCCTCCTTCTCTCCTTCCTTCCTCCTTCCCTCCATCCCTACCTCCCTCTTTCTCCTTTCCTTCCACCCTTCCCTTTTGTCTTTCCTTCCTTCCCTCTTTCCTCCTTCCTTCCTTCTCTGTCCCTTTCTCCTTCCATCTTTCTCTTCCTCTCTTTCATCCTTTTCCTTCTCTCTTTCCTTCCTCCTTCCCTCCTTCCCTCTTTCTCATTCCATCCTTCCCTTCCTCCCTTCCGTCCTTTCTTCTTTCTCTCTTCCCTCCCTTCTTCCCTCCCTTCTTACCTCCCTCCATCCCTTTCTTTTGTCTTTCTTTCCATCTCTCTTTCCTTCCTCCTTCCCTCCTCTCTCTATCTCCTTCCACCCTTCCTTCCCTTTTGTCTTCCTTCCTCCCTCCCCTCCCCTCCCCTCCCTCTTTCTCCTTCCATCCTTCCCTTCCACCCTTTTATCCTTCCTTCCTTCCCTCTTTCCTCCCTCCCTCTTTCTCTTTCCATCCTTGCCTTCCCCCTTTCATCTCTCCTTCCTTCTCTCTTCCCTTCCCTTCCTTCCCTTCCCTTCCTTCCTTCCTTCCTTCCTTCCATTCATCTATCCATCCATCCATCACTGGGCAGCCAGCGTGTGGCACCCAAGTTAGAAAGTTTGCCCATACCTGCTCTAGATAATAAAAATAATTTTGAAACAAGCTGCTCAAGAAGTTGCCCTTTCTTTTCTGCCCTTTTTCCTTCATGAAAGCTTGACCCTGTCTATCCCTAATTTTAAAGCTTTCTTTCATTTCTGGCAACCACCTGAGTTTATTGACCTGGGCAGATTCAGAGATCTTTGCACCAGTCTTCAAGATATTATAAATTTTTTAAAGAAGTATTTTTATATAGAAAGGTTGCAGTCAAAGACAATTTGGTAGGGTTTGAAATTGCTTTTCATAGTAATAGATCTGCAACATGATTGAATGAGGCATCTCTTAATTTTTTTTTCTGTAGAAGTGTTTCTACAAAAGTAAGTGAAAGACAAAAGCATTTCAGCAGGACTTTTAGACAGGCTTCATAAATGATTTGACTTTCTCATATCTTTAACCTCATAGTATGGATATCAAGAATTACGGCATTCTTCAAAGACTGGACTATAGTATCACTGACTATTATTGGCTTGTTAAAAACATAAAAATCACTCATATAATTCCCTTCTTCCAAGATCCCTCCTCATAGTTTAAGATGTAATCCTGTACACATTTCTCTGAGAACAGTCGAATTCAGTGGGACTTTTGTAATCTGTAACCGAATGCAGACCTTCTGCAATAAACAGGTATACATAATTTAAGTAATACTGTAAATGATTTTTCCTGAATATAAATGCTATCAAATCAAAAAGGTACCAAATATTGATTTTAGTGCTGTCTGGAAGTTTCTGGGCGAGTCTGACTCCCACTCATTTGAAGTGCTATGGTGTTGGTTGCTGTTTTATTAAGAAGGTCATATAGTCTAGATAGTATTCTCTCTTTGAGTTGTCAACCCTATTTAGAGCCAGTCAATACAAATCTGTCAATTTTAACAGCTATTTCATTTGTCCCTGTCCTATAAAATTGTTTGGTTGGAAATAAGGAGAGACATTCTATCCTATGTGAGTATAAAATTGTAAGAAAATAATTCCCTATGTTCAGGTAAGACATATATACCTTGGATCCCATTCCAGGATAAAGGTGGGGTTTAAACTAAATTCATTAAATAAATAAAAAAATCCAGATGACTAAAATTCTATTGATTTGTTTATGAAGCATGTTGATCCAACACAGAAAGAGGGCAATTTGATACTCCCATCAATTCCGTTGCCAGTTCAATTGCTCTGTTTGGGTGGCGAGCGATGATCCTAAAAGGAGAGCTTTCCTTACATCTTACTTATTTGACTACCTCTGGTGCAAAGCGATGGATTACAAGTTGTTGGTTATAAACTGTCTTAATCTCTTTCCTGTGAAGCTTAGGCTGGCCAAAAGCTTCTGTTGTCCTTTGAACTGGTGGTATAAAAATACTGCTAAATGCAGCAGGTGCTAAGAGTGCCTGTTTTTGGATTGCTTGGCCTAGGATTACCAGACAATGCCCCAAGCCTCTAGTGACTGTAGAAAAAGGGAGGAGTCCAGCAAGGGAGCTCTATACAGGGAAATGGAATAGGCCAACTAAGACTGGAGATTTTAAGCTCCACCCAAAAAGTAATACAAGGGAAGGTCTCTACACTATTGGGAAGGCCTATAAACAGGGGCAACTAAAGCAGAGGAGAGGAGAAGGCAGAGCCAAGACTTCACAATTCCTGTTACATATAAACAGTTTTGGAAATAACTGGAGGAGAAGGAAGGAGAACCTCAGAATATTCACCACGTTATTATATTTTATTTAAATACTATTGTTTTTTCCTTCCCAGTTTGAAACCCAAGTATCCCACAATATAAGATCAAATACCATTAAAGCAGTGGGTTATAGAAAAATTAAAAACCAATTAAATTAATAACCATACGAAAAGCTCAATTTAAAACAGTTGAAAAAGTGGTCTGAATCCAACTTAACATGTTTTTATCCCATCCTTCCTGATCCTTCAAAGTTGCATACTGATTTTGGTTTAGATTCAAGACCTTTCACTCTGTGAAGCAGCTGGTACAAATTGTGATCGAGACTCCGGCTTTGATAAGGCTACCTTAAAAATTTCTAAGAGAGCGTCTTCCAAGGTTGCAATCTCAAATTAAGGTTGCTGTGACAACTGATTCTTCTGAAGTACGCCTCTGGAAGGAGCCACAATTAATAGACAGAATTGAAGTTACCATAGGAACCTTGAGTCGGAGCTCTCCAGCTCTTAATGTTTCCTGTTCCATTTATGCAATCCCTCGCTTCATAGCATTTGCCCTTGTTTAATGCTCTTAGTTCAACACAATAGTGTTTTGTGGGTCCATGGCAACTGGAGGAAATAATATTGGGAAAACTTTGCATACTTTGCAAAGAAGCCCAGGGTTCTTCTTATGAAAAAATGCAAGGAGAGCTCTATTTACATATGATACAAGGGGATCCGTATAATTTCCCAAAGAAGTGGAACATAAAATAGTCATTTTGCTCAACAAACTTTATTTCGGGGGTCATTGGGGATGGGTGATACAATTAAAAACTTTACATAAGGGGATGCACATTTCTGGAAATGCTTAAACAAAACTAAACAACAAAAGCACGCAAATCTTGGGGGGGAAATAAACAGTATGCTAACAATAAAGGAATCATGACTAGATATATGTGATTCTTACAAAAGCTGCTTTTCAACATCCGGTGTCTTGTGTGCAGGATTGAGATAGTAGTTTCTGTCCCAAATGAATGTAATCCCCATTAACCCCCTTCCATACAGTCCAAAGATAAGGCAGGTGGAAATGCAATGAACTCATACAGTGTAAGATACCACTTGAAATGGAAGGGTGACAACTTGTCTTTTGTCTCAAAAGCATTTGGGTTGCTTCTGTATCTGAAATTTTGTCATTTCCACTGGTGTGTAAGGTCCCCTTATAGTTCCTCATTTGTGATGGATGGGCATCATGAACTAAGGAGCATTTTATTCTAGCATTCATTAATATAATCACAAGCATGCTTCATTTGTTCAGTGGGTTAAGGACCAGGGCACTGTCAAAAAGTGGAAATGGCAGTTAACATGGTGTCAAACTGCCCTATCTTGTGCTTTGCTCATAGACCAAAATGTCTTGGACTGTTCTTTATAACCTGCCATGCTAAGGATTCTGTTTTTATAATTTGTTGTTGTGTGCCTTCAGGTTGTTTCAAATGTATTGCAACTATAAGACATCCCTAGGGTTTTCTGGAGCTGAGAGTGTGTGACACCCTCAGGGTCACCCAGTGGGTTTCCATGGCTGAACAGGAAATGAATTTGTGTCTTAATAGTCATACGGTGCACCTACACTGTAAAATTAATGCACTTTGACACCTAGAGTTGTGCGCAGAACCGTTTTCCTTCGGTACATCTGTTCTTTCATTACTTTCATTGCCTTCAGGAGCATGTAACAGGAAGGTTCTTCCCTGTATGAAAATCAGCTCAACACGAAAGCAAGCGATCCCAGCTCCTTGCCTGCTTTTCATGAGCACATGGCGCTCCATTCCTCCTTGCCTTTGAAAGTGTGTGGTATGCAGGCCCAGAAAGCATGCATGCTTGACTGCAGCTGATTGCATCCTCTAGAGTAAGACTGAGAACTTGCCTCCTTGCCTTGGAATGAGAGTGCGTGTGTGGCATACAGGCTCAGAAGGTCCGTGCACCTGCTTCCAACCAAGCGCCTCCACTAGAGTAAGAATGAGAACTTGCCTCCTGGCTTTGGAAAGAGTGCGTACGTGTGACGTGCAGACTCAGAAAGCGTGCGAGCCTGCCTCAAGCCGAGCACCTCTCCTCTAGAGTAAAACAGCAACCTGTGCTGGATGGGGTTGCACTCCCCCTGAAGTCATAGGTCCACAGCTTGGGGTCCTCCTGGACTCAGCACTACGCTTGATGTGCAAGTGTCTGCGGTGGCCGGGAGGGCCTTTGTACAATTAAAACTTGTGCACCAGCTGCGATCATATCTCGTGAAGTCTGACTTGACCCAGGTGATCCATGCCTTAGTTACCTCTAGACTGGACTATTGCAATGCACTCTATGTGGGTCTACCCTTGAAGACGGCCCTCAAAACTTGGCTTTTCTGTTGCACTTTCGGAGAGTGACCATGTACCTCTTTTTGTTATTCCTCCCACAATGTTGTCCTCTTACTGTATTTCCTTCCACCTGTGTGAAAGCCTGTCTTCACTACTTCATTTTCTACTAGTTTATCCCTTACAAACATTTCTTTTTCATTTTCTCATTCAGAGTATTATCATTTTATGTTGTACATCTGGACCACTCATTTTGATTGATTTCTCATTGCATTATTTTGTCTTGTTTTACTTTGCTTTGTTTTATTGTATTCCTAAGTCGTTTTGGTTTTATTATGTATTTTGCTGTAATGTATTTCTGGGCTCAGCCTCATGTAAGACACCCTGAGTCCCCTTTGGGGAGATGGTGGCGGGGTATAAATAAAGATGATTATGATTATGATTATTATTATATGCCTAAAATGACAGGAAGGTGAGCCTAGGAAGCCCTTCTCCAATAATGGGCCAATTGAAAGTGGATCTTTCAGCACCCTAGAGTGAAAACAGATATCTTCCCTCCCAATTTTGGGAGACGCAGAAAATGGATCAGGACCCCCATTTAAATCCAGGACACAAAATGGGTCAAGTTTTACCCCAAATGCACAACCCTATTGACACCACTTTAACCACCATGGTCTGATGCTATGGGATCCTGAGTTTATAGTTTGGTAAGACACCAGCACTCCTTAGCAGAGAGAGCCAACATTTCTCTTCCAAAGTCAGAAGGCCAGACATATTGTGTTCACAGAATGGGTGGCTCTTCTTTTCTCAAAATTGCTGATAGTTTGTTTGCTTTTTCCTTCTCAAGTTCTACAGAGCAGATAGTGTGAGCAGATTTTTTGAAAAGTGTTGATGCTCGATTGCACTGGAACACAGCCAGTGCGTGTGCCAGCCTTTAACTTCAGTTGCTGGGCTTTGATATTCCATCCAGAAAGACTGCCAGTTAAGATGAGTTTGTGGCAGTATCTGATCTCCGTGCCCATTGTACTGTGTAAGCGGATTCTGGCATCATGCCATTTTATTGTTGCCAGGGGCCTGACGGATAATGATGTTTCCTGAAGTAAATGTGTTTTCCTCACTGAGAAATTGGTTCATTAGTATGAGGAAATGATCAAGTCACGGGGATAAGAGGAGTTGGTTTAGTAGTCATGGGCATAGAAACGATTTCCGATGTGACTGAGGAAGTGAGGTTAAAGTCTCCCAGTGGTGAAGAGCGGAGTTTTAAAATGGAAGGGAAAGAGTTCCTGCCGTCTCCTTCATGCCTGCGAGGCGTTCCACCCTCCCTGAAACAAGCCATGTAATGCTATTAAACGGCACGCCGAGGAGAGCTAATAATCTGTTGCTACATTAAACATTATTATTTCCTGTATCTCACCACTGATTTTTACGAGTGTGCCACTGAGCCCACCGACAAGAACTCCACTGTTATGTGAAATATGAGCCGTTTTAGTTGCAGAAAGCTTTTTAGACGGCCCTGACAGTCCTGTTTAACTGAAGCTCGTGTGGCTTCATCTGTTTTAAGCGGCTGCACTATACTTCTGCTTTGAAGTGCTCTAAAACTTGAATATTGTTTGTTGGGGGCCATAAGCCATCGCTCTTTGTGTGGTGATGGAATGCAATTCTTACTCGTTTAGAATGAACCATTCTTATCCTCTCTTTATAGGAGGTCTGCAGAGAAGCTCACAACAAGCCTATAAACAATAGCACAGCTTGAGCCTCCATTAACTAAAATCCTTGGGACCAGAGGGTTTATAAAAAAGAGATTTTGGAGGGTTTGGAATACCTGAAATTTGACAGGGGAAAGCGAAGTGGAAAGGACACGGTCCTATAGCAAAGCTTCTGGAAGACTTACCCTAATTCTTTGCAGATGGATGCTGTTTTGCCAGGCTTCTCATGACTAACCACTGTTGTATTCAGAGTTGCCATTGCTAGAAGTCCCATGGTGGCACCAACATCACAACACTTTGAGTGAGATCTGTGCCAGATTATATCTGCAAGGTTGTGGTAGTATATATGAAGTATTTCCAGGTGTGATGGGTGAGTGTGGCATGAATCAGCTACTCTGCCCTTTGTTATCAAGGGTGGAAGTGGTGGTGGCAGCAATCAGAGTTTCTGTTTTTAAATTGTTTCCAATTTCACTATTCCAGAAAAGAGAGACCCAACCTGTAATAAAAACACACACAAACAGCCAAACACTAGGTGAAGATTTACAGCAGAAATGAAGAATGGGTGGTCCTCTACATGTTGCTAAACTGGAAATATAATCACTCCTTACCAGTATCATTTAAGAAAGATCCACGTGGCCTCTGCTCCTCATTTACAGGAAGAAAAAGATCTGTTCAAAATATATGAAATATGTTGTAAATTAGCCAGAGGCTAATGGTTTAACTGATGATTTAGGGGGGATTGTGGGCTTTCCTGTGGCATGAAGTGATGGGCCATCAAGTCTGGGAAATTCAGGCCTAGGTTCTTGCTGTGAAAAAAAATGGCTCGGAAAGTGCAGGCCTTCAAGGTCAGTCAGAAGAGCCAGAAGTCACAACAGTAGATAAGGAATTGAGTAAAGAGCTAAGTGATAAGGAGGGTTCCTAGGAGAACCACCTGTAGCTACGGAGATCAACAAAAGTCTTCATTTACAAATCAAAGCTGAAAATAGATTGTGCTGGTCAGAAAAATTACATGGGAAAGTTGTGGAGAAAATTCACGGGAGAGGTAATACTTTCATGAGTGGTTATTAAACAACAAGTTTAAGGGCAGTTCAGGCAACACTGCATTAGAGTGAGTAGCTAAGCCTGAGTTCTCTTGTTTCTGGTTCAAACCAAGCCTTGGTTTTGGATTTTAATATCCTGGGTGCTTTATATCTTCCTGTTCATGTATTCCTGTTTAAGTTTTTACTAGTTATACCTTCTTGCTTGTGAACTTATGCTGTGGCTGTGATTTCTGGCCGTTCCTGGACTTTGCCATTTCTGGAACTTTATGAGACATTTGAATTATTGCTTGGTTATCACCTGTTGCTAAACCTTTTTGGATTATATATCTTCCTTTCTCATTCCTGCTTTTTACATGCTTTTTATATGTTTTACAGTAAGCTGGTTGCTTATTTTCCTGGACTCTTGTGTGGTGCGGTGGTCATAGGTGTTTCTACGTCTGGAGTGCAACAAAATATTGCACATTTTAAAGTTGCAAACTCTGATTACATGTATGAAATACGAATATAACATGTAAAACCACGTTTTATACTCGGTGGTAGATTGTCCCCACTTTACTACTGAGCCTCAGCTCTTATGGGAAGAGATATTAGTCATATATGTGTGTGTATGTGTGTGTGTGTATCTCATCCCTGGAGCGTGTCTAGAGAACACAGTATCCTGTGAGAATACAAGCTGTAGCTTGGAAAAGCTACTTTTTTGCCTTCAGGTCTCAGAATCCCCTAGCTGGCAGGTCACTGGAAGCTGTAGTAAGAAAAAATAATTTTGTCAAGCTGTTTCACAAGTTGTGCCTGCACTACCCCACAAAGAATCTAATTCTTGCAGCAAGATTGTAAGTTCCATCTTTTGTGATGGCACATAAACACAAACATGGTTTTTTAGCTGTCTGAGCTGGATAGTTCCTTTGATGGTTTTGTTCTCCACGCTCTGCTCTCCCTGCTCAGCTCCCATTATATAGTTGCTTTGTGAACCCAGTTGCTTTGTGAATCCAGGCATCCGCTAAACACTTGCTAGTTCAACTCAGGTGGCAGAAGAATAAAGTGTGACTCCATTACTTTTTTCTATTGATGTGCTCCTTGGACCACACATTTCTTCTGATATAGTCCTGCTTCTATAGCTTCCCCAGGGCTCTAACATAAGAGGCATGCTCTTGCATTGAAATTGCTTTTGGGCTCAACTCCCATCTATCTCACCCAGTATGTTTAATGGTCAAAGATTCTGGGAGCAATACTCCAAAATAAGACATTTTACATTTTGCCTTAGGACTTTATTGCATGAAACTGCTATTCCACATTGTTGTTGATAATGGAAACATACCGGGCTGAGCACCTTTGATATTGTACCTCTCTTTTTTATTTTCAAAATTATTGCGACTAGTGCTACACAAAATTATTCAAAACATTTTCGATTGGTAACACATGTTTACATCATTTCCCCTCACTCTCCCTCTTTCCCCTCCCTGGGAGCAGTTTACAAATTTTGCTGTACGAATTATGATTGTGTGATCATGAGGATAATCTTGTTTAATTCCTTATATTTATCTTTCTCCTTTATTTTGTAAATTAAGCCTTTCCATTTTGCCTCCCATGACTTTCTGATTTGGCCTATCCTGAAGTAACTTTTCCTTACAAGACACAATTTAAGGTGAAGAAAGATCTAAAAAATTGGAGGGAATTATAAATTACATGTTAGATGCAATTAAAGCTTTAGGCCAGTGATGGGCAACCTTTTGAGCTTGGTGTGTCAAAATTTGCCAAAAACCTGAGCATAACTTGGGTGGGGTGTCAACTTCGAGAACCCCCCCCCCCCATAATTTTGCAATATTTATAGTTTAAATAAGAAAAATGTATATTCCATGCTGAGTTATGGAGTGAACAATGCAAAACGTGCAGATGTTAAATTTGTAGAGCCTTTTACAAATTTAAGGATGGAATTAGATTGGCTCTTATAAGGTGTACTTCTCTGTATGCGGCCACATGTGGCCGCGTGTCATCAAAAATTGCCATGCGTGTCAGTGCTGACATGCGTGTCATAGGTTCACCATCACGGCTTTAGGCACTTTAGGCTGGCAGGACCAAAAGAAATGGGACACAAAATCATGGTATAAATATTTAGCAGACTACCTCCTCCAAAACTGCATTAGCGAAAGGACATTGTACATCTCTGCAATATTGCAGTTGCACCACTGTTCTGTGGTTGTGCAATCCAACTTTACATACTCTTGTAATTACTTCTTTCTTAATATTATGGTTCCCTAATTTATTATTATTTTAGTGAAATTATGCATTTTAGAATAAAAACCTAAAAGAACAAAGATTCATTCAAAATAAAAGGTAAACAGCGAACAACAAGGGGAAAGAGGAGTGTGGGAGTATTCTGCCCCTTGACATTACTACTAGCATTCCACTACAGAAGTGAAATGGATCCATCACCAAGGCCGTTAACTGGAACATTGTGGGATTGGGAAATATTGATAGGATTCACTCATGAATGGATAAGGATGGGAGAATCACAGTTGTTGTTGTTGTTCATTCGTTTAGTCGTCTCCGACTCTTCGTGACCTCATGGACCAGCCCATGCCAGAGCTCCCTGTCGGCCATCACCACCCCCAGCTCCTTCAAGGTCAGTCCAGTCGCTTCAAGGATGCCATCCATCCATCTTGCCCTTGCTTGGCCCCTCTTCCTTTTGCCTTCCACTTTCCCCAGCATAATTGTCTTCTCTAAGCTCAGAGGGGGAAGAAAATCAGTAGTGGGATGCACACAGCACTGTGTGATAGGGACTCTCACCAAAGGAGACAGTTCAACTGCAATGTTGGTTTGCCTATATTGTGTGATAAAGTCCTCAGGTTGCTTTCATGCTACTCCTGAACCATATGACCAACCATATGGGTAGAGAATGCGTTAGAATAAGGACCTTTGGCTAGCGGGCAAATGCTCCCATCCAAACTCCCACCTGCTGCAGTTGCTAAATGGTGCAACATGTTGTCCAGGTGTCTCTTTTGTTGTGTGTGTGTGTGTATATATATGTATGGAATTTCTAAAGTTCACTAACTTTTGTCAACAACCCAGGATCCCCCGTTCTTCTCTTCCTCAACAGAACCATTCCCCCCTTCCCACCCTCGGTTAAGTCATCTCCTCCCTCCAACATCTCCCTCCCAATAATGATACAAAAGCAAATAGGTGGTCCAATTTTTTTGCTTAGCATCTCAATATGCTGGAATATGCTGAAATGGGCCCATTTGAGATTGACACTCTGGCACTTTAGTTGTGAATTGATGGCAGCTAGTTTTAACTACAGATGTTCTTCATTTTTAAATTGTGCTATTTTATTTTGTGTGTGGATAGTGGTTGTTTTTATCATTTTTATGTGATTTTTTTATACACATGTACCATTTATGTTAGGGCCCCCTGGTAATACAGCGGGCTAAACCACTGAGCTGCTGAACTTGCTGACTGAATCTGGGGAGCAAGGTAAGCTCCCATTATTAGGCCCAGATTCTGCCAACCTAGTAGTTTGAAAACATGCAAATATGAGCAGATCAATAAGTACTGCTTCTGCGGGAAGGTAACAGCATTCCATCCAGTCATGATGACCAAATGACCTTGGAGATGTCTACGGACAACTCTGGTTCTTCAGCTTAGAAATGGAGATGAGCACCCCAGAGTCGGACATGACTAGACTTTACCTACTGTTTATGTTGTATACTGCACTTGGAGTTCCTTCTAAGCTGCCCTGAGTCTCTTTTGGGAGCAGCTTGCAAAACATAAATAAAGATTATTATTATTATACTGACACAAAAACACAGTATGACACAGCAAATGAGATATATATGCTGGATTTAATATCACAAAATCACAAGTCTAACACTGCCCAAGGGTTTAGGACTGTGTGATGTATTTTCAAATTATTATTATTATTATTGAATTTCATATTGAATGGTGGAACTTGGCATAGTTTGAACAAACCTTCCCTAATCTTCTCCCATTCCCATAAGGACCACAGGACTAACTGAGGGGTCCAGTAAAAGAAACCAAGTAGATATTCTGAGCTAAATCCACATAGCAATGGAGGATCTTACCCATTATTTTCAAAACACTGCCATCACCGTATTTTCATAACATCCCCCAGCCCGAGTTTTAGTAGTTATGCTTCCAGCACCAGATACACAAAACAGCATGTCTGTCTCCCGACTACTATGCAGCCCTTTTATGTTAGTACATCTATAAAGCTATCTCATCTAAATTTGCCTCGCGAGGCTGAAGTAACCCTTTCTCTCAAAAAATAATAATAAAGCACAGTGGGATGCAAAGCCCTGTTATGAAGATCACATTGCATGCCTTAATAATTTGCCATAAAGAAAACGCATTCTCCTAAAATATATTAGAGTGCTACATTTGGGGGGTGTAGGATGGGAGGGAATTAGCAGGGAACTGAAAGACGCCACCAGTGCTATAGAGCAAATCCATTAAAACCGGGTTCATACTGGTAGTATAATGCCTAGCTGACTTCAGGAAGACCTCTGGTGCCCTAAAGATCTCATAATTGGCCAAACGTCTTTGATTGCCGTGCTTGGGTTCACCATTGTAAGTGTAAAAATTAATTACCCCAGCAAGCAGCTGCAGCGCTTCTAACGCAAGGGTGTCAACACACTTCGTCTTTCCAAATGGTTCATTCTAGCCTGGTGCTGGAAATGAGCCTCGCCGTAAATGTGATTTGTGAGGCTCATTAATGAAGAGCTAGACCTAATTGACTTCTCTTTGCTTTATGACAACATTTAAAAAAGTTCTGCAACAGCAATGATAATTCTTCTTGACTTCTTTGATGCTGGGATTCCTGATGCTGCATATCCACATTTATAAAATGGATGGCGATACAAAGGGATTTGGTATGTATTCTCCTTTTGCAGGTAGCAGCAGCTTTGGCAATTGTAACGGGTGACTTTCGTGCTGGCAAAGTAGTAGTAAACCAGCTCTGGGCTTTAATCAGAAATTTAAAGAAGGGACACAAACCACTGAACCCTGTCCCATTTAAAGTTCGGACTCAGAAATGGAACAGATTCACTCTCCCATTGACATGATAACTGCTATCTGCTGCTGAGTTGTAGCTGAAGGGGAGATGTGTCAACTTTATGATGGATTTCCCAATGTGGTTCATATGCACTGTGCAATATTCCTTCACAATCCCTCTCTCCCACATCTGTATAGTCCCATTCAGGTGTTTATTTGAACAGGAATGCTAGAATTGGGGCTATTGGTCAAAGTGATCAGCCCCCAAATCCTGAAGTCCTTTGTATGCTAGACCTTAAGGAATTTTAATCAACCCTTGGTATCCACAGATTCAATCATCCACAGTCTGATTTTTTTTTTTAAATTCCCAAAGCTTGCCATTTTATATAAGGGACACCCATTTTCTATGTCATTGTATATAATAGGACTCCATGGATGTTTGTATCCAAGGGGCCCTCAAACCCAAATCCAGTGTATAACAAGCACAAAATCTGAAAAGAACCTATAGTCTATGGACCTCCAGTGGTCCCAAAGAATTAAATATGGTTCATGGCCTCATCCTTACACTGTTGCAAGGAGAGTGACTGGTCTCACAAAACCCTCTTAGTTTTGGAGTTCAGCCCTTGAATGTGTCTAATGATCAGGGTACTCTGGATGATGGGAGTGACAATGAGGTCCATGTGTCTAATGCTCAGGTTGCTGTGGATGCAGGAAATGACGATGTAGGAAAGTAGGAAAAATGGGTTTATATATCTGTGGAATGACCAGGGTGAGACAAAGGACTTTTGTCTGCTGGGGCTAGCTGTGAATGTTTCAGCTGATCACCTTGATTAGCATTCAATGGCTTGGAAGGGCCTAAGGGGAATCTCTTGTTGAGAGTGATTTTATGTGCCTGTTTGTTGCTGTTGTAATTTTTGAGTTTTTTTAATACTGGTAGCCAGATTTTGTTCATTTTCATGGTTTCTTCCATGAAAATTTTGTTCATTTTCATGGTTTCTTTGCTATGTTCAGCAAAGGACAAGAGGGATCCTCTCACCTCTGCAGGAGTCTACCGTGTACCATGCAGCTGTGGACTACATAGGGACCACCATAGTCTACATAGGGACCACCAAACGCAGCGCCCAGACACGCATCAAGGAACATGAAAGGCACTGCAGACTACTTCAACCAGAGAAGTCAGCCATAGCAGAGCACCTGATGAACCAACCTGGACACAGCATTTTATTTGAGAACACAGAAGTGCTGGACCACTCTCACAACCACCATGTCAGACTACACAGAGAAGCCATTGAAATCCACAAGCATGTGGACAATTTCAACAGAAAGGAAGAAACCATGAAAATGAACAAAATCTGGCTACCAGTATTAAAAAACTCAAAAATTACAACAGCAAAACAACAGAGGGGAAACAAACAGGCACATAAAATCACTCTCAACAAAAGATTCCCTCCAGGCCCTTCCAAGCCATTGAATGCTAATCAAGGTGATCAGCTGAAACATTCACACCTAGCTCCAGCAGACAAAAGTCCTTTGTCCCACCCTGGTCATTCCACAGATATATAAACCCGTTTTCCTACTTCCAACAGACCTCACTACCTCTGAGGATGCTTGCCATAGATGCAGGCGAAAGGTCAGGAGAAAAATTGCCTCCAGAACATGGCCACATAGCCCGGAAAAACCTACAACAACCCAGACTCAATTTTTAATCCCACACACAGATGGGCTGTGTGGTCACATTCTTGAAGTCATGTGATGTCACTTTTAATTCTGGTTGGGGGCAAACTAGGAGGAACTAAGATTAGTGTTTCTGGTTAGGAGTGTTAATTTAGGCCAAAGCATAGGTTTGCCTGCCTTTTTACTACACTTAAAATAAACTTTGGTGATATCTGAGTGATCTAGCCTGGATGAAGCATATGGATAACAGGTTGTGGCTGCAGTGAGAGGCAAACTTAACTGTTTTGTGGCAATTTTGATGATTTTTACCATTCATTTAAAAAAAGGATTTATTGGGGGGGGGGGGGGTGTCTTTTCAGATATTTCAGTAAGTCACAAAATAGGGGTTGGGGCCACATGAGGACCTCTGACATACCTCCCATATTTTATATAGTTGCTCAGTCCTTGTAGAAACCAGGGATCATTCTGAAGAGATTTATCCTTTATTGCATCAATGGTTTTTTTGTTTTGTTTCTATTTCCCTCTCTTGAAACATTTTAAGAGTAGAACATAACTCCCTGAACAATCAGTACGCTGGCTGTGGGTAAGTCTATCATGATCATTTGTCATTTGCAAACTGCCTAAAACACACCACACATTTTAAAACGAGAAGAGAAGCCTCCCAGGTTAACTCTAAAGAGTAAGTCTGAAAACAATATCATATTTACTCATTGAACCTAAACAGGAATGTAGAAAAGAATTACAGTACAAGAAACCTATACAAAAGGTAGCATACAGAGTATGGGCTGATGTAATAGGTAGCAAAAGGAGGATTCAAGAGAAAAGAAGTATGTCTATAATTATTTCTAAAAAGCAAATTGTGGGATTTTGATGGATATGATACCATGCTTGTTCAGGACTCAGGTTCCTGTCTGTGTCTGGAAATTATTTTTCTACATTCAAGGAATAAATACTTGGTCAGACCACTGAGCACCACACTAAGGATGTTAATTTTCAATTATTCTGTCCTTGCATGTGAGCGTGAAGAATTAAAATATTTTTCTCCCTGCTTTATGATAAAATGAATATTCCCCAGCAGTATTCTCCTGTTTGACTGATCCAAACTCTTGTACAGGAATTATTCTGCAGATGAAAACTTTTTTTGCACAAAAACTTGTTTTTTATGTGCAGGAGACTCCTTTTCTTGCCATAAGACAGTGGTTTTCAACCTGGGGTCCCCAGATGTTTTTGGCCTTCCACTCCCAGAAATCCTAACAGCTGGTAAACTGGCTGGGATTTCTGGGAGTTGTAGGCCAAAAACATCTGGGGACCCCAGGTTGAGAACCACTGCCATAAGACAATGACTCAATGGGATGGCATCCTTGGACCACTACTTTGGTTTTTTTTTCCATGTCAGGAGAGACTTGAGAAACTGCAAGTCACTTCTAGTGTGAGAGAATTGGCCATCTGCAGAGATGTTGCAGAGGGGATGCCCGGATGTTTTACCATCCTCTGGGAGGCTTCTCTTATGTCCCCGCATGAGAAGCTGGAGCTGATAGACTGGAGCTCACCCCACTCCCCAGATTCAAACCACCAACCTTTTGGTCAGCAGTCCTGCCAGCACAACGGTATAACCCATTGCGCCACCGGGGGCTCCTCCAAATTTGGTGAGGCACCAGAACTCTTTGGCAGAGAACGCTAAAAACCTTGTAAAATCACAACTCCCAGCATTCCATAGCATTGAGCCATTTAAATGAAAGTGATGTCAAACTGCATTAATTCTGCAGCATCGAGGCACTGGCATTCCAAAATGCACAAGAACATGCCATGCGTAATTTAGAGATGGGAGAGGGACTTCACTTGTAAGGTATTGAAGGGGATGATAAAGTGAGATAGCAGGATGCTAATGGCAGAAATTTATCGATATTTTTGAGGGATATGGACAGGGATCGAAGCGAATGAAGTTAAGATGCTGTCAAGAGGAACAGAATGAAAAAGTTTTAAAAAGTGAAATAGAAAAGAGAGGCCTTTTTGACTACAGCAAGGCTTTTCCAGGTGCAGCCTATTTTTAGTGGAACTGCAGAAAAGGGCACTAAAAGATTATAGCACTTAGAGATCTCCTAAGGTAGATAATTATCAAGTCAAGCTCTCTTTAAAGTTTTTCTAATGTCAGATGGGTGGGAGGTTGAATGAAACATTGCTTCATTTTCCCAAGTCAAGTGTATGTTTATGCCTCTCAAGACAGTAGTTTAGTATCCAGTGTGCTTTTGGCTCCTACAGATTTATTTATTTATTTACTTCATTTGTATACCGCTTTTCTCAGCCCTTAGGCAACTCAAAGCGGTTAACAACAGCAAAAATGCAATGCTAAACATCATAAAAACAGTTAAGGGACAGTTAAAACAGTAACATAGTAAACAATTAAGCATCAATATAACATCTCATTAGCGTCTCATCAGTAGACTCAAGATCCAATCTCATCATCCGTTATTCTGTATTCCTATATTCATTACACTGCCTAATCAAATGCCTGCTCGAACAACCAGGTCTTCACTTTCCTCCAAAATGCCAGTAGGGAGGGGGCCGATCTAATATCTGTAGGAAGGGCATTCCACAGCCAAGGGGCCACCACTGAGAAGGTCCTGTCTCTCATCCCCGCCAGGCGTGCCTGTGTTGCAGGCGGGACTGAGAGCAGGGCCTCTCCAGATGATCTTAATGTCCTAGCTGGTTCATAGGAGGAGATGCGTTCGGACAGGTAAGTCGGGCCAGAATCGTTGACAACACTTTAATTGCCATGGCTCAATACAATTGAATGCTGGGAGTTGTAGTTTTGTAAAATTACAATTCCTGTGATTGCATAGCATAGAGCGATCACAGGAATTCAGACATTCAGAGTTGTTGGAGCACGTAAGAAATCAGTTAGCGTGTGTGTATGTGTCAACTGTAAAATAAGATGCACAAAGCTGATTGGTCGGGCTGTGCCTGGGGAGCTGGCTGAGCCTGGAACTCTTGTATACTGTTACATTTTTCAGACTTAAGCTGTGCAGGTGCTTGCAGAAAAGCAGAGAGAAACAGACAGTGAGGCAGTTTTGAAGTGTGCTCTTGCTTCATGAGCTGCTGGAAGAAGTTTCTCCACCTGGACAAAGAAAGACCATTTTATGTGAGTCAATGGAACTGATCACATGATTGTAAATATGTTGTTCTCAACTATGAAGAGTAAACTACTTGTTCTTTATTGTTCATCTGTGTGGCATATTTTCTTTCTCTGGTAAGGCAGTGTGTAGGCTGGTTAAATGTGAACTATGAATGATTTTCATTTAGTCACAAACGTGTCATTGCCACCTGCTTCAGCCTTGCTGAAATCACCAACTAGATCTTGACTAACTTCATTTTGAGCTGAAATAATAGCAGCTTACAATGGCAAGCTTACATGAAATCACACATTCTCTCAAATGACACAAAATTGAAGATTTAGCCAAAGAGTGGTGAATTATCTTATTCTCCATCTTAACCCCCCCCCCCCCGGTCTTGAAGTAATAGATCAGCCTAGAAAACCTTCTTTTCTGATTTCAGATAGTCAATTCTAAAGCAACTTAAGACAATTATTTGTGTTATCCATGTATTGTTTACCATTAGTGTAACTCTACCATAGTAGCTGCTATTCCCCTGTGCCGTCATTATGTATGTTTTGATTCTCAAGTGTTCAATAGAACTCCCTGTTAGATAGCATTGTACGGATTAGGTTTACTGTTTCCAGTTTGTCTCCTGACAATATTCATCAAAGTAGGCGTGGAGAACTGTGAGCCTAGGGGATTACAACACAATACACCTTGCAAATAAAAATAAAAGAAAAAATAGAAGAAAATAAAACAAATCTGAATTATTTTTGGTCCAAAATGCCTACAAACACTCTATAGGGGGTATGGGGGCATTTTCACCATGCCCCCCAAAAACTATTTTAGTGCTAGAAGAGGCTCTAATTTAGATGTGTGTGTGTGTGTGTGTGTGTGTGTGAATGTTGTGAAAATGCACCAAAAGGATAATGCTTTGAAATTATGTCTGTTCTACGTTTCCACCAAAATGGCCCTAGGAGCTGCATGAAGCCAGTGGATCACATTTGGACTGGATCTCTTGAGGTCTCTATAATTCTTCTGATCTGGAGATCTTTTCACTCCATTTCAAAGCTACCCAGTCAATTTTAACTTATGAATTTTAACCTGCATCTTATCGGTAAATTTTAAGCTGCATTTTATCTGTGTGCTTGTGTTATATGTATTTCAATAGTGCTTTGTTTTAACCGTGTTGTACTCCACCTTGAGCCGCAAGAAGAGGCAGGAAATAATAAATAAATATATATTATGTTATATTATATACCAGCTTGGGTACCCAACATTGCCTGGGTTATTTGAAAAAGACATTTTTTAAAAATTGTACAAAATGCATAAGGTTGTGGGTGGACTACAATTCACATCATGCCAGGTTAACCCTAAAAACTCCATCAGTACTTAAATTTTGTTATGTTGGGCAAGTTTGCTCTAGATGCATCATCAATGGGTTTCAGTGTGCTCTCTGGCTGTAGGGTAAACCACAATTCCCATTATGATGAGTCAGTCCCCTCAAAACCCCCCAGTAGGTTGAGCTAATCATTGGGGTTCTGTGTGCCAAATTTGGTCCAGGTCGATCATTGGTGGAGGTCACAGTTTTTTTTGGTTGTGGGTGAACTACAACTCCCAGAAAGGAAGGTCAGTTCCCCCCAAACACCTCCAGTAATCAAATTTTGGTGTATCAGATATATGTGCCAAGTTTGGGCCAGATCGTCAATGTGACATCATTTTAAAAAATTTAAATGTGGCTATCATTCCCCTCTCAGTCTTCTTTACTCCAAGCTCCCTAAGACATTCCTTGTAGAGTTTGGCTTCCAAACCTTGGATCATTTTGGTTGCCCTTTTCTGGACACGTTGAATCATAGAATCATAGAGTTGGAAGAGACATTGTAGGCCATCCAGTCCAACCCTCTGCCAAGAAGCAGGAAAATTGCATTCAAACCACCCCCAACAGATGGCCACCCAACCTCTATTTAAAAGCCTCCATAGAAGAAACCTCCACCACACTTTGGGGCAGAGAGTTCCACAGCTGAGCAGCTCTCACAGTCAGAAAGTTCCTCCTAATGTTCAGGTGGAATTTCCTTTCCTGTAGTTTGAAGCCATTGCTCCGCGCCCTAGTCTCCAGGGCACCCGAAAAGAAGCTTGCTCCCTCCTCCCTGTAACTTCCCCTCACGTTAAGGAGGTGGGGGGAAGCTTGTTTTCCATTGCTAAAGAGATAGGAAAAGAGATTGCCGCTAAACTTAAGGAAGAATCTTCTAATGGTAAGAGTTGTTCAGCAGTGGAATACATTATCTCGGAATGTGTTGAAGTCTCCTTCTCTGGGGGGTTTTCAGCAGAAGCTGGATGACTATCTGTCAGGAGTACTTTGATTGTGTGTTCCTGCATGGAAGAATGGGGTTGGGGTCTCTATAATTCTATCAAGCTGGACATCTTGTCTCTTGGATTCAACTTCTTGCACACTCAGGCATGGGCATGGAAGAGAATACCTTCCCATCCATGCCAGGCATGCCAGGCATTTTAAAAAAAAAACTTGGGCATGTTTTGCATGCTTCACAGTGGACAAGCTTTAAGACCTATGGTGTCTGATTGGAAAATTGTATCTCTAACTCCATAATTTCTCTAGAATCTTGGCAACTTCATTTAGGGATTGTATTTAAACAATGTAAGCCCTCGCTTTCAATGAACGTATCCGTAAAATAGTATTTCCAGGTAGCTGGTGGTGTTTGCTTTTATATCCCCCTTTTACAAAAGGGACGAGTCTGCACAAGGCTTCATTTAAGATTCAGCACCACGGCTCCTTGCTTCAGTAATTTTTATATTAAATTATGACCATTAGTGTTCATTCCTCACCCTAAAGGGAACTGATAAAAAAATCTTCTGCTTTAATGAATTTGTTTTCAACAGAAAGGAGCCCTCCGTTATTAGAATGCATATAATACGGTTAAAATTAACTTGAGTCGGGATGTCCCAGAGCTATAACTGGAACCATAAACATTTGTGCTATTTTAAGTTTGCTAATATAATCTTGTAGCTTCTGATAATGTTTAAAGCAGTGTTTCTCAACCTTCCTAATTCCATGACCTCTTAATACAGCTCCTCGTGTTGTGGTGACCCCCAACCATAAAATTATTTTAGTTGCTACTTCATAAATGCGATTTTGCTACTATTATAAATCACCATGTAAATATCTGAAATACAGAATGTATTTTCATTCACTGGACCAAATTTGGCACAAATACCCAGTATGCCCAAATTTGAGGGTTGATTTCTTCATTTGGGAATTGTAGTTGCTGGGATTTATAGTTCACCTACAATCAAAGAACCTCTAAACTCACCAACAATGGAATTGAGCCAAATTTGGCACACAGAACTCCCATGACCAAGTGTTTGATGGACACTGACCTTGAGTTTTGGTGTTGTAGTTCACCTATATCCAGAGTGCACTGTGGACTCAAACAATGATGGATCTGGACCAAACTTGGCATGAATACTCAATATGCCCAAATGTGAACACTGGTGGAGTTTTGGGGAAATAGACCATAGCATTTGGGAGTTGTAGTTGCTAGAATTTATAGTTAACCTACAATCAAATAACCTCCAAACTCATCAACACTGGAATTGAGCCAGATTTGGCACACAGAACTCCCATGACCAACAGAAAATACTGAAAGGGTTTGATGGACACTGACCTTGAGTTTTGGAATTGTAGTTCACCTACATCCAGAGAGCACTGTGGACTCAAACAATGATATATCTGGACCAAATTTGATATGAATACTCAATATGCTCAAATGTGAACACAGATGGAGCTTGGGGGAAATAGACCTTGACATTTGGGAGTTGTAGTTGCTGGAATTTATAGTTCACCTACAATCAAAGCGTATTCTGAATTCCACCTATGATAAAATTGGGCCAACTTCCCACACAGAACCCCCCATGACCAACAGAAAATACTGTTTTTTCTTATGGTCTTTGGCGACCCATCTGACAGCCCCCTTGCCGCCTCCCCAGGGGTCCCACTGGTTTAAAGGCATCTAAATGTTCAAAATACATATGGAAATGTATCCATGTTGGAAGATGGAAAGAGAAAGCAGTTTGTACCCAAGTCATTGAAGTGGTAATTCCATGCTGGGTTTTCATCCAAACTTTAAAGAAGCTTTCCAAGGAACTGAACGCTATCCACAAAATGGGCTCAGCACCTCGTCTCACTCCTTTCAAGTCTGGCTTAAAATCCAGAGTAGATTCATAACTTCATTAGCAATAGAGCCACCAACGTCTCCAGCAGCTGTCTAATTTTTTTTCTCGCTTGTTGCTTTTCCCAGATTCAAAGTTTGGTAAAGTAATATATCTGGCCATTCCTACTCACAATAGTATTTTAATTTCTCTAAGGACTATATGTATTGTTCAACTCCTACATAAGCTAACAATGTCTTTAGTGCTCCATTTCTCTTTCATAGGCTTGCCTCTCTCTTCCCTGCTCCCAGCACACATTTCTCAATTTGCAATAACTGCAAATTTAGCTCTGTTCCTTGCAGAGGTTGAGAAGATATTGTTGCAACACAGACTGTAGGGCAGAAAGAACCATCTCTTCTTGTAATCCAAAGCGTCTGATCAGATTTAATTAAGATAGGCTCACCCGCTCTCGCTTTTTGCTATTACACCTAGAGGAAGGTAAAGTAAATCTCTTAATTTTAGCCATTCCTACTTAGCAGCTTTATCCTGCGGAATACAAGACAAATAGAAATTGAAAATCAGATGATGGGTTTCTCCCACAGGATGTTTTTCAACAAATCCTTAAGAGCTATTCCAAGGCAGCGTTGGAAAAAAAAAGGCATTGAAACAAAAGTATAAAGACAGAAAGGGGGATTTTGTGTGCTACAGAAGATAGATATTATTGACCATATGAAACTGTGTGCTTTTCTCACAGCATGCTATGCTAACACCACTATTTAAACAACAACAACAACAACAATTTAATTATTTATTTATTTACAACATTTTTATGCCACCCTTCTCACCCCAAAGGGGACTATTTATTTATTTACTATATTTCTATACCACCCTTCTCAGCCCGAGGGCGACTCAGGGCGGTTTACAAAACTGGCACAATTTGATGCCACAATAATATAAACAGTTAAAAGCATATAAACATCCATAAAATTCCATAAAAAATAAAATCAATAAAACATAAAAACACCATTTCTCCATATCTAATTTCCAGAATCTTTATTCGATTGCAATTGTCCAGCCATTCTGAGGTCAAGTAATTATTTACTACATTGCATTTGAGAAAGCCTGCTCACAAATCCAGGTTTTGAGTTTTTTTTCCGGAATGTTAGGAGAGTGGGAGCCCATCTAATATCTCTGGGGAGTGCGTTCCATAGCCGAGGGGCCACCACTGAAAAGTCCTTATCTCTTGTCCTCGCCAACCGAACCTGTGAAGAAGGCGGGACAGAGAGCAGGGCCTCTCCAGAAGATCTTAAATTCCTGGATGGTTCATAAGAAGAGATACATTTGGACAGATAAGCAGGGCCAGAACCGTTTAGGGCTTTATAGACTAAAGCCAGTACATTGAATTGTGCTCAGTAGCAGACTGGCAGCCAGTGGAGCTGGCGCAACAAAGGAGTTGTGTGCCCCCTGAGCACTGCTCCTGTTCGCAACCTGGCTGCCGCCCGTTGGACCATTTGAAGCTTCCGAACAGTCTTCAAAGGCAACCCCACCTAGGGAGCATTACAGTAGTCTATATGGGATATAACCAGAGTGTGGACTACCATGGCCAAATCAGACTTCCCAAGGTATGGGCGCAGCTGGTGCACAAGTTTTAATTGTGCAAATGCTCTCCTGGTCACCGCCGAGTCCTGGGGTTCCAGACTCAGCGAGGAATCCAGGATCACACCCAAGCTGTGAACCTGCGTCTTCAAGGGGAGTGTAACCCCATCCAACACAGGCTGTAACCCTATGCCCTGTTCAGCCTTACAACTGATCAGGAGTACCTCTGTCTTGTCTGGATTCAATTTCAATTTGTTCGCCCTCATCCAGACCGTCACAGAGGCCAAGCACTGGTTTAGGACCTGAAAAGCCTCCTTAGAAGAAAGTGGGAAAGAGTGACAGAGTTGGATGTCATCTGCGTACAGGTGACACCATACCCCGAAACTTCAGATGATCTCCCCCAATGGCTTCATGTAGATGTTAAACAACATGGGAGATAGTATTGAACCCTGCGGGACTCCACAAGACAATGGTTGTGAAGTCGAGCAGGAGTCTCCCAACAACACCTTCTGGGAATGACCCTTGAGCAAGGACTGGAGCCACTGCAAAACAGTGCCCCCAAGGCCCATTCCTGTGAGGCGTCCCAGAAGGATACAGTGGTCAATGGTATTGAAGGCCACTGAGAGGTCCAGCAGAACTAACAGGAACACACTCCCCCTGTCTAGCTCCCAGCGAAGATCATCCACGAAGGCGACCAAGGCTGTCTCAGTACCATGTCTCAGCCTAAAACCAGACTGTGCCAGGTCCAGATAATCCATGTCTTCCAAGAATACCTGGAGTTGAGAAGCCACCACACATTCCAGAACTTTGCCCAAAAGGCCGATAGCTGTCCAATTGAGTGATGTTTTTTTCAACAGCAGTTTTATTACAGCTTGTTTTAAGCTGGCTGAAATGTTGCCTTCTCGAAGGGAGGCATTAACCACCACCTTTACCCACTTGGCCAATCCCCCTTTGGCTTCCTTCAAAATCCAGGATGGGCAGGGGTCTAGGATGCATGTGGTCACTCTCATCCCTCCAAGTATCTTGTCCACATCCTCGGGTTTCACCAATTGAAATGAATCCATCAAAATCGGACAAGCAGGTGCTCCAGCTACATCCACAGAGACTGCCGTTAACATGGTGTCCAGGCCAGAACGGATCAAAGCGACTTTGTCTGCGAAGAACCGAGCAAATGCTTCACAGTGAGCTGCCGAGTTGTCAGGGCTCCCATCCTGAGTGGTGGGATTTAATAGGCCTCTGACAACTCGAAACAGCTCCGCCGAATGGTTCCTCGCAGATGCAATATTGGCTGCCAGAAAAGATTATTTGTGACTCACAAATGGAACTCTGAAAAAGGAGACAGAGGGCCTGATTCTTGTAACCCAAAAACAAGCCATTCAAACCATTGCCATCAAAGCCAGAATTAAAAAGTTGACGACAGATTCAAAGTGTAGACTCTGCAAGGAAACAGACAATACAATAGATCACATACTTAGCTGCTGCAAGAAGATCACGCAAACAGACTACAAACATAGGCATAACACTGTTGCTCAGATGATCCATTGGAACTTGTGCCACAAATACAATTTCCCTGCGACAAAGAACTAGTGGGATCACAAGTCTGAAAAAGTTACGGAAAGTGAAAACTTCAAACTATTCTGGGACTTCTGAATTCAGACTGTCAGAGTTTTGGAGCACAATACTCCTGACCTCACGATCGTGGGGAAAAAAACAAAACAAGTATGGATTGTCACTGTTGCAATCCCAGGCAACAGCAGGATTGACGAGAAGCAACTGGAAAAGCTGACACAATATGAGGATTCAAAGATCGAACTGCAAAGATTCTGGCACAAGCCAGTAAAGGTAGTCCCAGTGATGATTGGTACACTGGGTGCAGTGCCTAAAGACCTTGGCCTGCACTAAAAAACAATTGATGCTGGCAAAATTACCATCTGTCAGCTGCAAACTCGGATCTGCGTGCATTATTCGCCAATACATCACACAGTTGGGAAGTGTCTGACGTGTGATCAAATACAAAAGTCAGCATAGTGATGTTGTTTGCTTTGTACTTATCTTGTTGTGTATCACTAATAATCAGTAATAATAATTTTGTTTTGTATCAATAATAATAATAATAATAATAAAATTGTATTTGTTACTTGTAATTTTTCATGGCTCAAGTGGGGAAAACATAATCCAAATACATGGATAAAACAAAAGGGACATAAATTATATATAACAAAGATCAAGGCACAAATACTAATAAAATGTAAATGCAAATTTCATTGTTTAAAATTGACTAGGTAGGCCTGCCACAAGAGATAAGCCTTTTCCTAAAAGTCTTGGAAGCTTAATTGATTTCATCTAAATCCACCCATTTATGTGCATTTAAGCTGCCTTTAATCTGTTTCAACTGGTTTAAAACCAACTTCCTGGATTGTTTAATATAGTTGAAACCTGTTTGAACTATTCAGATTGCTTTCAGTTGGTTTTAGTTGTTTGACTTTACTGCCCTGAGGAACTCGCATATAAAGTGTGGTTTACCTATTATTTTAATAAATAAGCATTTCAGGTTTTGTTGCACAGATTTCAGTGCCATATAGTCATGGGATGACAAAAGACTTGGGACTTTATTGCAAGTGTGTGTGCGTGTGTGCACGGGGGAAACAGGCTTTGAAGCAGGTGATGTCCTAATATAGGACAGTGTTTGCATCCCATTGCCAGTCTGCCTCTTCTCCGTGACCCGTCCCCTTCTCCTGATAGGAAAACCTGTCAGTAGCTGCCAATCCCACAATGTTCAGTAGCGTGGCAGTAGAGTAGCATTAAGGAGTACAATTATCCTCATCTCCACCTCTCCTCCTTCCCTCTCACTGTTCCCGAACCAGTAATGTTTAAATATTTAGTAGTATTTAGCTATTAAAATATTCACTATGCCCTATTCTTGCCCCGCATGTCCTTCCGCTGTGAGGACATTGGTTTCCAGGTGGAAGGTGGTCCCTGTCAGGGATGCACCTTCCTCTTGGCACGTTTCTCCCTTTCACTCTCTATTTGTGTCTCTTCAATTACTACAGCACTGATGCTCACAGCTGACCTCCAGTTAGAGTGCTCAAAGGTCAGGGATTCCCAATTCTTGGTGTCTATGCCAAAGTTTTTAAGGTTAGCTTTAAGCCCATCTTTAAATATCTTTTCCTGTCCACCAACATTCCATTTCCCATTTTTGAGTTGGGGGCATAGTAACTACTTTGGGTGATGGTGATCGGGCATTTGGACAACATGGCCAATCCAGTGGAGTTGATTGTGTAGGAGCATTGCTTCAATGCTGGTGGTCTTTGCTTCTTCCAATGCTGACATTTGTCCACCTTGCAGGATTTTTCAGAGGTAACACTGATGGAATCTAGGTTCTTGTGGGTTTTTTTCGGGCTATAGAGCCATGTTCTAGAGGCATTTCTCCTGACGTTTCGCCTGCATCTATGGCAAGCATCCTCAGAGGTAGTGAGGTCTGTTGGAATTAGGACAATGGGTTTATATATCTGTGGAATGGCTGGGGTGGGGCAAGGAGCTCTTCCCTGCTGCAGTTAGGTGTGAATGTTTCAGCTGATCACCTTCATTAGCATTTGAAGGCCTGCCTGAGCCTGGGAAAATCTCTTGCTGGGAGGTGTTAATCTGTGCCTGGTTGTTTCCTCTCTCTCAGCAAGAGATTTTCCCAGGCTCAGGCAGGCCTTCAAATACTAATGAAGGTGATCAGCTGAAACATTCACACCTAACTGCAGCAGGGAAGAGCTCCTTGCCCTACCCCAGCCATTCCTCAGATATATAAACCCATTGTCCTAATTCCACAGACCTCACTACCTCTGAGGATGCTTGCCATAGATGCAGGCGAAACGTCAGGAGAAAATGCCTCTAGAACATGGCTCTATAGCCTGAAAAATCCCACAAGAACCTAGTGATTCCAGCCATGAAAGCCTTCGACAATACACTGATGGAATCATTCTAGGAGTTGAGTGTGACGTCTGTAGACAGTCCACTCAACTCCTATAACAGGGTTAGAAGGACAATAGCTTTATAAATGAGCACCTTGGTATCACTACGGATAACCTGATCTTCAAACACTCTCTGCTGCATTTGGAAGAATGCTGCACTTGCAGAGCTCAGGTGGTGTTATATTTCAGTGTCAATGTTGAGTTTCGTGGAGAGGTGGCTGCCAAGGTAATGGAAATGGTCAACATTTTCTAATGTTACACCATTAAGTGTTATTTCTGGCATTAGAGAGGGATTGGCTGGTGACTGCTGGAAGAGCACTTTGATTTTTTCGATGTTCAATGAGAAGCTTGGCCTCCCATTCAACATCGAGTTTGACAAAGGGGACTCTTTTACACACAAAGGAGGAAATTTAGACTGAACTGCACAATCTCTTGCAGCCAAGAGGAAGCCTAAACTCCATAATCAAAAGGAAAACAAGACGCCGGGATTGCCTTTCATTTGTCGGCTGCTTTAGGATGATCAGAAACTATTGTCAGTCTTAAAAGGAAGAGAAAGGTCCTGCAGTCCTCAAAAAGATGTGGCAGGGGATTTTTATTGTTTTCTTTGTGATCTGCGGGCAATTGCTTTGATAAAGTCCACGAGTTACATAGCAAAACCAATTTAAGAAAGAAGGATCATCAAATCTCCTTCCCTCCTTTATTTTTTAAAAAAGGAGCTCAGGGGGGTAAACTTAATTAAATATCCTTCCAGTCTTTATTTCGCCAGCTACAGTCTGATGTGTAAATGCCACCAAATGACATTTTTCTCCTGCAGGCCACAGACAGTTTATCGGTTTTCACTCAGCCTCCTTTGCCACCGTCTCTCATCTGAGAAACAGATCGTGAGCGCAACAGTTTATGAGAGGAGTCCTAACCTGACAGTGATGTGAAAGATGCTGCCGCCAAGGCTCCTGATAATAGCCAAGCCAATCCCTTCTGCCTGCTCTGACAATTCAAGTAAAAATCTGCAGGAGAGCGTTCGTGCACTCAATTCCCTCATCAAATGAAGCTATAGGTTTTATTATTTTTTAAAATACCACCGGTAGGACTTTTTCAGCAAAAGCAAAACCAAAATCTAAAAAATAGCCAAAGGCCCAGAAGGCTACTTGCGGAAAGCAGTACATGAAGTTTCTCTCAAACTGGTGGCTGCTACTAGTTAAACTGTGAGAGGTTCAATTTCTGTCGTCTTCTTTATGGCACACCAGGGTCATATTGGTGCTATTTCATAGCTTTTTCTTATTCATCTGCCAGTCTCATTTTGGACCAGCTTTTCCTTAGACTATGCCCTACATTGCAAGGAGGTGGTCAAATGATATAGTATTTCCAAATAAATTATTTTGGTTCTGCCCATATACAGCAGCAGATTGAGGTTTCATGTATATTGTAGAATTAATGCAATTTGACACCACTGCTAATGCTCAATGCTATGGAATCCTTGGGATCGTAGTTCGGTGAGGCACTGACACTCTTTGGCAGAGAAGTCTAAGGGCCTTGTAAAGTTACAACTCCCAGAATAGTGTTGAGCTATGGCAGTTAAAGTGGTATCAAACTGCATTAAGGCTACAATATAGGTGCCTCAAAGAGCATCAGGCTCAAATTCTCACTCAAATTCTCACTGTCTGAGTTGCATCATGCACATGTCTGTCTCTCTGCTGGATCTATTTTGCAAGGAGGGTCACCAGTTCAGGATTCTCCTGAGCACGGAGAATTACCACTCTTCTTCTTCATTGTTGTACTTGAAGGCTGGAGCACTTCTGCACTTAACCACCACAATTCAGTATAAATCAGCAAAGCAGTCTATTGAGGAATATATGAAAAGCAGAGCAGCAAAATTATAAGAAATATCTAAGT
This sequence comes from Anolis sagrei, assembly GCF_037176765.1. Classification (NCBI taxonomy): domain Eukaryota; kingdom Metazoa; phylum Chordata; class Lepidosauria; order Squamata; family Anolidae; genus Anolis; species Anolis sagrei. The sequence continues at coordinate 20,654,561 of NC_090023.1, forward strand.
CCAAAAATATTAAATAGTCCATAAAATCCACGGTACAAGAGTTGAATAAAAAACCAGGAATGCAAAAGAATCAGGATACAACAAGGGCAGCATAAAATCCAGAACACAGAACTCAAGAATAATCCTTTAAATGTGAACAGCTGAAGACATTAAACTAGAAGTCCATTGAAAAGCTTGGCTAGAGCTCAACTCAAGATGTTGTTTAAAATCCAACATTGACCAGACTCTGAGAAAATAATTTTCATCTCTCTAATAAACCCATGAAATCATTCCGTTTAACCTTGTAAACAGATAATGAATTTTTCTCTGACTTTTGATGACTCTGAATTAGCCTGGCGATCACAAAAGCTGTGCCTTCTATCTTTTGGCTCATTAGGTTCTCCACCTGCCAATTCATCTTCTGATCTTGCTTCCCTAGAGAAAGCTGGTCCCCTTTCTGGAATGTGGCCTTCCTAACTACAGGAGACACAGAATGCTCAATTTCAGGACTTAAAATCTCTTGCCTTAAAGCCTCTTGCTGGCTCGCAGGCTCAGCAGGCTGAGAAATCCCATTATCCACTTTCTCATTGACATTAGGTACAATAATTTACTGAATTATAACATTCATGGTGATGAAGACACTTTTTGTTGATATCATCAAAGGTGCTCAGCAATAGCAAGGAATTCTCCCAGAGCTCTGCAGCCATTTGCCACAGTGATGGGGATGACATGCACCCAATCTGGGAAAATGGGATGGTAGTGCCATTTTACGTTGGATCTAGTCCTGCTATCCACACTTCACCTGAAGTGCGGGCCTGCTCTGGAATTTCAACAAAATTTTAGGTGGGCAATGCAGTCTTCATCTAATTCAATAAAGCATCCAGACAAAGAGAAATAAAAGCTATAAATGAGGGTGAATTCACAAGTTTGACAAGCTGTTGCAGATTGCTTTTTCTTGAGCATGTTTCTTCTTTGTCTAGCTGCATTGAGAACAAACTACAATGTGTCCTTTGGATTAAGTTTGTAGCAATAAAAGCAAGCTGAGGACAAAGGGGAAATGTGACAAGAGGAGACAGAAAATGAGACATTTGAAAGGAAACTGTGGGACAATCAGGATGGTCTTAGCCAAACTGAGACAGTTGGAGGTTTTAAAGGTGTACTTCAGATTGGGTATGTTCAGGCCTTTAATGTTCCTTACTGACTGTAACAGCTAAGCTGAAATGTTTCTGTTCCAAAAAAGTTTTCTTTGTGCTCATCCCCTCTTGAACAGACTCAGAAGTAGAGCGAGAAGATCAAAGGACAACCTGGCAAAAAGGCACTACCTAAAAGAATTCTCCATCTTTTGCGACTGTGGAGCAGAACAAACAACTCTGCACCTGTACACTTGTCCACAATGTCCTGCCTTATGTAGAGAGGAAGAATTGTTTAAAGCTACAGACAATGTGGTTGCGGTTGCCTGTTTTTGGTCAAAAATATTTAGCTAGTTTTGCATCTTCTATTTTAACTTATACTTATTTATGCAATGCTTTTGATATGGAATAAATAAAAAAACCCTTTCCCAAATAAAGCCATATTTCAGAATTTTCCCCAAACATTTGTTGTGTGTATATTTGTGGAGGAAATCAATCACTTTTTCTCCAATGTGTTAGAACAGTGGTTCTCCACGTTCTTAATGTCACGCCCCCTTAATACAGTTCTTCATGTTGTAGTGATCCACAATCATAAAATTATTTTCATTGCTACTTCATAACTGTAATTCTGCTACTGTTATTAATCGTAATGTAAATATCTGACATGTAGGATATATTTTCATTCACTGGAACAAATTTGGCAAAAATACCTGATATGCCCAAATTTGAATAGTGGTGAAGTTGAGGGGGGGGGGGGGGGTTGTTTTGTCATTTGGGAGTTGTAGTTGCTGGGATTTATAGTTAACCTACAGTCAAAGAGCATTCTGAACTCCATCATTGAATGAAACCTGGCACACAGAACTCCCATGACCAACAGAAAATACTAGATGGGTTTGGTAGGCATTGACCTTGAGTTTTGGAGTTGTAGTTCATCTACATCCAGAGAGCACTGTGGACTAAAACAATGATGGATATGGAGCAAACTTGGCACGAATACTCAATATGCCCAAATGTGAACACTGGTGGGAAAACAGACTGGACATTTGGGAGTTGTAGTTGCTGGGATTTATAGTTCACCTACAATCAAAGAGCATTCTGCACCCCATCAATGACAGAATTGGGCCAAACTTTCCTCTTGGAACCCCTGTAACCAAAAGAAAAGACTGTGTTTTCTGATGGTCTTTGGTGACCCCTCTGACACCCCCCACCCCAAGTGTCCCAACCCTCTGGTTGAGAAAAACTGCATTAGAGAAACACTATGTCTGGAGTGTTGTGGAGAAAGCAGGATGATGGCTATGGAAGCCATACACTTGAAATTGAAACTTGCAGTTGCTTCCTCCACTAACCTTAGGGGAAAATGAAGAAAAAAAAGCAAGGTGCTCTCTTGGGGAATTTCTTTTCCCCTTAAGAAACAAGGTGAAATGGTCCCTTCAAACTTTCATTGTCCAGAAGTATGGCCAATTTTTTTCCCAGTGCCTCTGTTTATTATTATTTTTAAAATATCAAGCGAAGGGAAGCCTAATTTGTGCCATTTTCCTCTCCATGCTTTGTAAAGAGGAGTTTGAATAATTTCACTTTGTTCTTCTGTTTTCTGAAGCTAGATTTTGAGCAAAAGACACAAAGGCACTCCCTTTTGTGTTTTTAATTTGATTTTGGTTTAAGTAAGCATACTAGTGTTCGCAGATGTTTTCTCCTTTCTTCATATATCAAGAATAAAGCATCACTTTAGGGCTCGATCTTTAATGGCTTTTCTTTTTCCTTCTTAAGCCCTGCGGATGGAAAGCTTTCAGATCAGAAAGCAGACCCGTGGCATATTTCGCTTTTGAACAAAAAAAAAGCATCTCAGATGGTATGTGTGGCTTCCCTTTTGATCTGTACCTTGCTCGAACAAAGCTTACTCTTTAGATTTGCTTGGTTTTTACCAGTAAAGCGTACTCCTGTGAATATATGAACAATCTGCAGTACTGCTTCAGACCATTAGTCCATCTAATCCAGTATTGTTGTCTGCCCTAATTTACAGCAACTTTCAGTATTTTCTGCTAAAACTAGGGAGAGGTCGTGATTCACTGCAGTAGGTTTTTCAAATGTGAAATCGACCTGGTAATATGAGAAGAAATCGCTTTGTAATATAACTCACCCACTACATGAATCATGTCGCTGATTCTTCACTGTGTTTACTATCAGGTAAGTCTCATTGAACTCATAGGACTTTACTGCATGAGGGAGGCAAAACTGCATGGAGTGCCATTATCTTCCCATACAAGCAGTACAGAGCTGAGGAGCCTTCTAATCAAGGTGAAAGAAGAAAGCGCAAAAGCTGGGTTGCAGCTAAACATAAAAAAAAAAAAACAAGATTATGGCAACAAGAATGATTGACAACTGGAAAATAGAGGGAGAAAATGTGGAGGCCGTGACAGACTTTGTATTTCTAGGTGCAAAGATGACTGCAGATGCAGACTGTGGCCAGGAAATCAGAAGACGCTTCCTTCTTGGGAGGAGAGCAATGTCCAGTCTCGATAAAATCGTAAAGAGTAGAGACATCAGACTGGCAACAAAGATCCGCCTAGTCAAAGCCATGGTATTCCCTGTAGTAACCTACGGATGTGAGAGCTGGACCTTAGGGAAGGCTGAGCGAAGGAAGATAGATGCTTTTGAGCTGTGGTGCTGGAGAAAAGTGTTGAGAGTGCCTTGGACTTCGAGAAGATCCAACCAGTCCATCCTCCAGGAAATAAAGCCCGACTGCTCATTGGAGGGAAGGATACTAGAGACAAAGTTGAAGTACTTTGGCCACATCATGAGGAGACAGAAATGCCTGGAGAAGACAATTATGCTTGGGAAAGTGGAAGGTAAAAGGAAGAGGGGCCGACCAAGGGCAAGATGGATGGATGGCATCCTTGAAGTGACTGGATTGACCTTAAAGGAGCTGGGGGTGGTGATGGCCGACAGGGAGCTCTTGCGTGGGCTGGTCCATGAGGTCACGAAGAGTCGGAGACGACTGAACGAATGAACAACAACAACACAAGCAGTACCTATTACTCTACACACATTTGCATGTTTTCGAACTTCTAGGTTGGCAGAAGCTGGGGCTAATAGTGGAGCTCACCCTGATGCCTAGATTCAAACTGTCAACCTTTCACTCAGCAAGTTTGGCAGCTCAGTGGTTTAACCCACTGTGTTACTGGGGGCCAGACAATGGTAGTGTATTTCAGTGTTTGTTCATATTACAGCAGGTTTCTCATGGATAACAGTTTCTTATTATCCTACATAGTTATTGCACTATGATCACACTTTAACTGCAATAGCTGCATGGAATCCTGGGGTTTGTAGTTGGACAAGACATTAGTGCAGTGCTTCTCAACTTGTGGGTCCCCAGATGTTTTGGCCTCCAACTCCCAGAAATCCTAACAGCTGATAAACTGATTGAGATTTCTGGGAGTTGTAGGCCAAAATACCTGGGGACTCATAGGTTGAGAACCACTGCACTAGAGCAGGGTTCTCAACCTGTGGGTCCCCAGATGTTTTGGCCTTAACTCCCATAAATCCTAACAGCTGGTAAACTGGCTGGAATTTCAGGGAGTTGTAGGTTAAAACACCTGGGGTACCATGGGTTGAGAACCACTGCACTAGAGCTCTCTGATAGAAAATTTTATGTACCCTTCTGTCCTGTTTTGCCTCAAGAATAGCCTTAACACCAAGTTTAAAGGAACTCAAAAAGCTTTACTTTAGCAAAGTTTAAAGTAGCAAAGTCAAATACATAAAAGCAAGTTCACAAAACAAGGTAAAAGTCTCTTGGCTGAGTGAAGTAAAGTCTTTGGTTACATTTTATTTAATTGTTTTAATTAATTGTTTAATGCTTTTAATGGTATTGTTGAATGTTTATAATTGTGACAGCACCAAATGGCACTTTGCTGTGAGGCTGCCCTGAGTCCTTCCCTTGGGGATGAGAAGGGCGGGTTACAAATATGGGAAATAAATAAATTCTTCCCAAGACAGAAACACTTACAAATACAGGGGGGAAAAAGACAAGGTAATTAGATCAGTTGCTGCCAGCAACGGCTGTTTCCTCTCCTCCTGATTTATAGTCCACAGCACATGTGTCTCTAGGGAGTGGTCTGATTGCTGTGAGTCTTTGCAGCAATCCTGGCTGATCTATGCCTTACTTGTTGCTCCCTTCAGTGTTCTGGAAAAGTACGAACGATCAGCATGCCTTTCTTTTCCGCCTTCGAGCAGGAATTCCCAGCCCCTTCCTCTTCAGCCTTCCCCTCTTCCAACTCCTCCTAAGAGGCAGAAGAGGAAGACACAACACCTTCTGTAAACTGCAGATCAGAGGGTAATTAATGTGGTATCATAGTGCTATAATTATAAAGTGTGGGGTCCCCAGGTATGTGCCCTCCATTTTGGTATAATAGCTCTAACCATACCTAAATGATATCCTGAAACAACTAAGTGTTGGTGCTTTGGATGACTAATGTGTGTCCACTCTTTCTCCTCCTGTTCTAAGTTAATGGTGAAAAGACTGTCTTGAGAACCTTTCAGTCAATCTCAGATGACATGATTTTTTTTTTAAAAAATTGTTGGTTTGCTTATGCAATACCTATTTATTGAATTTATCCCTTGCCTTTCTCCCAGGGTTGGATTCAAGGTGGCTTTCAGTCATTTAAAACAAGATTAAAAAATGCTCCAGGGCCCGGTTTCAGGGAGGCCACCAAGAAGGATACCATGATGGATGGAATTGAAAACTGCTGAGAGGTCAGCAGAACCAACAGGGACACCAATTCCCTGCGTAGACCATCATTGAAGGTGACCTAAACAATTTCTGTCTCATGGTCAATCTTAAACATATTCTGGTATTATACATGTCCTAGTACTATATAGTCAGTTAAAGACATAATGCCCAGGAATGTATCTACACTGGGGCTTCTGCATCAGTGAGGATTTGTGTCTGGGTTCCATAAAAAATAATTTGGATGGTCATGCCCCATATTATTAAATGGCAACAGTATGTGCGTAGCTGCATCAACTTGTCCATGCTCATGTCTCCACCATTTTAGCGATGGATTGGCTGAAACCAAGGATTGGAAGCCCACAGATCAGGAGGTCCCACTGTTCTTTGTTAACTAAGGTACTTATAGTAAAAGTTTACTGTTTGTTTCCCTATCTTGCTTCCAGGTTGCCAGCCCTGAGACAGTCTTGCTTCTCTCCCTGGAAAGCTGCCCACCCTTTTTTGAAATCTCATGCCGACAATGGGACAGGCGCTGCACCAGCAAAAATAGCCATTATCCCCCCTGCAATGATGGATATTGGAACCAGCTTCAGCTCTCTGTGTGGTTCATTAAACTGAACTGGCGCACAGAGACCATGCCAAGCCTAATGCTTACTTGCAGAAATCCCTGAATTACCATTCCCTTGAATCTGAACTCGCCTTGAACTGCTTGGTCTAATGGGCTTCATCTTCATTATGGGATAATATAGTGAATAAGTGCAGAGCTCTGTAAGTACTCTTGAAATGTGACTTATTAAGAGGAAGCTCAGTTCCAGTAATACAAATGCACTCTTGGTTAAAGTGTTGGCACTCAAGTAATAGTGTCTCTTTGTTTCTCATATGTCTTTAAGGCACTTTAAAGGGATTGCTTGGTGGGTCAGGGAGAAAGCACACACTTTGCATTCACAAGATCTTTGGCTTAGTTTCTTGTATTGCTGGTCAGTGAGAGAGGCCCAGTTTGAAACGCTTCATCAGTATCGGGCAAGGCTAAGGCCACCATAAGTCAATATAGACCAGCCTATCACACAACATTTCACAGGGGAAAACTGAGCCACATGTGGCTAAACAACATCAGAGTGGGTCAAAATGGCAAATGTTATTCATGAGAAACAACACCAACACTAGGAGACCTTGCAGCAGTTTTCTCATGCCTGAGGTTACTTTCCTCCACTGGTAAGTTAATAGAGTATAAACCTTCTTTACACTTTGGGTTCGAATCTGGTGAGCGGGGTAAGTGCCCAAATGTTAGCCCCAACTTCTGCCAACCTAGCAGTTTGAAAACATGGGAAGGTAAAGGCACTCCATGCAGTCATGCCAGCCACATGACCTTGGAGGTGTCTACGGACAATGCCGGCTCTTCGGCTTAGAAATGGAGATGAGCACCACCACCCAGAGTCGGACATGACTTGACTTAATGTCAGGGGAAACAGCTACCTTTACTTTTTACCTATATAAAATGTCTTATTTTTTTCCAAACCTTTATGAGTTGGTTCTTAAAAGCAGGAATTTACAATGCTCTCTTCAAAAATAGCTCATTAACATTATGGAGTTTATTGCACAAAGCTGTTATTCCAAAGCAGTCATGTGATAACCAATACAAGGTACATGCTGACATGAGCACCTTCATTATCACACTTCTTTTCTTTTGCACAATTGCACTAATTTGCCAATCCATGGTCCTGCAACCGTACTTCCAAATACCCGTCAAAAGAAGGAGACGGATTAATTGCAAGGAAGAGACATATTGGCAGTGGAGTTATCTTCCCTGCTTCAGTGGGAAGATAATTGTGCGCCATGCAATCATGCCAACCACATGACCTTGGAGGCATTTACAAACAATGCTGGCTCTTAGGCTTAGAAATGGAGATGAGCACCACTCCAATTGAAGTTCTACCTCTCAGTCATATAAATCCATTGGGTGACCTTGAGCAAGACACACTCTCTTAGAGAAGTGGTTCTCATGCTGTAGGTCCCCAGATGTTTTGGCCTTCAACTCGCAGAAATCCTAACAGCTAGTAAACTGGCTGGGATTTGTGGGAGTTGTAGACCAAAACACCTGGGCACTCACATGTTGAGAGCCACTGCCTTAGAGGAAGATAATGAAAAGCTCTCTCTGGACAAATTTTGCTGAGAAAACACCATGAAGAGGCATCACTTTAGGGCTGCATAAGTTGGAAACTACTTGGTGGCACACAGCAACAAGAAACCTACTTATAAAAAGAATCTGGCAGCCCAGATTTAAGTGGCATTTTTATCTCCTGCAAACAATATATTTATGACATGAAATAAAAGCACTTTCATGCTAAATATGTTGGGAGATACTGATTAAGTAAGATTTTCTTTCTTTTTCTAAAATCTTTCTAATGTCTCACCTCCTGATTCATTTTTCTCTTGACACTGCAATCTAGCTTGGTTGCAAGCAAATTCATCCTCGCTGAAGTTGATATTAAAAGTAAACGATGTCACCATTTCCATTGATTTATCCTGGAGACTATCAAGTGGCATGCCACTGTGATCAGCTTGGCGACTTTCAGAATTGCTGATGTCAAAATCGCAGAATATGGCACTAAAGAGTAATCCTGTTTCAGCGCAAATGGTTGTTATTTATTCAGGTGCATACAGAGCCATCATCCAAATGCTCATCTTGAATTAAGGCTTCGGGATTTCATAAATTTGGCAAATATGAACTTTTATCAGGCAGTACGATTTGCATGTGATTACAAGGCAAAGTAGAAGATTATGCAAAATTGGATCTTTTATCTACATTTCGCTTGGATTTATACAGTGCCAGTGTGAAAATATAAGAAGGTTAGTAAAAGGGCAAGACCCTGAAAAGATGAACACACTTCTCTTCCAGATGAATTCCTGTTTCCTTATATTGCGGGAGTTATTTGGAGATCTCCACCCTTATGGTTTCCGATATTCCAGCCCTAAAGGGTTCCCTGTGCCCCAAAGGTGGTATTATGCCCAGACAAGGCCTTGGTTGACCCAGGAAGTCAACCTTGGTGGTGTTGGGAACCCTCAGGATCATAATAATCACTTTGGGAGGCAAACTTTTATAACTTCTAACTATTGAGATTGGGAAAAATAGTCTTGGTTAATCCTCTGTTCTACTTTTTCATCTGTGTTTGAAATGTTTCCATTTCTCCCTTCCACAACCTCTCTTCATCGGTTGCTGCAAATTTGGTCCAAGGTGCCAAAGAAGAAATCAGTGTACATTCTTTTACATTCCTTAGAGAAAAGTTGGAATATAAACTTGCTGTTGTGTATTCTGTTGAAGTCCTGTCTTGAGCTGCCTTGAGTCTCCATGAGGAGAAAGGTGGGGTATAAATAAACTTTATTATTATTATTATTATTATTATTATTATTATTATTATTATTGTGACCCTATCACAGGGTGGTTCAATGCAGACATTAAAAGGCTGTCTTGAGCTTGGGGTATCCACAAATCATACAACCCCAATGTGCTGTGCATCACGTCCAAAACAGAATAGAGAAAAACTCACCAGACATTTTAGAATAAGCCTAAAAATCCATTGAAGCCAGTCAGAATATATTCCATGCAGGGCTGGACTTGATACAGAAAAATGTGAAACAGTCATCAGGGCAGGGCAAGTGCTAAAGCATTTAAAAGAATTGGAAACTAAGTTCATTGGAAGGAGAGCAATCACTCTGATCCCATGAGTATGGCCACTTTCCACCCCTTCATTGCTGTGCCCTGGCTTGCTTTAACACTGACCCCATTTGGACATGCTGCTGCCCATCAGCACTTGGCCTGAGGATGCCCATCAGTGCACCCACTGGACATGGTAAGAAAAAAAAATCATTGGTTCAGATTGACTTGCAATCAGTGGATCTGTAGCTACTATCCCAGCCTGCAACCAATTCCTATGGGGTCTGTGTAGGTGTTCCACAATAAACCAGTTCTCTTTAATCCACATCCTGACTCAGTTTAATAGCTGTATAGAACCGCCAACGGGGTTTTCTGGGGTGACCTTGAGTTACTTGCCCATAGCCTACTCCTGGATTTACACAGCTGAGCAGGAAGTCGATCTCTGGTCTCCAGAAGTGTAGTCCAATACAAACTGCGATGCCACACTTGGTATCTGGGATATAAACACGAGGCCAATAAATAAAATATGGGCATACCTTAGTTAACAAAGCCTCTGTCAAGGAACTCTTTTTTTTTTTTGCAAAGGATTTTATATCTATCAAGCACCCATTTTCCACCTTATCCTCTGTCGAGCTGGGAGTATTTTTTAACAGCATTGCCATGGGGAGGATAACTGGAGAAACACATATTTACAATATCATGTTCCTGCTGTGCCCCTGCAGTATGCAATGCAATAAAAATTGAGCTAGGAAAAAATGAGACTCTTTTTCTATAACTTTGAGTGTCTGATTATAGCAAGCAAGATGAAGAGCATGTCCTTCCATAGAATCCTTTGAAGCATATGTGTGAATTGCAAGACAAAGAGAAAAGTGGAGAGAGCAGATAGATCTCCTTACAAGCTTCTCCCAGCATATTAAAAATTGATACAAAAGTCCGCCACCAAAATGAAAATACTAATATATTTTTGTTGTGCAGATATGTATCCCTAATCTTTCCATGTTATTTGTGTCTCTGGTACCAAATTTTCTGTTAAAGAAGTAATGTCCAGACCTATACAGGTTGAGTATATTTTATCTGAAATGCTTGGAATGTGAATTGTTTTGGGGTTTGGAATGCCTATGTTTTCATAACCGTACATAGACTTGGAGATGGAACCCAAGCCATGAGTTATAAATGTCTTTTCCTAATTGGTTTTATCATAAATACATGGAAACCTTTTTTTTAACTTTGTTTTTATGGGGCATCCTGCAACATATTTTGTTATGGTTTTTCAATAATAATCTCATAGAGTCTCAAACAATTCAACATAGTTAGTGGTAGCAAGAAAAACAAAGTTTCTGGACTATAACAACTACTTTCAAAGTAAGTACTACACAATTAAATAGGAAATAACAAACCAGGAGGGTTTTTTTTCAAATTTTTTTACATAGTGTAATTAGTGCAATTATTTGAAGTTTAACCATCAACATAATTTGATGGAAGATAAAGCCGAATATAAAGCATTTATTATTATTATTATTATAAGCCACCTAAGACATATCCACACAATTCAAATATTTTAAAACACGAAAAAATCATGTATTTGTAAGTGAAACACTAATATAAGTATCTTTCTAATTGGGACTTTAGCAACATTTCAGAGCTCATTGGAAAGCCTCCAGAAAAAAGTAAACAGAGAAGGGAAAAGTACTAGTTCTCTAATTCCAAGAGGAGAGATGATGAGGAAACAGAAACATCTCTTAAGATGAACAAAGATTGGGATATCGATGCATTAATATCTCTCTGCTTCTCCATCACGTACATTTTATTTATAGATCTTATTTATAGAACCTCAGAGCCTCCTAGAAAATACTGACCTGGGACAATATTTTCTGTGATGAGGAAAGCTGCCTCCTATATCATTTGGAAATGTGACAGGCTGAGCTATTATTCACTCTGAACCGAAGGAACAGCATTTTCCTTACTGGATTTTCTAATGTGCACCTGCACAACATAAAGTTGGGTTGAATATAGTTCTTTCCATCATGCCTCCCTGGAGAGAATAATTTCAAATGCTCATTGCTTGATGCCATTCCCCTGCCTTGCAGAAGATTCATCAAAACCCATCAGAACTGCACACATGCTGGCTAAGGATGGGCCCGGTCTTGGCAAACTTCCTTCTTTCAAACTTCAGCTCCCAGAATCTCCCAGGCAACATGAAACATTTAGTCCAACAATGTAATTTTCCAAGTTCTGATGTGGTCCAGAGAAACTAACCAAGATGTTTAAAGGTCTGGAAAACAAGACTTTTCAACAAAAAAACGGGGAGGGGGAACAGAGTATGTTTAGTTTGGAAAAGAAAAGATTGAAGGGATGAAGAAGATGAAGGGATGAAGAAGATGGAAGGCACTTGTTTTTTGTATTGTTAACGGCTTTCAGAGCTGGAATCACTGGGTTGTTGTAGGTCTTTCAGTCTGCATGGCCATGTTCTAGAAGCTTGTTTTGTTTTTTGTTTTTTTGCTTTTCCAAAGACTAAAATACAAACCAATGGATTCAAATTACAGTGATATCCATTAAGGTTCCCATGGACATCGTGTGGATACCAAAATATGTGGAAGCTCAAGTCTGATTATACACAATGGTTTAGAAAAATGGTGTTCCTTATACAAAAAGATCAAATCAAAATTTGCTTTTCAGATTAAAAAAATATATATTCAAGTCATGAATAGTTGATTTTGTACATCCAGAATCGGCAGATATGGAGAGAAAAGAGACACCACCTAAGTATTAGGAAGAAATTATTTACTGTAAAAATTCTTTGACAATGGAATACACTACCTTGGAGCTCGCAAGACACCTCCTTCTTTGGAGATCTTTAAACAGAGGTTGGATGGACATCTTTCAGGAAAGCTGTAATTGTGTGGTTATAATTACATGATTGGGTTGGACTAGTTGGCTCTTGTGGACCCTTTCTACTCTAAGAGTCTATAGTAAACCCATCCATTTTGGGTTTTGAAAAAACCCACAAGAACCATCCATTTTGCTTTTTCCTATATTAATTAAAAAGTTTGCACTTCCCATCAACTTTACTGTGGAATTGGTAAAATTTGTAAACTGTTATTAAAAAATTGACAATAGCCCCTGTCTCTGCTAGCCAAATTCAAAATGTAAAACTATACCCAGGATGCAGAGAATTCAGCCAGCCAACTAGCTGTTAAACATGAGGAACCTGCCAGAAAAGCAGTGCCCAGTATAATTTAGCTGCAAAAATATGCCTATGATTTATATTATCAAAAAATCAGACCATGAATTATGAGGTGTAGTTCCATGGTGATATAAAGCATTTCTTTTTTTGGTTTTCTGTTTTGTCCTGCAATAACCATTCATGAGTTTCTTTGGAATATTGCTTCACCACACCTTGGATGCCAGGAAACAGTTCCCCAAATTACCATAATCCTCTTACAATAAACTGGAAGTCTTGGGAGGAAGGGGTGGGGTGGCGGACACAATAGGTTTGCATAAGAGCTCCTGAGTCCTGATACGATTTGGACTTTTTGTGGGAATGATTCCTCTCCCTTGCCCCCAGGTAGACTTATATTTGTGACACCCATTGAGATGGTCATCACACTAAACCACTCACTGTTTATCTTGGTCGAACCCATTGTATTCACCAGCGCCAGAACATTAAGCTCATTACTGGTTGCAAAACTGTAGAATTCCTTTCTGATCGTGCCCCTCTCGGGGGTGGATTAATAGATGGGCAGACTCTTTAAAATAATCAAATAATACTTTGAGTTTCCCACCATGATGGAGACCATCCAGTGATAACATTTGAAGGAATTATGGAGCGGATTCTAACCGGACATTGTTGGAGTCAATCAGAGGATAGTGTGGGAATCTTGAATAGCTGTTGTGCCAGCTGTGAAACCTTATGAAGTGTTTGCCTGAGTTTACTCATGAAACCTTTCCAATGTATCCATCAAGATTTGTACCTCTTTTGAAGAACAGTTATACATTGTTATACTCCTGTTAAAATAAACTTGTTACTTTTTCCTCAAGCCTTGCCCGATACAGTTCCTTATAAGCTGAACAGCCTGGAATAGTAAAGTCAGGCCAGGAAAGTAAACGCTACGCTATCACTGAAACAAAGCCTTCTGTAATTAACAGTTCCTTTGTAAAGTAGTTCCTAGGCTGATATTGATCGTTGCCCAGCTTCCCTCATAGATTAGGTGGCAGTGGGTGTTTTACCACGCGCGCCTTCACATTTGGTGGCATTCGGTGGCATTAATACAGTCTTCTTTACAATTGGTGGCAGCAGTTTAATAACGACCTCCTCACATATATATGCAATAAAAATATTCTGTATTCACAATTATGGTATGCCAGTTCTTTGGAGTGCTTTCTTTGCTGACATCCTCTCTAGCCATTGGAAATAAACCTCTGATTTTGCCTTCTGTGTCTCATTTGGCCTTCTAAGACGCTTGAAAGGTTGGGCTCCCAAACCCAGGGTTCTTGTGGTAGCTGAATTTACAACAATTCTATATTTCTATAAATAGGTCCAAATTGTGGCAGCCAAACAACAAACTCCCACAAAAGCTCATAAAAGAAAGTTCTTTATCAATATCACTGCTCTGTATTTCATGTAATTACCATCTGGGTCTCCAGCTGCTTCCAGGATTTCCTATGTAATCATCTACACAGGGAAACCACTTTTTTCAATATCAGTTTGAAACTGTATTAAATGATCAGTGTAGATGGGGCCCCACTCTGAGTGGGAGGATCTGAATCTGAAATCTCCTCTGGGCTGTGACTTCAAGGTGTAAGGTTGACATAGTATACTGTTCCAACAAGTGACCTTAGGGATTCTGGTCATGAGAACATCTAGGTCAGTGGTTCTCAACCTGTGGGTCCCCAGGTGTTTTGGCCTTCAACTCCCAGAAATCCTAACAGCTGCTAAACTGGCTGGGATTTCTGGGAGTTGTAGGCCAAAAACATCTGGGGACCTCAGGTTGAGAACCACTGATCTAGGTCTTTGTTTAGATTTTGAAGGACTACAGCTTTGAAACTGAATTGATTTAGTGTTGATCTATAGCACTTGAACTCTATATGCTAGATCACAGGCAAATATTTTGTTGCATCTAAACACACCATGGCCATGATATTGTTAGTTTAAGAGTTTCACTGTTTACACAGTTTATACATTGCATGCATAGAAACTTCTATTTCTAAATGGGGATTACTGAATGTATATTTGAAACAAGCGCTGATTGTGAGTTCCTCTGCTTTACGGGCTTTCTATTCCCTGGGTTTTTGGTTAAATCTAGCCATGATTTTAATTGTGCATAGAATTTCTATACACTTCATCTACATTGTCTATATTCTGTGTCCAGATAAATTACACTATTGATTTGGTTCGTTAGCTTGCTAACCTTAGCTAATTTATGTCTCCTGATCTCATTCCATTAAGCAAATATGTGCAATATGTTGTACTGTGTGTGTCTTTCTTGGGCTCCATAAACTGTTTGCCTGTATTGCCTTAAAGTTTAATAACAGAGTTTGTACACAAAGTGAATCTCCCCTCCCCACACTACAGCCAATGATCCTTGGGCAAATATCAGGAAGATAAGGGATTCTGACCACGAGTCTAGCCGGAGAAGTCGAAGAAAATGGATTTGAGTGAGTGGCCTGCCATTAATGTGAGCTGCAAAGCTGACAAATGCTCTCTGCGCTGACATCTACGTCCACAAGAAGACTCTTAAGAAGGACACTGATTGCCACTTTGATCCAGCAATGTGGATAGAACTCTGTTGACCTGAACAAAATCATTTCTGATCTTTTTTTAATAGGAGGGAAAAGTGAAAAGAGTCTAGGGCTGGTCACGTCTCAGAAGAGCAAAGGAAAAGTAAGCACAAGGGAAATAGTATATAGGTAAGGCTGCTCAAAAAAAATCTGTAGGAAAGTCTTTGAAGGACAGTAAAAATGGTATTGCTCTGCGTGTTGTCTAGGTTAATGGAATCTGATTTTTCCCTCTTTTCCTTTAATTAAGGATGATCATTTACAGGTGAATTGCTGGTTGAATGACAGCCCGTAGGTGGTAGAGACCAAATCTTGCAAACCACTGTAAACCATATGCAGCATCAGCAACATATATGCATACATTAAATGGAGCATGGTATACTTTTGTCAGCCACCTTCTTGCTTAAATCCTAACCAACAGTCTGAATGGTTGTGGGAAACCTCTGAAATATTTATTTAATGTTAATTGTATATATTTAGGGGATGAAGAATCAGACTTTTCCTTAGTATAATGCCTTTGAAAGTATAGGAAGCAAACAAACGTTGTCTCCAACTGCCTGGTCTTTATTAATGTTTTTCTAGGTCATTCTTGAAACCACATATAAAAATGTCATATATGTGGGATGAAGTGATAAGACATGAAAAACTTAGCACACACATTGTGTTTGTCTTTCACTTCCATGGGCTGGAAGTTCAAGTTTGCAGTTCTGCTATGAAATCCTTTTGTATGATATTTTCATCATCATCATCATCATCATCATCATCATCATCATCATCATCATCACATTTCTGGGTAGAGATGAAACACAGACCACTGCTTTATGGCAGGTGGAGGTTTGAAATTTTACTGTTTGGTCTGCAGCTCTCCAAAATTCTCAACCACTCCCCAAAATTCTCAGCCATTGGGGGATCCTGGGATTTATAATAAAAATTAAAGATATATATTCCGTTTTTTTGAAAAAAATAACCCATGCTGTTCAGTCTCTAAGAAATTGCTAATCCTAGACATTTAAATATATGAACAGCTGAGCTTCTTGACTGAAAGGCCGCAGGTTCGAATCCAGGGTGCGGGGTGAGCTCCCGCTGTTAGTCCCAGCTCCTGCCAACCTAGAAGTTCAAAAACATGCAGTACCTATTGAGTAGATCAATAGGTACTGCTCCGGTGGGAAGGTAACAGCGCTCCATGTAGTCATGCTGGCCATGTGACCTTGGAGGTGTCTATGGACAACGCTAGCTCTTCAGCTTCGAAATGGAGATGAGCACCAACCCCCAGAGTTGGACACAACTAGACTTAATGTCAGGGGAAAACCTTTACCTTTACCTTATAATAGTATAGTGCAGTCTTAGGCAATTGCTGATATCGTCATTTCCCCTTTTCAATCTCTGAAAGTTGCTTGGGTTATTTATATACCAAGCTCAATATTGTACTACTGCAGGGCCGTAGCTAACAAGATGCATTTCTGTCTCCATACATATGTGATCCTCACTGCTGTTGTTATAAAGTTCAGAAGTTTTTCCATATTGTCTCCTAATTTTCCTTTTGTTATACCCAATAAGCATGTTTCTGGTTTCATCTGAATTTTTATGTTCAATATTTTCTGCATCTTGTCATGTATTTTTGTCCAGTATTCTTTCGCCTCCTTATATAACCACCACATGTGGCAAAAGGTCCCTTCTTGTCTGTCACATTTCCAGGATTTTGTATTTATGTTTTTATGACTCTTTCCCAGATTGTGTGGTGTTATATACCACCTATGCATCATCTTGAGCCCTTTAGGTTGAAATATTTCTAAATGTTGTTGTATTTAAATAACAGTTTTAATTAATGTTCAACAATCCCAACCATTGGTTTGGTTACAACTAGATTTTCATTACCTAATTATATAATGAAATGTATACAAATTATCATGGCTAATATTGAGGCTGGTTAATTCCTTAACCTTGCTTTGTCTTGGCATGTATCTCTCTCTCTTTTTTCTCATTAGAGCTCTACTACTCAATTCTCTGGTTCTTCCAATTTGGACCTTGTGAGACATTCCAGAAATGTAAAAAATACACCCAGACAGAAATATAACCCCTGGGGGAAAACATGTCAGTAAAAAGGAGCATGTACGGTCACCTTAGTGATAGGAACTATACAGATTATTGGCCAGAGAATGGTAAAAGTTACTATTTTGGATGCTAATTCCCAATATCCCCAGTGAAAAACAGTGGCCATGTTGGCTGGAGGTTCTGGGAGTTATAACTTTTCCGAAACTGCATTCTCAGATAGCAACGTGTCATTCATTTCTAGTGCCTTCTCTGTATCGCCGGTGGTGGTTTGTGTTAGTGACAAATCATGAGAAGAAGGAAAAAGATTAAGAAGTGTTTTTTTTCTCCTTTTAGTATAACATATTTTATGGACCCTCCATTCCCTGTAACAAATGAGACTAAAATTCTGCCGCACTCAGACAAGGCCGTAACTCATTAACACACAGTTTAAGCCAGAATTTAATAACAAGGAAAATGTATCCGTGCGGTTGTATACACGCGCCGTGCAATAATTGTTTTCCAGACAGAGCGAAAAGATCATAAACGTGTTTTACAGAGTTCCTTAATTGTACCCCAAATTGAAAACCAGGACTTTATGGAGGCTGAGGGAAGCATTAATCTTCCATAGAATCATTTTTGTGCATAATGTTGCTGAGAAGGTGTGGTGATAATTACTTATCTTTAAGGGGGATTCTAGTTTGTGGCATCCAACTACGGAGGCAAGTTATTTATCATGCCTTGGTTTGCCGGGTGCGCTTTTCATCCCTTTTTAATACAACCTAGAGATTTGCATTTCCCCCCTGCATGCATGGGGTTGCTTTTCTTTAACGGGGAAGTGATTCAGCAGCCTTGATAAAATACATGGCCGAGACAGGCAGGACATCATTTGGATGAGCCATGAATCTCTGGCGTGTGCTACAACAAGGCTTCCCATAGATCACTCAGATCTCACAAGTAAATCATGCCCTGCAGAAATGAGCAATGTGATGGTGTAGAATGCAGCCACATTTCAGCAGGGAGGGAACTGCGCATCCAAACATGACTCTTGACCAGTAAGAAAAAGATTCCTCTTGTAAGGTATCATGGATCCTGAACAGGTGATTTGAGCAAATGACCAAAGGATCCTTCAATCAGACTCCTCACGACCATCTGCAGGAAGAAGGGGGCAACGAAGTGTTTAGTTACCACCAACTCGTCAGAAGGCATTGGAGCCCCCAGTAGCGCTGTGGGTTCAATCCTTGTGCCAGTAGGACTGAAGACTGACAGGTCGGAGGTTCAAATCCAGGGAGAGCATGGATGAGCTCCCTCTGTCAGCTTCAGCTCCTCATGCAGGGACATGAGAGAATCCTCTCACAAGGATGGTAAAACATCAAAACATCCAGGCATTCCCTGGCCAACGTCCTTGCAGACAGCCAATTCTCTCACACCAGAAGCGACTTCCAATTTCTCAAGTTGCTCCTGATATGAAAAAAAGTCAGAAAGCAGTAGTCAACCCTCCACATTCATTGAGGCTAGGGACACAGGACCCCACCTGTTGAATTGTGTTTTTCCTGCATGGCAGAAGGTTGGATTGGATGGCCATTTTTGGTCTCTTCCAGTTCTATTATCCCATGATTATCCTATGATTCTATGATTCTGTTCTCAAAGATAACATACCCAGTTCCTTCAACCAGGCCCGTAGCCAGGATTTTGATTCGGGGGGGGGGGGGGGGGGAGGGGGTTGAGTTTGATTTTTTTTGGGGGGGGGGGCTAAGTTTGAGTGAAAGAGAGTCTACCCTAGCAAACCTTTTGTATCGTTACCCCAATACCCCCATGCATATGGGATATATTGAGTATAGTGATCAGATCATGATATGAATAAACATAACAGTTTAAATAATGCACCAGTAAGGCCTTTTTGCAAACCACCATGAGAATTTCAGCTTCAGCCCCCCCCCCCCCCCCCCCCCCGGCTACATGCCTGCCTTCAACAGTTCCTCACAGTGTTGGTTGTCAGTTATATAGTTAAATGCACCCTCAAATGCGAGCAGACATCTGAGATTTTGAGGCTTTTCCTCTGATATGTATGCCACCAAATAACATGAAAGAGTGTGTCAAATGGCAGAGGTCATTAATGAGGAAGAACACAAAGCTTAAGACAAGCTGTGGCAGTTTGCTTTTGCCTGAGCCTACTGGGAAGGGCAAGATTTTTCCTCGTTCTCTTTTGCTGAGTCAACTGTGTGCGAAACAATTTTGCATTTTGAACTCAATATGCAGCTATTGAAAGTTAGAATGAGAGTGTTTTAGCAGAAGCTTGGTCCAGACAAGAGAGAGAATTTCTGGTTGCTTCTTTTCCTCCTTTACGGCCAGAGTAGTGGACACTGGAATCTTTTAGTTCTAGTGAGACCCAGACAAGATGGAAGTATGCATTTACTTCAGGCATGGGCAAAGTTTCTAACTTGGGGGCCGCATGGTGGGCTGGAGCGGGCTGGGATGGATGGAGGGGGTTCTCCCCAAGCCCCCTCCCTGCCCTTTCCTCCTCTTCCTCTTCTCCTTTGGAGGCAGAAAGTGAAGGAGATGGAAAACATTTGGATCCCAAAAGGGTTGGCCATGGTCAGGATGGGATGGTGGATGAGAGAGAAAAAGCGTATTCATGAGACCTCTCCTGTATTGCCTACTCCTGATATAGAATCCTAGTGCTGGAAGAGACCCCCATGGGCCATCCAGTCCAACCCCCTGCCATGCAGGAAGGCACAATCAAAGCACTCCCGATAGACATCCTTTGTGGAAAAGCTTCCACAGAAGGAGACTCCACCATACTCCTAGGCAGCCTATGCCACTCTCCAGGAAGCTCTTCCTAATCTTTTCGGTTGAATCTCTTTCCCTGCCATTTGAAACCATTGCTTCCTTGTGCCCTGGTCTTTAGAGAAGCACAAAGCAGCATAAAAATGGTTTTCATGTTCCCTCTCTATTTTCTCTTCTTCCAGCTAAACATCCCGCAGGAGGAAAAGAGGAAGGAAAAAGAGAAGGAAGGAAGGTTGAAGAGAAGGATGGAAGGAAGGAAGGGTGGAAGGGAATGGAAGGAGGGAGGGAGGGAAGGGAGAAGGAAAGAAAGACAAAAGGGAAGGAAGGAAGGAGAAAGAGAGGAAAGGAGGGAGGGAGGAAAAAGGGAAAGAAGGAAGGATGAAAGGGTGGAAGGGAAGGAAGAAGGGAGGGAGAAAGAGGGAGGTAAGAAAGGAAGGTAAGGAGGGAAGGAGGGGAGGAGGAAAGAGAGAATGACAAGGAAGGAAGGAAGGAAGGAAGGAAGGAAGGAAGGAAGGAAGGAAGGAAAGGATGGTGAGAAAGAGGAGAGCTTGAGAAAAGAACCCAAGAGGCCACATCCAACCTCCAGGCCTGGGTTTGCCCATACCTGATTTAGCTGCTATTTCCCTCCCACCTCTTTGTCTTTAGTGCTGAATTTACAATGATTGTCACCAAACCATAACATTTTAAAATTAGATTTCCAACAGAGAATATTTCTGCACAGAAAGAGTGGAACTAATTTCCCCACAGTCTCCCTAATTTGCTTAAATAGGATCTGTCAGCACTGTATATAAATACATGCTACCCAGTTATTCTCCATAATATAGTAATCATTATTTTGATTTAATGTGCGGCAGCCGTGCTAACATACATCACTGGGACTAAATGTGTTCTTCTGGACATTCACAGCTCAACTAAATAAATAATTTAGCCAGGAATTACAGTCATGTCAGTAATAGTCAACACGTTAGAGCCAGGAATATTGGTATGTTTTAATTCCTCTGCTCGCTCGCTCTCCTCCCTCCCCTAAACCCCAAGTATCTTTGAAGCTTTTTGTATCACTGGAGAATCAAATGAGAGGTTGTGGGAACCGTGGGCAAAACAAGCAATCACTTGGAGAAAGTGATTGAAAACAGATTTGATGAATAACAAGGAATTATAGGAGAAAGATGTTGGAAAATTCTGAGAGTGCCTTGGACTATGAGAAGATTCAACTAGTCCATTCTTCAGGAAATAAAGCCTGGCTGCTCATTGGAGGGAAGGATATCAGAGGCAAAGATGAAGTACTTTGGCCACATAATGAGAAGACAGGAAAAATTGGAGAAGACAACTATGCTGGGAAAATGGAAGGAAACAGGAAGAAGGGCAGACCAAGGGCAAGATGAATGGATGGTATCCTTGAAGTGACTGGCTTGACCTTGAAGGAGCTGGGGTGGCGACGGCCGACAGGGAGCTCTGACGTGGGCTGGTCCATGAGGTCACGAAGAGTCGGAAGCAACTGAACAAATAAACAACAAATAACCACGGGCCATATCAAAATCCCTAATCTTGCCCCCAAGCTTGCCCTCAACTGATACATGCAGTTGACTTATGCATGAGGAAATCTGTTTTTTAACCATAGCTCATCCCCTTAGCTTCATCCATTGGTGGAATGTGCTCTTCCTTCCATGGTGGAATTTGGTCCAGTTTGAGCCAGGTCCAAAAAAAAAAAGGTGTGTGTGTGGGGGGTGGGTGGGATTAATTTATTTGCTCAGTTTCAAATTTGATCAGTTTGATGTCGTCAGGACTTTCCTAAAATACTTCTTCATTGCTTAGTAATCAAACTTACACTTTTTCTGATTGTGGAGAGTTCATTTCCACCCACTAAAAGAAGTATTCAATAGGTTCTTGTGGGTTTTTTCGGGCTATAGGGCCATGTTCTAGAGGCATTTTCTCTTGACGTTTCGCCTGCATCTATGGCAAGCATCCTCAGAGGTAGTGAGGTGTGTTGGAATTGGGACAATGGGTTTATATATCTGTGGAATGGCTGGGGTGGGGCAAAGAGCTCTTCTCTGCTGGAGCTAGGTGTGAATGTTTCAACTGATCACCTTCATTAGCATTTGAAGGCCTGGCTGAGCCTGGGAAAATCTTTTGTTGAGAGGTGTTAAGATGTGCCTGGTTGTTTCCTCTCTGCTGTTTTGCTGTTGTAATTTTAGAGTTTTTTAATACTGGTAGCCAGATTTTGTTCATTTTCATGGTCTCTAGATTCATAGTCAATAGATTTTTTGCAAAAGTAACTTAAGAGACGGTTATTGAGGAAATGGTAGCTTTCAGGGGAAGAGATAAATGAAAAGTCCAGATTGAATGCCCCTTTAAATAGGTCCAGTGCGTCCCCCTGCAAACTTTTCCAACATCTTCAAATTCATAAGGTCAGGTTGATCAACAGCTATAAACTGTGATGGTTTCAGGTCATATACAGCCCTTCAAATCCACACTTAAAAATAATATCCAACCATAATCATTTGGAAGAGAACTCCTCATTGATAATTAATTGCAAATCATCTCGGTAGCAATGTGTAAAGGTCACCTTCCTCAGCAACTAATGCTTCCTCACTGTTTGGGGTGACAGCCTTACTAATATCTGAATTAATTGTGACACGCTTAAAGAGACACATACTTTAAAAAGTGTTAGGTAGCTCTGTCTCTCCAGTGGAATGGAAAATACATTCTCATTAAACAAGATTTTTCAAACTGGGTTGATCAAATTCATGATTTGACATGCTGTTAACAAAAATACACATCTGTTTTCCCTGTAATCTGGAAGAAAACTGTCAATTCTTGTCTTTTTCAAATTATATACAAGTAAACACAAACAACTATGATGTGTTTACTTTGAAAACATGCACAAACACACTATATATGCAGCACTAAAAACAATCAAAACTAAATTTGATACATTACGAAATGTGTATCCCAACAAATCCATGGATTACAATGTGGAAAGGGAAAAGTTGTGACCCAATCTATAATCTTGATGGGACTAGAGCAGGTATGGGCAAACTTTTGCCCTCCAGGTGTTTTGGACTTCAATTCCTACAATTCCTAACAGCCTACTGGCTGTTAGAAATTGTAAGAATTGAAGTCTAAAACACCTGGATAGCTGGTTTGCCCATGCCTGGGCTAGAGTGACAGATTGGAACCAGATCAGCCTTACAGCAGTCAACCACTGTATGGAACTAATCTGGTGTAATGTGGGGCAAAGTCACTTTAATGTGACCTTGTAACCAAAGTTGTGGGACACTCTGAAGTCTGTCCTTGACCCTATTCTCATTGCTATCAACTCTGGGTCACGAGATAGCAATCATTGTCCCTTTCCACCATCTGTATTGCTGCAATCTGTTTAATGTATTGTCGAAGGCTTTCATGGCTGGAATCACTAGGTTCTTGTGGGTTTTTTCGGGCTATAGAGCCATGTTCTAGAGGCATTTCTCCTGACGTTTCACCTGCATCTATGGCAAGCATCCTCAGAGGTAGTGAGGTCTGTTGGAATTAGGACAATGGGTTTATATATCTGTGGAATGGCTGGAGTGGGGCAAGGAGCTCTTCCCTGCTGCAGTGATTATGTGTTTGTTTATGTTTTAGTAAAGCTGTAACTCATTTCGAACCATGAGGAGAGGCAGGAAAGAAATAAAACTGTTGTTGTTGTTGTTGTTTTTGTTGTTGTTGTTGTTGTGATATGGGTTCTACCTGTTGGCTGTTGCCTGCAATGATGTAGGCTGGGTCCCCGGTAAATCTTGGAAGGGGCAGTTTGAATTCATTGTACCATGTTTTAGGACAGGGATCCATATTATACATGGCAATCAATCATATAGTTGGGTTCTAGACCTAATCCCTTGTGCAATAATAGATGGGTCTCCTACACTGACTGATAATGCAGGTTTGATCCAGTGTATTGAATACCAGATTAGCCCCTGGATTATCAGTCTGTGTAGTTTTGCACTAGGACATGGTACAATGAATTCAAATTGCAGGAAAAAGAGATTATACTGATACATTAGGAAGACCTTCCTGATTGTAAGAACTGTTTGGAAGTAGAATATGCTTCCTTGGTGTATTTGGGAGTGGACCCTAATGCATTGGGGTGTGGTGGAGTCTCCTTTTCTGGTGTTTTAAAAACAGAATGGATAGCCTTCTGTTTGGTTTGCTTTGGTTGTGTCTCCTGGCATGGCAGGGGATTGGATCAGAGAGCCCATGAGGTCTCTTCCAACTTTATATTTGTATGATTCTATGTCTTGTCCAGTGATGTCTAGGTCTAGAACCCAACTATATGATTACCATGTGTAATATTGAACCCTATTTTTCTTATCTGACATGAACCTTTTATTGGATTTTGGCCACCATAGAATCATGTTAAAGGACCTACAGATGCCTACTGAAGTGTAGTATCTAGACCTCCAGTGAATTCCATGGTGAACTTCCCATGGAACTTCTGGAAGAAGTTGACCAAAGAATTGCACTGGAGACCAAGAGAGAAGTCTTCTCTAGGTCTTGTTCGATTCTGCAGTGTAATTCTATAATATCCAAAGCTCTGTGTATATAACTGGACCCATGTTCAACAAACTCGTGTAATAAGTAGGCCTATTGTACTTAAATTTAAGTAGTCACCTGTTCGTTTATTATGTTCTTCCATCAAAATGGAACAATTTAATTTATTGGTTGATGACAGTCATTCCCAGAGCTTTGAAATAACTAGTTAAATTTAATTAACTGTGTAAGACAACATTCCCCCTCCCCTCCAATCAGGCTCAACTAACTGTTCTTGGGGGGCAACAAATAAGAGCTTTTGTCTTGTTACTTTTTGCAAAGGGTAGTTTTAAGAAGATGGGGAGGATGACATGGTTCATTGCCAGTATGCTCCCTCCAAAAACTTATGGATTGTTACAGCTGATGCTTTAAAACAGCTTACCCCAACTCAACAGTTTAAAGATGCATCACACTTCAAACTCCTCCATGTCCCAGGCAGATTGTGGTATTTGCCATTAAATGCATCTGGTAAGGGGCATGTTGTGGCAACTCACAAATTACAATAAGAGCCCTTCTGAAGAACAAAATGTGCAGTTAGAGGGCAGTGATGATAGCCAATCATGCTATTCTCAGTAATTCCAACTAGCAATTTAACAAGTGAATTAATTAATGATCAATGCAGTGGATTAAGCTGTCACCATTCCAAAGTTAATGGGAATGAATTATTTTCCTCTGGACCATAATAATTTATTTTCAGTTCTTACATTCCAAGTTCCATTCCTTTCCCTGCAATTCACCTTTCCGCCTCTCAATCAGTGTTTACCTGCTGAGCTAGATTTGGTGGAGGGATGGAGACTGTGATGGGGAATTTTTTGGCCCCTTACCACCAATTTACTGTATTTTACTGTATGTTATTTTGTTTTTACCACACTGTTACTATTTAATTGCTTTTTAACTTTTGTACTGTATTACACCTTTTAATCTTGTCTAGTGTGGAGTGATTCCACATGGGCAGAAAGGTGGGGTATAAAGACAGACAACAACAACAGCAGGAGCAGCAGCAGCAACAACAACAATTTACCAAATTCTAACATCTCTCCAAGACATCCTGCCATGATACCAAGTTCATTGGTATCTAGATAAAAATGTATCTCAGACCTTACAGACATGCTTTGTGGGGTGGGGGTGGATTTGCCATTTAAAAAAACCCCAAAAAATAAAATAAGCAAAAACCTTGAAAGCAATTATTTGAAATGTTGTATGAAAAAGTGGCCTCTGGATCCTACTTTCATGGTTCCAAAGTCCCCAATTTCAGGGAGCCGCTAGTCCCCAATTTTTAAACAATTTTTCAGATCTACATTAGGCTAGTTTTGCCCCTAAACAAAAGGATGTCAAACTCATTTTCAATGAGGGCTATAGCAACCTTACTCTTGCCTTCAATAGGCAATTTAATACATGGAATGGAGAATATGTGAATGCAGAGAGACAACTATACGGGGTTTTTTTTTTTTTTTTTACTTAGTAGGGAGTGCTCTTTAGGTTTTGCTCTTGCGGCCCTGAAGTTGTAGAAAGGACATTTTAAAGTCAGACATTGTATCCACAAGCCATGTATCTACATTCAAACCCCGCTATCCTGACTAAACAAACAAACAGCAGCCTCCAGATGTTACTGTATTGCAACTCCCATCAGCTCTAGTCATGATGTCTAATGATGAGGAATACAGGGCTAGCTTTAGCACAGCAGGCAAATTGCCAGCTGCAGTAAATCTTGACAATTGGCAGATCAGAGCCTGGATCAGGGTGAGCACCTTGCCTTTCAGCTTCTGCCCACCTAGCAGATCAAAAACAAATGTGAGTAGATAAATAGATACCGCTTTAAAAGCAGAGGTATTAAGGAACTCATAAGGAAATGCCAGAAAAATGCCGGTGATTTGATTAAAAAGGAGGAAGTATACAAACAAAGCTCTTTGGCAGAGAAGATGGAGTGACAGCACCCCCCTAACCCCTGTGGGCAGAACCAAGCACAGCCTCCAAGATGCCAAATATGGGAAAGCCTATATATACCTCTTTCTATGTAAGTTGTCTGTCTTGTCATTGTATAATCAGCATTGAATGTTTGCCGTTTATGCATTCTGTGATCCGCCCCGAGTCCCCTTCGGGGTGACAAGGGCAGAATATAAATACTGTAAATAAATCAAGAAATACAGGAGTTGTGGTCCACTATCTGGAGCGCCCCATGAAATGACATGGTAGGCTGGAGTTAGCCTGTGGGACTTGTGCCCTAAACTATAAATAATGTCTCTAATGCATGAAAACAATGGATGAAAATGCCTGCCCACACACCTTAAGACCTCATAATACTCTCCCAACTACTAGCATTTTCTCTAAAGTCTTCCTCAAAATGGCAATAGGAAGTGATGTCTCTTCATTCCCTGTCACCATTTTGAGAAGGACTGTAGAGGAAAATGGAGGTGCTTAGGCTTGCTTTGGAAGAGTTACATCCTAAATGTGTGGATGGACTGGGGGGAAATTGGCCTGACACTTTAACATCAGAAACCAGAGTTATATTGTCGCTCAGAGTTATACCCATAGACTGCAGATGCAACAAATACACAATGAACTGAACTTCTACAAAATATATATGCAGTTTTTTTACACTGAACAATTTTAGTGTAATATAAGCATGAACAGCCTGGAAATGGATTTGACATTGACAAATCATGCTAATGTAGGAGAAATGTACAGCAGATTAGGGACACAGAAGGGTAGATGCACAGATAAAGGTATTCATAGTCGTTTCCCATCAGCCCAATATCCATCCAAATAGCAAGCAAATGTTCCGTGCAGCAGAGTGAGAAAGATCTGAGGTTGTCTGTTCAAGGGGAAAAAAAGACTAGGATTAGGAACTATAAGCTTGTATCAGCATGCCATTTGATATTCCATTGCAAAAACAAAATGCCCAGTATTAAACCGAGGATTTTATCATGCCAACTTCTAAGGCAGTTGCACTGTCATTGATGTTGGATACACACTGGGATGAGCACCTTTGATATTGCACCTTTTTTACTTGCACAATTGTGGAGTTTGTTTCCAAAAGGTACCAATGTTTTAAAAAAATAAAAAAATGAATTATGGTGACAGCACATTGTTGGTTAGAAGTAGCATATTATGTATAGAACAAAACTATCAAAATGGATCAAATCCCTCTGGAAAATAGCATTTTATAGCCAAAGAACACGTATCCTCAGAATGCCCCCCCCCCCCCCCCGAATTCCTATAAAATTTGTTCTCCCCAGCTTCTCCTATCATCCAGCCTCCCACAAGCTTTCTTCCAGGAAATGGAGGCCTCTCCACTGGACATTGATCAGAGGAATATGGGATCTTTTTGGAAACAAGCTCCACAACTGCACCAATTTGACCATCTGTGGTCCCACAGTCTGTTCACAAAATGTGAACATTCTCAATCAGGCCCGTAGCCAGGATTTCGTTTCGGGGGGGGCTAAAAAATTTTCAGGGGGGGTTTTGGGGGGGGGGCTGAGTTTCGGGGGGGGCTGAGTCTGAGTGAAAGAGGGTCTAGCCTAGCAAACCTTTTGTATCATTACCCCAATACCCCCATACATATGGGATATATTGAGAATGGTGATCAAATCATGATATTAATAAACATAACAGTTTAAATAATGCACCAGTAAGGCCTTTTCGCGAACCACCATGAGAATTTCGGGGGGGGCTGAAGCCCCCCGAGCCCCCCCCCTGGCTACATGCCTGTTCTCAATGCACAGTACAACATGTATTAAGTCAGAAGCAGCATGTTAAAACTCACCTGAAAGTCCAGAATAAGCCAGAAAATCCACTCTAGTGAACCAGAGGATATCCAATG
Source organism: Anolis sagrei (assembly GCF_037176765.1). NCBI lineage: Eukaryota > Metazoa > Chordata > Lepidosauria > Squamata > Anolidae > Anolis > Anolis sagrei. Next base: position 20,683,015 of record NC_090023.1, read on the forward strand.
CAGAATCCAAGACCGAAAAATGCAGAGCGCTTGTAAGAACTAGTGCTGGCTCACCTTAATACAGCTGACCAGAAGGTAAACAAGCACCTCCCCTGAGAGATAAAACCACATAATTCCTATGATAAAGCTGTATTCGCTCTGTTAATCTGCGGTTCACCACCCCCCCCCCCAACAATTTTAGCCTAATCTTACAGCTTTTAATGAGATTTTAAGGACTTAATATGTTTGTAATCACATGTATAGTGTTACATATGTCTTACTTAAGTTGTCTTATAATTTATTGAGTTATTTCTGATTTGTTTAAAATATTATTGTTGGCATTGAATGTTTGCCACTCTGTAATAATAATAATAATAATAATAATAATAATAATAATACCTCACTACCTCTGAGGATGTTTGCCATAGATGCAGGCGAAATGTCAGGAGAGAATGCCTCTAAGACCATGGCCATATAGCCCGAAAAACCTACAACCCAGTGATTCCAGCCATGAAAGCCTTCGACAATACAACAACAACAACAACAACAACAACAACAACAACTTTATTTTTGTACCCTGCCTCCATCTCCCCAAAGGGACTCGGGGCAGTATCCACATGGCACAAAGTGCCTAAAACAACACATAAAATAAAATAAACACACAACACAACACAACACAACACACACACGCACATATATATAATCTTGTGAGCTGCCCTGAGTCCTTCTGGAGAGATAGGGCAGGCTATAAATATAGTTTGATTCATTCCTTCAATGCTCGCTTTCCACCCCTTTGTTCTCATGCCACAGTCCAGTGCTGATTTTGAATGGGCATGAATACACGCATCAGCACATTTCAGTGGACTGAGTAAGAAAAAAAAAATCTAGGTTCTCTTCCAATCCATAATCAATGGATACTGTGGCCAGTGTCCTAATCTCAAGTCTGTTCATGGAGCAAATGTGTAGAAGTTCCACAGAGGAACTGGTTCAGTATATTCCACTTCCTAACTCAATTTTAATGTCTGCGCAGAACCGCTCTCAATCAGATACTAACTTGTTGTTAGGATTATCAGGAACAGAATCCATAGAAGTTTTTTTTTTGTCATGTCAGGAGCAACTTGAGAAACTGCAAGTCACTTCTGGTGTGAGAAAATTGGTCGTCTGCAAGGACGCTGCCCAGGGGACACCCGGATGTTTTGATGTTTTATCATCCTTGTGGGAGGCTTCTCTCATGTCCCTGCATAGAAGTAATCCAGACTGACAAGAAATGTTGCACAACCCAGTAGTGTTGGTCCTGTTGTGATGTGCAAGTATTTGAACTGGACATTGGTGTTCGCACAGAAGGAGATTGGTGGGATCAGGAGATCAGTGGGAGCACCACAACTCTATTCTCTCATCACCAACCTCACCATGGAAGCTTGTGCTTCTTTCTACACTTACAGCTACTCCACCCTAGCAGTGGATTACTCAATGCTAGCCATGCGGTTTGACTCTTAATGCTTGTTGGCCCTGATCCTTACACTTGTTGTCACTTAAGAAATGATATAATGTAAAAACTCTGACAGTAGAAACAGTTTAGACTGCTCAAAATATATTCCCATGATATTTCAGAATAAATGCATACAAGAGGTGGGATTCGGTTTATTTATTTGCAGTTTTTATATTCTGCTCTTCTCACCTCAGGATCACAGAACACATATATGGCAAATGCCTATTATACAATCACAAGGCAGACAACAGATAGAGGTATATTCAGTTGAACATCTGCACAGGTTAGCCAACTGCCTGGTGAATATCCAGACCCCCAGGAAAGTATTCATTGGGTGGGAAATCAGAGTCAAAGAAAGGCCATCTCTCTTTAATGTCTTTAATGCATGTTGGCTTTCAAATTTGTAAACACAGCAGGGTCTACTCTTTGCTCAAGCCTATGTAGTAATTCTTTTTATGCCACTATCAGGTATGTCATTTAGGCAAATTCTCTTCTATGTTTGCATTTTCATGTTTAAATCACTAAGAGAAATTTGTTTGCATCCTATCTTCCCCTGTCTCAAAAGAGAATACGTGATCATAAGGCAAGAGGAAATTTTTCCCTTTGGTGTTTGCTCGTTTACAGATTCTCTCTCTGTTCTTTATTTATACGACACTTTTAACTACCATGGAATTTTATGATTAAAAAAATAAATGGTACCCCGAGGTAATGGTTCCCCTCCGATAGATTATATGACGTGGTGAAATTGCTCATTACGGACTGTAATTCTCTATGAGTTCAGAGACCATTAGTTTAATTCCTTTTGAGGGCACATGTGGAGGAAGACTTTATAACGGACCGAGTTTGACCAATTAAAGGATACTGCATTTCGGACATGGCATGGCACACCAATTACTATTTATGGGACAATTACATCTGCACTCTGACAATTTCATACAACAAGAATCTGAAGCAATTATTTTATGGTGGCTTCAGTCCCTGCAATTTATATTTCCAAAACACAATCACTAAGAAGTGTCACTTTTCATACTGCATTGTGATTCTTTTTGCAGCTCTCGTACCTGAAATGAATCCGGTGGAAAGAATTATATTTTGACTTGACATGAAGAATTCTGTTCTGAATGTACACTCCAGTGTGAATTTCAGTACACACACCATATCTGCAAGGAATTAGAGTGTAGCTTTACTCTCTCAGTTGTGTAGTAATTGCACAAAGCTGATTCATTACTAAACTAGCTGTCCCCTGCCACACATTGCTGTGGCCCAGTTTGTGTATATGTGATTTGTGTATATATATATTTGTGTATATGGGTATATATGTGTGTTTGCGCATATATATATATGGTTTTGAGAATGCATTGTAATGGCTTTTTTTTGGATTTTTAAATACCTTCTGCTGTGTTTTTCAGTGTTTTTATGAGTAATGGTCACTTGTTGGCCTGATAGGTGTATTTTGTCCAAATTTGGTATCAATTCATCCAGTAGTTATGTTAATCCCACAAACAAACATTACATTTTTATTTATATAGACTACCCGTCCCCTGCCACGCGTTGCTGTGGCCCACTCTGGTGGTCATGGGGGTTCTGTGTGGGAGATTTGGCCCAATTCTATTGTTGGTGGGGTTTAGAATGCTCTGTGATTGTAGGTGAACTACAAATCCCAGCAACTACAACTCCCAAATGTCTATTTCCCCCAAACTCCACCAGTGTTCACATTTGGGCATATTGAGTATTTGCCTAGAGTTTGGTCCAGATCCATCATTGTTTGAGTCCACAGTGCTCTCTGGATGTAGGTGAACTACAACTCCAAAACTCAAGGTCAATGCCCACCAAACCCTTCCAGTATTTTCTGTTGGTCATGGGAGAACTGTGTGCCAACTTCGGTTCAATTCCATCGTTGGTGGGATTCAGAATGCTCTATGATTGTAGGTTAACTATAAATCCCAGCAACTACAACTCCCAAATGACAAAATCATTTTTTTAGAGTGAAGGACATACATTGGGTTGTTAGGTGTCTTGTGTCCAAATTTGGTATCAATTCCCCCAGTGGTTTTTTAGTTCTGATGGTATCACAAACGAACATTACATTTTTATTTATATAGATTGTGATGTTGCACAACTTATCATGGAAATTAAGGGGATTTTCTTGAATCTTTAGGAATAATTAAAAGGTCTGGTGAATAAAGGGTCCAACTTTATCTAGGGAAATAAATGCATTTCTGTCATTCATCTTGATGGACCAGATCCCAGAGAGAATAAAAACCCCGTCCCACAAAGCTCTTTCAATTGAATATAGTGTTTCTGGCTGCCAAGTCATTATTGCAAAGGGCATGTGCTAGGAAAAACCAAATGAATGTCTACCTGCATGTGCAATGGCACAAGATGAGCAGCCTTGGAATGAATGCTGACATTCAGCATCAGATAAAAACATCCAACAATGGAGAATATATCCATTGTTTATTTGTCATTTTTATGAATGCACTATATAGCTTTTATGTACTATATAGCTTTTATGAAAGTTGATGATTTAGTTATGTATGTACATACATAATTTTTATTAGGGATTTTCATTTTTGAATGAAAGAAGAAAGAGAGAGAGATGAAAGATGTAGAAAAAGATAAAAAAGAGAAAAGTGACTTCCAACTTTCTTTCTAACAGCCATACATAATACATTAATAGCCTCCTTTCTAAGATGGAAGACTACGATAATGCCTACAAAAGAGGACTAGCTGTTAAAATTGAACAATTTAGCTGAAATTGACAAAATATCTGCTGTGATAAGAGAAAAAAATAATTAGAATTAATTTCAAAGGAGTTGTAACCTCTATAAGATACGATAACTTTGAGATTTGATAATTAGTAGGTTTAGCTTAACAGAAAAAGTGTTTGTTGTGGTATTTAACTTGAGAAGTAAGATTTTGTAAGTTTAGATTTATAATAATTGTAGGCAAAGTCGAAAGTCATTAGCTGTTTTCAAGGTATCTCGGTGTTTGGTTTTCTTTTCTCTCTCTTTTCTTTATGAACCTCTGTATACATGTATCTGAAAACTTTTAAAAAAGAATACCCCCTTTTCTAAAACTGACATGACATTCTTCCTTTGCTAAACCTAAAAATTGTCAAAGTCAAAAGTTATCAAGCCATTTCTTTTTCTGCAAAAAGTCTATGAAAAGTTTCTGAGCTTGTCAAAATGTCTCTAACAATTTTTCCTCTAAGCATGGCTGATAATTTATTAATTCCAGCTCAATCATTCACTTTCAACAATCATTCATTCCTGGAAGATAATACTGGATCCCATAACTCTATGTTTCACTCCAGGCCTGGAAATACCTATGAACACTGCACCACACAAGATTCTAGGTATATAAGCAAACAGTTTGTTGTAAAAAAAAAAAAACATATAAAAAGCATGTAAAATCAAGAACAAGAAAGGAAGATATATAATCCCAAAAGGTTTAGCAACAGGTGACAACCAAACAATAATTTATTTATTTATTTATTTATTTACTGCATTTGTTGACCGCCGTTCTCAGCCCTAGGGCGACTCACGGTGGTGTACAACATATAAAAACAGTTTACAATAAGGGAATATCACAACGAAATATCAACATGACTATCACTAATACAATTACAATCACACTAAATCATCCGCGCCGTCTCATCGTAGAATCATAAACCAATCTCGTTATCCATATTCCGTTCCAGTCATCGTTGCCAGTTGCTGTAGCACTTAGTCAAACGCCTTCTCAAATAACCATGTCTTTAGGCTCTTGCGGAATGTCATAAGGGAGGGCGCCTGTCTGATGTCTACAGGGAGGGAGTTCCACAGCCGGGGGGCCACCACCGAGAAGGCCCTATCCCTCGTCCCCGCCAAGCGTGCCTGTGAGGCAGGTGGGATCGAGAGAAGGGCCTCCCCAGACGATCTCAAGGTCCTCGTGGGCTCATAGGCCGAGATGTGGTCAGAAAGGTATTTTGGGCCGGAACCGTTTATCTTGTAAAATTCCAGCAGTGGCAAAGTCCAGGAACAGCCAGAAATTCACAGATACAACATAAGTCCACAATAAAGAAAATATTACCATTAAAACCTGAACAGGAGTACATGAACAGAATATAGAAAACTTCCAGGATATATTAAATCCAAAATCAAAACTTGACTTGAACCAGGAACAAGAGAACTCAGGCTTAGCTTCTCACTCTAACACAGCATTGCCTGAACTGACCTTAAGGTAAACAACTTGTTTAATAGACACCCATGAAATCATTCTGTTTCTCATGAATTTCCTTCTCAACTTTCCCATGTGATCTCTCTGAACTATGCAATCTATTTTTGGTTTGGCTCTGATTTGCAAGCTAAGACTTTTATTGATCTCCATAGCTAAAAGTGGATTCCTTATCTTCTGTTGCTACTTCTGACTCCCTTGAATGCCCTTGAGGCCACTTTTCTCACAGAGAACCATCATTTCCCAAAGTTGAATTTTCCAGACTTGAGAGCCCTTCACTTTGTGTCACAGGAAAACTCACAATACTCTCTAAATCATCAGTTAAACCATCAGCCTCTGGTGGCCTCTATTCCAACTGCTCATCCATAAATCCCAACAGAAAAAGTTCTGATTTTAACTCGATATCAACATCTGTATATATATACTCTAACCTCAACCTTTTAGCCTTCTAATATGTTCACCACATACGATAAACTATAATTTCATGTTCATATTTCTAACCTATATTCAGAACAGTCTTAGTTATTCTAGATAACTTGCTTCTTGGGACTTATGGTGCATCTACACTAAACATTTAGGTTGGTGCTGGTGACTACAAAATGCATGCAGGTTGATCTGGATTAACTCAGGGAATGCTGCTTAATGTGGACTCGTCTATACAGTATTTTGAGCCTGTGCAGAACTGTCCTTATACACGAGTTGAAATATTATTTTCCATGTAAACAATACTGCTTCCTGATCAAAGATGTTTTCTGCGCAAAATAACCACATGTGAATTTTGCGCTGAATAAGTCTTGAATTGCAAATACTTTCTGGTAATGGGGAAAAAAATAGCTGAAATTACTTGTTGCTTCCTTTAAGAAGAAAGCTGGGGCCTTCAAGTTGACTATCAGCTTATGGCAACCCTATGAATTTACTAGTTTTCTTAGGGTGCATTAACACTGTAGAATTAATGTAATTTGACCCCACTTTAACTGCCATGGCTCATTGCCTGGGAATTCTGGGGGTTGTAGTTTGATGAGGCACGAGGATTTTTTGGTAGAGAAGACTAACTACAACTCCCATGGTTCCATGACATCAAGGCATGACAGTTCAAATGGTATCAAGTTGCATTGATTTTACAGTTTAGATACATCCTTAGGTATTTCCCATTTCCTTCCTCCAATATCTAGCCTATAGCACTTGGTATTTATTGGCAGTCTCCCATCCAAGTACCAACCAGGACTGACCCTGGTTAGCTTTCAAGATCAGACAAAATCTTGTACCTTTAGAGTATTTATGATCACACAATTCTAAATATCTCTCTCTGAACTGCAAATCTTAAAGTCGATAGATTGAATCCATAGCCCTTTAAATGGAATTTTCTACCTTTACCAAAGTTTAAACCTTTTGTAATATAGGCTCAAAATAGACACACACTGCAATGGTTTTGAGCGAAGCGGATGGCATCTAGTTATCCTTTAGCACATATACACATTCACACACCAACCTGCCCCAACTTCCAAATTTTATTGATCCCCATGACTTTAATTTATTACGGTAGGAGCCCAATTCCTTTCAAATGAACCCCTGCTGTGCCTGATCTGCTTCCTGACAGAAAATCATTCAGCTGAAAAAGAGAGTGTTTAATATCGCCTCAGGGAAGGTTCAGCTGAGGTACTCACTTTAACACATGGTTTTAACACTGGAGGTGACTGATAAGGGGCTTGGAAGCACTATTAGGACATAAAGGCATTGGCGGCTGAGAAAGAGGAAAAGAAAACCTATAAGAGGATCCTTTTTGGGAGGATTTTCCTCCTGTAGTTTTGAAGCCATTGGGGTGTAAGAGAGGAATTTCCTTCTGAGAGTTGCTAGCAGTGAGTTTATATTTCCTTCCTTGCAGGATTGTGGAGTCAGTGTGTCAAACCCTCAGCTCCAACCCCAACTCCTTTATTTTAATGTATTGTCGAAGGCTTTCATGGCTGGAATCACTGGGTTGTTGTAGGTTTTTTGGGCTATATGGTCATGTTCTAGGAGCATTCTCTCCTGATGTTTCACCTGCATCTATGGCAGGCATCCTCAGAAGTTATTGGAAACTATGAAAATTGGGTTTATATATCTGTGGGAAGTCCAGGGTGGGAGGAAGAACTCTTTTCTGTTAGAGCTAGGTGTGAATGTTTCAATTGGCCACCTTGATTAGCATTTGCTTTTCTGACGGTTTTTTATTATGTGGCTTGTTACTGCCTGGGGGAATCTTTGCTGAGACATGATTAGCCGTTTCTGATGGTTTCTTGTCTGGAGTGCCCCTGTGTCTGAGTGTTGTTCTTTATTTACTATTATAATTTTAGAATTTTTTAAAATACTGGTAGCCAGATTTTGCATTTTCATGTTTTCTTCCTTTCTGTTGAAATTGTCCACATGCTTGTGGATTTCAATGGCTTCTCTGTGTAGTCAGTCATAGTGACTGTTAGATTGGTCCAGCAATGTACCATTTCCAATTTTGGCTTCAAAACAGAAACATATACTATCATAATAACATATAGTAGATGTATTTTTCTATGCTTAAATTTTATATTTAGTCAACTAGATATATATTTTGGTGGCCCCCGGTGGCACAGTGGGTTAAACCGCTGACCGAAAGATCACAGATTCAAATCTGGGGAGCGGCGTGAGCTTCCACTGTCAGCCCCAGCTTCTGCCAATCTAGCAGTTCAAAAACATGCATGCTCATTTCCATTTCTAAGCTCAAGAGCCAACATTGTCCATAGACACCTCCAAGGTCATGTGGCCAGCATGACTGCATGGAGCGCCGTTACCTTCCTGCTGGAGCAGTACCTATTGATCTACTCACATTTGCATGTTTTTGAACTGCTAGAAGCAGAAGCTGGGGCTGACAGTGGAAGCTCACGCCGCTCCCCAGATTTGAATTTGATTGTGGATGTGAATCTAGGACTTTATCGCACGAAGCTGTTACGGCACTGCAATTGTGAGCTCATAAATATTGGATATATACCAGGACCAGCACCTTCGTAATCACATTGCTTTTTATTCACAGAATTGCATCAAATGTACTTCATAATAGGGGCCAGTTTTAGCACAGCTGGCTGAACCACTGTGCTGCAGAAAAATTCTGCCGATCGACAGGTCAGTGGTTTGAGCCTGGGTCGGGGTGAGTACCCACTGTTAGCCCAGCTCATCTGCTCACCCAGCAGGTTGAAAGCAGAAATACGAAGAGATAAAATAGGTACACCTTTTAGCGGGGAGGTAATAAAGGCGCCCTTAAGGACATTGATCAGAGGAAAGCTCCTCGGCATGGACGATGTAGCGACAGCACCCCCCATGTCCAGAGTTGAGCACAGCCTCCAAGATGCCAGAAATAAGACGGGAAAAACTGCCTTTACCTCTGTTTGTGTTGTCTATTCTTGTTCATTGTATAATTGTCATTGAATATTTGCTGTATCTATGTTATGTAAAGCCACTCTGAGTCCCCTTCGAGGTGAGAAGGGCAGGGTATAAATACTGTAAATACATACATACATACATACATACATACATAAAACCACTTCTTGCACTACCACTGTTTCACACTCTGAAATATTATTTTACTGCAATTTTGCAGTTTCCACTCATGATTAACAAAATAAAAGGCAAATGTAAGTGAGAAATATTAAATAATATGAAACAGACAGCTTATCATAGAATCATAGAATCAAAGAGTTGGAAGAGACCTCATGGGCCATCCAGTCCAACCCCCTGCCAAGAAGCAGGAATATTGCATTCAAATCACCCCTGACAGATGGCCATCCAGCCCCTGTTTAAAAGCTTCCAAAGAAGGAGCCTCCACCACACTCCGGGGAAGAGAGTTCCACTGATGAACAGCTCTCACAGTCAGGAAGTTCTTCCTCATGTTCAGATGGAATCTCCTCTTTTGTAGTTTGAAGCCATTGTTCCGCGCCCTAGTCTCCAAGGAAGCAGAAAATAAGCTTGCTCCCTCCTACCTGAGGCTTCCTCTCACATATTTATATTTGGGAACAGGGAGGGGGAGTGGGGAAGAATCCAGTCTCTTGATTTTACATTTTACAACCAGTGTGCTGCAACAGAAATGGAAGGGACCTATCACACAAGCCAGGTGATGGATATGCTGTGGGATTGTGAGTTACTGACAGGCTTTGCTCAACAATAATAGGGGACAGATGAAACATGGGGAGAAGGCAGACTAGCGGTGGAATGCACACAGCACTATGTGATAGGAACCCGCTTCAATGCCAATTTGCCTGCCTTGTGCAATACAGTCCCTAGATCTCCCCAGTCCTAGGTAGACATTCAAACCATTGTTTGATTTTAAATCACATCTCCAATCGGCATTGCTAAGTAAGGAAGCAGTTGTAAAAGCCTGTCATTCTGCAGGATGTTTTTCACGCACATGATTCAGTTCCCACTCTTGGAGAAACTTCTCGTGCCAATTTATTTCCCATATGGATGCTGCGAGAGTAATAAGAGAGCTGCATTTCAAACCACATCCCGCTGTCTCCCCTTGCTTCACTACCGAAGAGATATATTAGCTAAAGAACAGAAGATGGCATTCCGCTTAATCTATTGCTTATATTTGCTTTCCTAATGTCATCTTAATTTTATTTCTTTTACTGCTAACAAATGAAATAAGACTCTTTGGTTACATCTCAGTTGCAAAACTCTGCCTGGAAAAATGTATCAAGGGGAATAAAAGAAGTGCTGAAGGCACCAGAATTTCTTAAATCTTCTTAATTTAAGAAATTATTACTAATTTCTAATTGGTTTTTTACAGACCATTGCAGTAACATACAAAGTTATGCACTAAACAGTTCCTCTCCTCCCATTGAAATTACTTACCCCTTGAATTTGTTTTGTCAATCAAGAAAACTAACATTGCTGGTAGCAGTTGCCATTGTATGTTTTACACATTTTATTAAGGAGTGAGAGAAAAATTGCAAACTCTCTCTCCCCCCCCCCCATTTGCCTCTGGAAGGGTGATTGAGTAAGAGGAAATAGCTATGATCTGGCCACGGTGGTCCACACTCTTGTCACATCCCGAATAGACTACTGCAACGCGCTCTACGTGGGGTTGCCCTTGAAGACTGTTCGGAAACTTCAACTAGTCCAGCGAGCGGCAGCCAGACTGCTCACCGGAGCGACATACAGGGAGCATACCACCCCCCTGCTGTGCCAGCTCCACTGGCTGCTGATTCAGTTCCGAGCACAATTCAAGGTGCTGGTTTTGACCTACAAAACCCTGTACGGTTCCGGTCCAGTGTATCTGTCCGAACGTATCTCCCTCTATGTCCCACCCCAAACTCTGAGATCATCTGGGGAGGCCCTGCTCTCGACCCCACCACTCTCACAAGTGAGGTTGGTGGGGACGAGGAGCAGGGCTTTCTCAGTGGTGGCTCCACACCTGTGGAACTCACTCCCGGGGGAAATCAGGGCAGCACCATCCCTCCTCACTTTCAGGAGAAGGGTGAAGACGTGGTTATGGGACCAGGCCTTTGGGCACTCCGGCAATTAAATTGATTTTATTGATTTTATGTTAATAATGTATGAATTTTTTGTTAACTGTGTTCTGATGTAATTTTGTGTATTTTGTGTATGACTGTTTTATGATGCAGGCATCGAATTGTGCCTTTGCTTTTGTAAGCCGCCCTGAGTCCCCCTCCGGGGTGAGAAGGGCGGGGTATAAGAACCCCAAATAAATAAATAAAAAATAAATATGATAAACAGCTGAAGGATGCTTTGGAAAAATGATCCTGATGGTTACTGTTGAAAGCGGCCATGGAATCTGTCGGAACTAGATTTCCCTTGCTTGAAAGGGGCAACATCTTGCAAAGCAGTACTGTGTTTGTGCCAGAAGACTCTGGGTGCTTCTAGACAGCACTAAATCATGGGTTTTGAACAGAGGCAAAAAATCCTGGGACTTCAGAAGAGGTACACACACAGACCTGTTGGTCCTGGGATTTCTGATTCTGTTGTCCAGACTTGATGCTCTGTAGTGAGAGTTAGAGGCTCCCAAGATGGCCGCTATGGAAATTTGAGTGGTTTTTATTTTTAAAAAACCTTAAGATTTGGATATGCGGAGAATCACTGCAGAGAATCACTGCAAAAGTTCCATTTTTTGTCCTAGTCGGAGAAACTGTGCCCTCCAGACGTTTCATGAAGCATCTGCCACACAAAACTTTCACATTCTACTCAACTGTCACCTTATTCTTAGGAACCGACTTATCAGGAACAAACATCTAAACCCCAGGAACAAACCTAGATAAAATAATTCTGTAATTTCCGATTGCAGGGACATACAGACATGCAAAAATCCGCATATTTGGCTCAAAACTTTGATATTCCCGCACCTGGAAATCTCACATTTTTGCCTTTTATAGCAATTTTTGACCATTTTCTAAACATTCAGCCCTGTTTCCACCTGCCCATCCTAGCCATTATCCCAATATGGCAAAGATGTTGTTGCAAGTCATAAGTAGAAATGTACACATTCCGTGCTTCGGATGTTTCTCATTGTATTGTTGATGGCTTTCATGTCCGGAATCACTGGGTTGTTGTAAGTTTTTTGGGTTGTATGACCATGTTCCAGAAGCATTCTCTCCTGATGTTTTGCCTGCATCTATGGCAGGCATCCTCAGAGATTGTGAGGTCTGTTGGAAACTAGGACAACTACCATGTTAGACTACACAGAGAAGCCACTGGAATTCTCAAGTATGTGGACAATTTCAACAGAAAGGAAAAAAACATGAAAATGAAGAAAATCTGGCTATCAGTATTTAAAAAACCTCTAAAATCATAACAGTAAATAAATAACAACATTCAAAAACAGGGGAACTCCAGACAAGAAACAATCAGGGACAGCTAATCACCTCTCAACAAAGGATTACCCCAGGCGGTAAAAATACACACCTTGCTAATCAAGGTGGCCAATTGAAACATTCACACCTAGCTCCAATTTCTCCCACCCTGGATATTCCACAGATATATAAATCCCATTTTTCTAGTTTCCAACAGACCTCACAACCCCTGAGGATGCCTGCCATAGATGCAGATGAAACGTCAGGAGAGAATGCTTCTGGAACATGCCCATATAGCTTGAAAAACTTACAACAACCCAATGCTTCTCATTTTCAACTCTAGAAAGCTGGGATGTATTTGGGTGTTCATCCATAAGTAAACATGTTCAGTTAAGTAAGTGACAAAAATCATAAATCTGAGAGTATTAAGTGAGCATGTCCAACTCGTATGAAAAAGCCTGAAGATTTTCAGCTAACTACTTCTCATCTGTTTATTAGCTGTCTTACCTTCACTGTCAAATCTGGTTATAAATGTAAAAACTGGAAAATGTTCCAATAAATCAGTGTATCATATAGCAGTTCACCCATAAATGCAACAGGAGAAAGATTATGAAAGGAGAAATTAGCCTTGACGTTGATTTATTTTATTTTAATACCTCTGGCTGTTGCTGAAGAAAAGGTGGAAAAGAAAGAAAGGAACAAGTAAGAGCTGTTAAACAAAGCACCAAATTCCCAATGCTTTTTTGCCAGGAAACTTGAAGTAACATAATGATCGGTTCTTCTCTTTGAATGAATGTTGCAGTTTGTGATTGATTCTTTCTTACATAATTTTGATTTATTCGGGCAGTTTAACAGTAGGACACTAACCTCAAAATTCCCCATTAACATTCATCAAGTATTAAAGGGCTTCCTACTGCAGTTATTAGAGTTAATCTACAGTTCGAACTCAACTAGGTTAGTGCTTCAGGACTTTTCTCCAGTTTTCTGAAGATTTCCTTTTTTGAGATGACAGTTCTCAGTATTTAGGGTTGCCAGTTGTCTCAGGTCATTATATGATAGCAAACCTATTTTATTTTTTAATCCCAAAATTGATATTATCCTAGTCTGTTTTATATTCAACTTTTTAAAAATTACACTTCATATGATTGATATTTTATGTTTTAATGGTATCGGGTTGTACAATAAAGATTGATTGATAGACTGTCCCAGCCCCTGATGTTTTCAATGCAAAATGATATTTTGGGATGGCCTCTAGTGCTGTCATTAAGTGTTTTGCATTAAGTACCAACCACTGTTACTTACAGCTCATCATTCAACCACACACAAACAATGTATATTCCTATATAGAAATTCTAATATATATTCTTAATCAAGGAAACTATCGGATCAGGATGAAATTGGGATCTTACATCCTCTGACAGCCCTTTCACGCAGCCATATAACCCAGAATGTCAAGGCAGAAAATCCCACAATATCTGCTTTGAACTGTGTTATCTGAGTCCATGCTGATATATATTCCTGTTCAAAGCAGAAAATGTGGAATTTTCTGCCTTGACATTCTGGGTTATATGGCTGTATAGAAGGGCCCTCACTTAGAGACATGGGCTAAGGAACCATTAATCAAGACTATTTATTTATTTATTATTTCGGGTGCTTATACTCTGCCCTTCTCAACCCCCTAGGGGGGACTCAGGGCGGCTTACAAAAGACACAATTCTATGCCCAACAGTTCACAAAATACAATATACAAAATACAATATAACAACAACAATTATAACTATTTAAAACTATCAAATTAATACAATAGCAGCAATAAAATCATCTTGTGGCAAAGACTACACACAGTCCCCAAGTTACAAACATCTGGGTCGCAAATTATTCATAAGATCGTCTGGGGAGGCCCTGCTCTCGGTCCCGCCGGCTTCACAAGCACGCCTGGCGGGGACGAGAGACAGGGCCTTCTCAGTAGCATCTCCACTGAAGCTTTCTCACCAACCCTTGTTTCTAGGCTCATGTGTGGATCCGTTTTAGCCATTTTCCCTCAGCCAATCTGGCTTCTTCAGCTTATCTGGGTGGCCATGTTGGCAAGGGCCCAGTCATCACAGATTCCCATCCATAATGGGACCACGTGGCAGCCGATCACAACTCTTCCTCCCCTTGGCATCACAGTTGCATCTTGGCTTCAGTGTATTATTTTTTGCTTGGCTTCTGGCTTAGCCTCTCTCTTGAATCGTTTTGATTTTCCTTTATTTTTTATTCTTTTTATTTAATGGGACTGACTGGGAGTTAAGAAAATGCGGGACGGCTGGGTGGGGTGCATGCACATGTTTGGAGGCTTGGAATGGAGAGTCACTCTTTTAGCTTCTTTTTCTCCTCCCCTCCTCTCCTTCAGAAAATACCTCTAAAAGATAATAATAATTATTGATAATAGTAATCCCAGCAAACAAAAAGCAAAGTCTCATTCTCAGAAAACTATTATCACCTAGTTACCTCTCCTCTAGAGTAGAAAGTAGAAACAGCTTTAAGGAAGCATTAAAACCAAAGCAGAAACGCTTGAGGGGGGAAAAGGCATCACTCTAGCCAGGGCCTGCAGTGCAAATGAAGAGAAAAGAGAGAACTTTTTAAAGGAAGCCCAGGGTAGGATTGCTCTAGGTCATCACTCTTCCTTCCCTGGGAAGTGCGAAGCCTCCTTAAAATTCCTTGGAAAACTGCATGAAAGGAGAGAACATGTGCTCCTGCAGCCAATGCCTGTAGCACCTGTCTCCTCTAGAGTAGAGAGAAACAGCTTTAACAAAGCAGAAGGGACAGGTTTGCAGAAAAGTGGTATCTTAAGCCCTTTCTTTAAACCCAGGTCTCCTCTACAGACCAAAGGGAAAGGATCACAGAAAGAGTGGTATCTTAACTCAAATGCTATTAATCCCAGTCTTAATGAAGGATATAAGAACAATGGTGCCATTTCCTAAAATGATGGAGAGGGAAGCCCGGGGAGCCCTCCCATTGCCACCAATGGGCCAAATCTAGCCATATTTTCTGGCTGCAGTACAAAAACGGCTATCTGGTTACCCACCCATTTTCAGAAGGCATGTGAAAACAAATACGGGGTTTACCAGTATCCAACCAGCTGTAACGGATTGAGGTTTAGTCAAAATGCACAAGCCTACTTGTTTCCACAGTGAGCCACATTTTTCAAAATCCAGTTATCACAAGGTAAGCTCTGGTCCACACCAACTGGGAGGGAAATAGAAATCCAATTAAGCAAATGTATAAACTTCCAGAAAGTCTTTGTAAATTACAGCAAATCAGTCAAAATAATCCTTGCAAATTGTATCAAGCCATTGCTAGATACATGCTTTCTTTTTCCTGGAAGTGAGTCGATCAAATCTGGAGTATTTGTGTCTCCTGCTTCCTTCCAACAAGACCAGGTATGGGATTCTGAAAGCTGGACAGTGAAAAGTAATTTTTCCACACTTTGCTGTTATCTCCATTTAGACCTTTTCAACTTTTAAATTGGCCTTTCAAATGTGGCCATATTATAGGCAATTGCCAGGAGGTGGGGGGGTTGGGATGGGTGAGTGAGATTTATTTTTGAGTAAGCATGCATAAGATTGCATCATAGTGGAATCTTTACACTAATCTTGAATCTTGAATTGAGAGCCACATTTCAATTTCATCTTAATGGATTAAATTATGATGGGGATCATGATGCCTTCTTAAGTGCATCTACACTGTAGACTTAATGCAGTTTGACCCTACTTTAGTTGCCATGACTCAATGCTAAGGAATTATTGGAATGTGTTTCATAGGGCAGAAGAGACAGAGAAAACTAAAGACCTCGTGAAACTACAATTTAAGCATCAGTTAAATTGGCATCTATCTGCATTACTTCTACAGTATAGATGCACAGCTAGGTGTAACTGAAGTGAAACTCAAAGCATTCTTCATCAATTGCTATGCCGAATCTATATATATAAATCTGTTAGGTTGGTTCAACGGGACAGCAAAACTACACAACCCCCCAACGAAACTGCACCAAAATTGCCATACCCCAAGGACAACCCACTCGGTACAAACTAATCCATTCAAAATTGAAAACAACACAACCACACACAGAAAAAATGGCAAAACAACTGAGCATGCGCACTGGCGCAAAGTCCCCAGCGCGCGCACACACATGGCCGAACGGCCAACGCACCCTCCGCACTTCCCTCCCTCCCTCACCCAGCACGAACACGTCGCCGCCCACACACACACACACACATACACACAAACAACGCAACTTCCCCCGCCCCCTTCCCTCCACCCCCTCCTTCATCTTACCCCTCCCACGCTGCCTCCAAGCCCCGCTCCGCACACTCCAAGCCTCGCCGCACCGCATCCCCACCGGAAAGACACGCCCCCTCCCTTGGCCCCACCCCTTCCCTCCATGACTTACTCCTTCCCTCCTCCCACCACCTCCGGAAAGACACGCCCCCTCCCTTCGCCCCACCCCTTCCCTCCGTGATTCACTCCTGGAAGGAAAGGGGTGGGGCAAAGGGAGGGGGCGTGTCTAACTGGAGAGGGAGGGAGGAGGGAAGGAGTGAGTCATGGAGGGAAGGGGTGGGGCAAAGGGAGGGGGCGTGTCTTCAAAGTCGCCCCCTCCCTTTGCCCCCACCCTTCCCTCCGTGACTCACTCCTTCCCTCCTCCCACCACATCCAGAAAGACACGCCCCCTCCCTTCACCCCACCCCTTTCCTCTGTGATTCACTCCTGGAAGGAAAGGGGTGGGGTGAAGGGAGGGGGCGTGTCTAACCGGAGAGGGAGGGAGGAGGGAAGGAAGACATGCCCCTCCCTTCGCCCCACCCCTTCCCTCCATTACTCACTCCTTCCCTCCTCCCACCCCCTCTGGAAAGACACGCCCCCTCCCTTCGCCCCACCCCTTCCCTCCGTGACCTTGAGTATGGGAGTTGTAGTTCACCGACATCCAGACAGCACTGTGGACTCAAACAATGATGGATCCGGACCAAACTTGGCACAAGCATTCAATATGCCCAAATATGAACACAGATGGAGTTTGAGGGAAATAGACCTTGACATTTGGGAGTTGTAGTCACTGGGATTCAGAATTCACTAACACTCAAAGAGCATCCTGAACCCCACCAACAACAGAATTGGGGCAAACATGCCACACTGAACCCCCATGACCAACAGAAAATACTCAAGTTTACACACAAGCATAAAGAAGGGGGAGGAAGGAGGGATGCCAGAGAGAGAAAGAGAGAGAGAAAGAGGGGAAAGGAAGGAGTGTGAGAGAGAGAAAGAGGGAAGGAGAGCGAGGGAAGGAAGGAAGAGAGGCCAGGCAGAGACTTCAAAACTCTTACTAAAGGCCACAGCAACGCGTGGCAGGGCACAGCTAGTAATATCTAAAGTTTGCAATCCAGCAGCATCGAAAAACCCTTCCCTGCATTAGCTTCTCAAAGTTAATCATGACTGCCCTAAATTAATTTCAATGGGTCTACCTGTAGTATGACCACTTCTGGATCCATCCTAGTGGAATAGTGGCATCTAGGATATCTAAAGGATGTAAGTCCACCCAACTGCTAACTGGAGCTTTTAAGCAGAGGCTGGATGGCCATCTGTCAGGGGTGATTTGAATGCAATATTCCTGCTTCTTGGCAGGGGGTTGGACTGGATGGCCCATAAGGTCTCTTCCAACTCTTTGATTCTATGATTCTATGGATGTGTTCTTTGACTTGTCTTCATCCAACATCAAACAGGACAGACACATACATTGGCTGCTTAATCCAGCATCAGCCAGGATGACATACATATATATTGTGCCAAATCCTGTTCATGTAGCCAAAAGGGTCAGCTCTGCTGGTCCATCCTCTGTGTTCAGCACCCGGTTCTGTTCTGAGAAAAAGGATGAAGGATATGGCTTAAAAAATTTCTTCATTGATATGCTTAGATATTTGATACAATAATTCTTATGCATGTTCTTCACAGACCTTGAATACTCAACTGGACTATTAGCTAAGATAACAGCACCATCTATTGAGAAGCTTCTGTAATATTTAGAGATTCATTGTTTCCATTTTGTATCATGCTAGCTGCAGTGATTTTATTTTATTATTCTGTAAGAATTTGTATCTTAAGTACATTTATTTTGTTATGAATGTTGAGATTTACAGATTATCTGTTTTTGTTTCGAAATGGACTGTTTTGGGATCGAGGAAGTATCAGTTTTTAAAAGGGAGCCCAAAAATGAAGCATCTGTCAATTAATTGAGGCCGATTTCCTCTCCAGTCTTAAATCAGTTTTGTTGTAGCTTTTAAACAAAGATTCCTGAATATTGTAATGAGGATGCTTAGCCTTCTAGTCATTATACTTCACTTTCCTTGCAGTTGCATTTCCTATGAGACAAAGAAACTGAAACAATTTGACTCTATAGTGTAAGTGGGAAGGATAAGGCTACAAATGGGTATTAGTTGTGTTGGCAGCATACTTTCACCCTTATTGGACAGTAGCCACTATTGCAGTCCTGTTCTGATGTTGGACATCCCCTTGCCATCAGATTGACTATAACAGGACCAGAATGACGGACTACCAGAGAGTCTTCTGTTGTTTATTTGTTCAGTCACTTCCAACTCTTTGTGACCTCATGGACCAGCCCATGCCAGAGCTCCCTGTCGGCCGTCGCCACCCCAGCTACTTCAGAGTCAAGGCAGTCACTTCAAGGATACCACCCATCCATCTTGCCCTTCGTCAGCCTCTTTTCCTTTTTTCTTACATTTTCTCTAGCATTGTCTTCTCCAAGCTTTCCTGTCTTCTTGTTATGTGGCCAAAGTACTTCATCTTTGCCTCTAATATCCTTTCCTCCAGTGAGCAGTTGGGATTTATTTCCTGAAGTATGGACTGGTTGGATCTTCTTGCACTCCAAGGCACTCTACACTGATCTTCTACACTGATCTATTATGGGACTTCCTTTGTGCTGAAGATCAGGCACACTTGGGGCTAAATCAGGTATCTGTTTTGGGACAACCTCTGAGAACATCTGATGCTCTCCATTCTGTCCTCCAAGCTTTGCAAACATATTACTGGAATGAAGTCAGAAAGTACATGAGAGTAATATCCAGCTGAAATTCAAAGTACAACTTTTTTTCAGACAATAGTTCCCCAAATCTACCAGCTAGCATGGAAACAGAAAAGTAAAGTTGTTAAGCACTGCCACTCCCTTACTGAATCTAAGGGCCCTTCCACACAGCCCTATATCCCAGAATATCAAGACAGAAAATCCCACAACATCTGCTTTACACTGGGTTATCTGAACCCACATTCCGATAATGTGGGATTTTCTGCCTTGATATTCTGGGATATAGGGCTGTGTGGAAGGCTCCTATATCAATCTGAATCTGCGTAGGTGCTACTATGGTCTCTTTGCCTGATTCTCTTCCTTGCAAATTGAAATGCAGTCTTGATTTGATTATGTGTTTCTAAAGTATGCAACCTGCCATTCTACTTTCTATCCAGTAGATTCCCACCATGGTTCACAATACATGATATTAGTACACAATGTGCTAATTAATTGTAACCCCCATACCACAAAACTCAGGATTGTGCTTGCCATCATCCTTTATTGTCAATCGTAAGAGATGTAAGAAAGAAAGAAAATTGCACATCTAAAATCACGCCAAACAGTAGATAAAAAGAGTAGCAAAATGCACAAATGATTAAGGTAATTTACATTTTATCTGAAGGCCTTAAATATTATAAAGGCACCAGATCCCATTGGATCTTGGAAGCTAAGTGCAGTCAGCTTGGTTAGTACTTGGATGGAAGACTGTCAATGAATTTCAACTACTGTAGGCTATGTTTCAGAGGAAGGAACTGAGTATTGTTCAAGAAAACTCTACAAAATTGATTGGGTTACCTTAAGTCAACGGGCAACTTGAAGGCTCACTCACTCACATTTCCTGTCTGGCCAACACAGCTGTATAAAATCATGATTATCTGATTAGAAGTGGATTATATGGCTGTCTAGACTCAGGATCCTTCCACCCTGCCATAGGATATCGAGGTAGATAATCCACAGTATCTGCTTTGAACTGGATTATTTGAATCCACACTGCCATATAATCCAGTACAATGTAGAATTTATACAGCTGTGTGGAAGGGGCCTAAGATAATCTAGTTCAAAGCTGAAAATGTGGATTATCTATCTTGACATTCTGGATTATATGGCAGTGTGGAAGGGCCCAAAGGTGTCTTCAGAGTGGCAAAGAAAGGGGGAAATTGGGCACAACTACAGTGCAGAATTAATGCAGATTGGCACCACTTGAGCTGCCATGGATCAATCCTATGGAATCATGGGAGCTATAATTTTACAAGGTTTTTAGCTTTCATTGCCAAAGAATGCAGAGGTCTTGCCAAACTACAAATTCCTTATCGTGCCAAAGTGCATTAATTCTGCAATGCAGATGCATCAATTCTATTGTGTAAATGCATCCAGTGACAGAGGAAAAGAAAGAGAAGGAAGAAGAAGAGGAAGAGGAAGAGAAAGAGAGGGAGAAGAATAGCAGCTATCAAAATGACAATAATGGTTATCTTCTGAGCTTTTAAAGCAAGGATCCTATTAAAAAGCAACGCATCAGCTGTTAGAGGAAATTCTTTTGTTGCCATTTTATTCAAATGAGTGTCAGCAGTTTTGCCTTTGTTGTGCTCATTGGGATAGTGCAATAGCGGGATACATCTTCAACTGCATGCTGTCTCCATAAATTAGAGTTTTTCTGTACTTTTGAATAATGGCCTTTGGGTACCCCAGAGGCCAGCTCTCTGTATCCAAAGCATAAAGTTATACATCATAAAACAACATCCAAATGCCTGTCATAATTTTTAAAAATAATAATCCATCACTGCGATGCTTTTGCTTGTGGAAAATGTAATATCTGAACCTGTTCGTAAATGCTTATTCCAGAAGTGATGTCCACTGATTTCTTCCACATTTCATACTTTTGGATAACTACCACTTGGGTCTTGGGCATATCAACCCCACACTTTGATGGCTATCAAGAAATGGAACTGTATCCTGAGTGAATTTAGGCCTTTATTTATTCACTTAATGGTTTTAGTGGAGACTAGGGAAGAAACTAATTGCAGAGTTTGTTTGGCCCTTTCCTTCATGTATTTTGGGAGCAGTTCCGAAGAGATCTTGATCTCAGGCATCAATCAAAAGGCAAAAACCTTTTGGCTTGAAGTTTTCCACCAAAGGATTGCACCCTGAAAATGACAAAACTTGGAAATGTTACTATATAAAATAGCAGTTGTAAGAATGTATCGATCAATGTAGCGCAAGTCAGAGCCAACATGGTGTAGTGGTTTCAGAGTCAGACTATTGGCCTCATCACACTAGAGAATAAATCCACTTTAAATCTGGTTGCTGTGTCCTGCGGAATTCTGTGGTTTGTAGTTTAGGGAGGAGCCTTAATAGCCTCACTAAACCACAAAGCCCAGAATTCTGCAGAAGGCTGAAACTGGATGTAAAGTGGATTCATTCTCTAGTGGGATGAAGTAGTTAGACTCTGGAGACTAAGGTCTGAATCCCCATCTCACCATGTCACACTCTCTCAGCCTCAGAGAAGTGCAATGGCAAACATTTTCCAAACAGGGTTGTTGTAGGTTTTTTGGGCTATATGGCCATGTTCTAGAAGCATTCTCTCCTGACGTTTCACCTGCATCTATGGCAAGCATCCTCTGAGGTATAGACCTACAGCAACCCAGTGATTCCAGCCATGAAAGCCTTCAACAATACATTTTCCAAACAAATCTTGTCAAGAAAATCCTGAGATAGATTTGCTTTGTGGTTGTCATAGGTCAGAAATGACTTGAAGGTACACATAAAAGCAACATAGCCATTGTCATGTTGACAAGTGGATTCTGGTAGTTTGGTGTACAGAGGAAAGAAGGGTCTAATGCAGGGGTCCTCAAACTAAGGCCAGGGGGCCGGATATGGCCCTCCAAGGTCATTTACCCGGCCCTCGCTCAGGGTCAGCCAAAGTCTGAAACGACTTGAAAGCACACAACAACAATCCAATCTCATCAGCCAAAAGCAGGCCCACACTTCCCATTGAAATACTAATAAGTTTATATTTGTTAAAATTGTTCTTCATTTTAATTATTGTATTGGTTTTAGGTGTTCTTTGCACTACAAATAAGATATGTGCAGTGTGCATAGGAATTCATTCATGATTTTTTTCAAATTATATTCCGGCCCTCCAACAGTTTGAGGGACTGTGACCTGGCCCTCTGTTTAAAGATTTTGAGGACCACTGTTCTAATGAGTAGTTTCTTTATCTACTAAATTTGTCTTTCACAGGGTGTGTGTGCTTTACCAATTGCAATGTTTATCTCCACATATGTCATATTGAAGATGGAGCCAGCTTGTTATCTGCTGCCCTGGAGATAAGGACACAGAACAATAGTGTCAAATGGCAGGAAAAGAGATTCCACCTAAACATCAGTAAGAACTTCCTGATGATAAGAGCTGTTTGACAGTGGAATATGCTGCCAGGGTGCATGGTGGAGTCTCCTTCTCTGGAAGCTTTTAAACATCTGTCGGGCATTCTGTGATTGTGTGTTCCTGCATGGCAGAATGGAATTACACTGGAGGACTCTTTTAGTCTCTTCCAACTTTACGTTACTATGATTTAATGATTTTGAAATGAGCGAAGTAAGCCTTCTCTTCTAGACTGTTTACGCTGCAGAAAAGTCACCATTCTTCAACCCCCGAGTCCTGCTCTGGAAACCAGCTACACCAATCTACCATTAACATCAGAAGTTTTGATTCTGGCCAGACATTTGGATACATTGCACATCAGTGAATAAATCCACAACTTGGGTTCCATGAACATTCCAGTTTGAATGGCTTTTACCCCTCTTTTCTAAGTCTACAGTATAGAATCATAGAGTTGGAAGAGACCTCATGGGCCATCCAGTCCAACCCCCTGCCAAGAAGCAGGAATATTGCATTCAAAGCACCCGACAGATGGCCATCCAGTCTCTGTTTAAAAGCCTCCAAAGAAGGAGCCTCCACCACACTCCGGGGCAGAGAGTTCCACTGCTGAACAGCTCTCACAGGAAGTTCTTCCTAATGTTCAGATGGAATCTCCTTTCTTGTAGCTTGAAGCCATTGTTCCGTGTCTTAGTCTCCAGGGAAGCAGAAAACAAGCTTGCTCCCTCCTCCCTGTGGCTTCCTCTCACATATTTATACATGGCTATCATATCTCCTCTCAGCCTTCTCTTCTTCAGGCTAAACATGCCCAGCTCTTTAAGCCGCTCTTCTACTTTGGAAAAATCTGATGTTCATCTCACATTGCTTCTAGGTTACAATTTTTATTAGCCTCTTTAGTCACCTGACGCTTCATGGGCTGTGTGAACTATATTACCTTCCTAGAGCTTTACTCAAACTATTTGAGAGTCAATGACAAAGTTCAACTAGATCCCAAAATCACAGTTTTTGTGCTTTTCATTTGAGGCTTATATTTTCTCTTGTACTACCCCTTTCAACTGATTTAGGAATGATTACTGAGGTTGGTGGAGAACTCCACAGAACAAGCAAATCATGTAGGGAGTTCTGGAAGAACTGACACTTGAATTTAAGGGTTTCAGAAGCAATTGATTCACTATTACCTTTGCTGGTGAACCTTGGAATGAAGTGTTGTGTTGTTGTTGCTACTCCTGTTGGTGATTACATTTTTATTTAATTGCTACCTAGTGTAATGGAAGTCAAATCTCAGCAGATGTCCTACGCTTAATACCTACTTCTCACCTTTTATGAAGAGGTTGATTACTACTACCAATGTACCTCACTATGAGTTTTTTAATGGCACCTGGTATTACGGAAGTCTAATCTCATCAGAGTTTCAGTACTAGTGTGATAAAAATAATAATAAAGGATTATTATCTCCACTGGAGGCAATTAACTGTCATTGAAGAGTAATACTTAATTTTTTATCCTCTAAAATGTGGAAATCTTTTGAAGTTCTTGGTCCCTATGTTTGGCTATTGCAGGCCAAGACTCCGATATATTGAGCGTTTGACCTTACTTGGGGGGAGGGGGGATAATTAAATACTGATTGCTAGATTATTTCTTTCACAAGTGTTCATTTAAGAAGGTTCAATTATTCATTGCAGAATTGATTTGGTATATAAAGAATGTATTCACTTAATAGATCTACACATTTCCAGGAAGTAACATCTATTAGATTTTGCATTGCTCTAGGGACAGTAGAGGTTTAATCATTTGACCAATTATTTCAGTATATTGAAAGATCCTCAACCATATAAAAATAAATATGGCTAATGGTTTCAAATGTGTCTTTTTTACATGTCTCTAAGTATAAGAGATTGGTAACAATGATCTTAAATGTAGAGGGTACTTTGCTTGACCTTACAGTCAGACTTACAATAAAAGTTACTTTAAACATCTTAAGAAGAAGGAAGGATAGTGTTTAGATAACAAGAAGTAGCTATTCAATCCTTTTTTTTTTGCTTTGTCCAGACCTCTTTTGGAATACAGGGTCCCATTCAGGGCACTGCAGTTCAAGAAGGATATTGAAAGCTTGAATGTGTCCAGAGAAGAGCAATCAAGATAATCAAAGGTCTTGAAACTAAACCTTTTGAAGACCAATTTAGGGTGTAAGGAATGTTTAGCTTGGAGAAAAGAAGACTGTGAGATGACATGATTGCTAGACTGTGAGATGACATGATGGGGGGATTGTGAGGGGGGGGGGTGTCAGAGGGTCTCCAAAGACCATCAGAAAACACATATTTCTGATGATCTTAGAAACCCCTTCGGCAGAGAAGCTGAAGATCTCTCTGCCTGTCCTACTTTTCCTTTTTGGAAACAGACAGTGAATCCTCCCACCAAAAGCCCTCCCCCTGTTGTGATTGACCGACCTCTCAGTTGGCTTCCGAGCCAAAGGTCAGGCTGTTTCTGAGACTCCAGGTGGGGAGGGAGGAGCAGGCGTGCTCAGCGCAAGGCAGTGCAGTGTGTGGGTGAGGGAGAGAACGCAAGGCTGGAGTGAGGCTTGCGCCAGCCAGTCCCTTCAAGGCAGGGGGGAAAGAGCCTACCTGATGTGGGACTGAGAGTGGCCCAGCAGCATCAGAAGGAGGAGGAGCAGCAGAATTAGGTAATTAGGTAATTTGTGATGCTATTTAAAAAGGCAGTCTTTCCTTTTGTTTTTTTTATTAATGCTCCCATTAGAAAATGCATAAGGATGTGGGTGAACTACAACTTTCAAAATCGTGAATCAATCTTCCCCAAATCCCACCAGTATTCACAGTTGGCCATGTGGAGTCTGTGTGCCCAATTTGGTTCAGATCCATCATCGGTGGGGGTCACAGGGTTCTCTGGATGCAGGGAGAACTGCAATTATCAGCTACCAATATGCAAAGTCGGTCATATTGGGCATTTGTGCCAAGTTTGGTCCAGATCCATCAATTGGGTGCACATTGCTCTGTCAATGTGGGTGAACTATAACTCCCAACCTCTGTGGTCCGTCCCTTCGAAACCCCACCAGTATTCAAAATTTGACATGATGGGTATGTGTGGCAAGTTTACTAGTTCTATCACTAGTTTGGTACAAAGTGTTCTCTGAGTGTTGGTGAACTACAACTCCCAGAATACAAAAACAGCCCCCCCCCCAACCCCACCAGTATTCAATGTTGGCCATGGAGGTAGTGTGCCACGTTTGGTGCAGATCCATTGAGGGCTGGGTTCAGAGTGCTCTTTGATTGCAAGTTAACTATAAATCCCAGAAACTACAACTCCCAAATGACAAAATCAACCCCACACTAGACCCTAACAGTATTCAAATTTGGGTGTATTGGGTATTTGTGCCAAATTTGTTCCAGTGAATGAAAATACATCCTACATATCAGATATTTACATGACAATTCACAACAGTAGCAAAATTACAGTTATGAAGTAACAACGAAAATAGTTTTATGGCTGAGATCACCACAACATGAGGAACTGTATTAAGGGGCTGTGGCATTAGGAGGGTGCAGAACCACTGATCTAAAGGGACATCATATAGGCAATGGAGCCAGCTTGTTTTCTGCTGCTCGAGAAATTAGAATGAGAACTAAGGTTTTAAATGCGTCATGGTGTCATTGTTTTTAGTGTTTCATTATTTTGCTTGATGTTTTATTATTTGCTTATGAGTTTTACTGTTGTATTTGTATGCTGTTGTTTGTTGGTGGCCTTGGCCTTTTTAAGCCGCATCGAGTCCTTCGGGAGATTTTGCGGGGTATAAATAAAGATAATAATAATAATAATAATAATAATAATAACGACGACGAATGGATTCAAATTCCAAGAAAAGAGATTCCACCTAAGCATTAGGAAGAACTTTTTTTCTTTGTGCAAATGTGGAACGGATTGTCTTGGAGGGTGGTTCAGTCTCCATCTTTGGAGGTCTTTAAGAAGAGGCTAGATGGGCATATTTTAGGAGTGCTGTATTTTATGTTCTTGCATAGCAGGAGGTTGGACTTATTGGCCTCTGTGTCAACCTCCAGCTTTAAGATTCTATGTGTTTCATTCTGCTACAAAGTAAGAATTTCATAGAATTGTAGAAACTGAAGGAGCAGAGGTCTTCGGGATTATACTCCCTGCTGCTTCAGAAAAACTGCATTTATTTATTTATTTATTTACAGCATTTTTATCCCACCTTTCTCAGCCTGAAGGTAACTCAAGGCGGTGTACAAATTGGCAACAATTTGATACCATGACATACATACATAGCAATTGAAAACATTCAATATAATATAATAAAAATCCATATAAAACCATTAAAACTATGATCATCAGTTCCAACAGATAACCATTCAGCTTCTGTTTCAAAATATCTAACAAGGTAGAGTCTACCACCTTCGGAGCAAGACTGTTCACCATCAAACAGCTTTTGCTACTAGGAGATCCATAATTATTAATGAAAGTCTCTTCTATTATCAAATGAATCCATTGGTCCTGCTTTCTGGAGAAGTAAAAGAAAAGTTTTCCCCACTTTCTGTGCAATTTCCCACTAGCTTACAACTCTCTTGTGTGTTAGAATTCATGCTGGCTGGGGATTTATGGAGTTGTAGTCCACAAAAATAACTTTTTTGATCTGCACATCCGGTTACTTCTCTAAACCACACAAGGTTGTGTCTATTTAACTCTACAGAAAAAAAGGTAAAACTATCTTCAGATGAAACAAAACAGCCTGGATGTCATGATTGTCTCGGCATGAGTCACATCAATTTCATGTTCCCTACTACACGCTGTCAGTTTGCTGCTGAGTTACCGCCCCATCCGCTGGGAGCGATGGTGAACACAGTTGGCAGTTCTGGAGTATTGATGTTGCAGAACATCCAAGCCCCAGGACCGCCGATTCATTTGCAGACCTTGAGTTAACTTGACAGTATGAGACAGCTAGCTTAGCTTGATGCCTTCATGATGGAATTGAAAAAAGCTTCCACACAAGGAGAAGATGAAAAGACTTGCTCTGAAGACTGCAGAGTGTTTGATATACTCCTTGAAATTATAGCCCAGCAATACCTGATCATAGAATATATGTGCGTGTGTGTAGACTATAATGAAGAAGCAGGCTGTGAGTAGGAATGCTGCCTCCTGAAATCAAATGTTTTGTGCTTAAGAGCAGAGTTCTTTGGATTGAGGACAGACCTCAGATTCTGCTGTTGAACAGAGCACTTCCTAGGTGCTGCAAAACTTAGCACATGAACAAATGAACAGTGTCTGGATGGCTGTCTATCAGAAATGCTTTGGTTGTGTGTTTCTAGGTGGCAATAGTTTGGACTACTTGGCCCTTATGGTTTCTTCCAACTTTATGATTCTAGTAAGTTGCCTTATGATAAGTGTATGGTGTTGTTTACTCTGGTGAGAAGATGCATATTATATGCAACAGTCTTTCTAACATAGCCACTGGGGAGATTCTGGCAGCTATATTTCCCAAACTCTAGTTTTTCCTCCTGAAGCATATGCTGTATCCTCCAATATTTCAGAAATGAGCACTGCAACACATGTGGATAAAAAACATCAGTGTATGATGTTTTTTATAATAATAACAATAAAAACATCATCAACAACAACAGCAACAGCAACATCAACTTTGGCCATATAATGAGAAGACAGGAAATCTTGGAGAAGACGATGATGCTGAGGAAAATGGAAGAAAAAAGGAAGCGGAGCAGACCTAAGGCAAGATGGATGGATGGTATCCTTGAAGTGACTGGCTTCACTTTGAAGGAACTGGTGGTGGTCACGGTCAACAGGGAGGTCTAGTGTGGGCTGGTCCATGAGGTTATGAAGAGTAGGAAGCGACTGAATGAATAAACAACAATAACAATAACAATAACAATAATAGTGATAATAATACCTTTATTTATATCCTGTTTTTCTCCCTCATGGGACCCAATGCAGTTTATAACATATTAAAATCATGTAAACAACAAGCCAAACACATTGATGATAAGTATAAAACATCATAAAATAAACAATTTAAAACAAAATAATATATAGTCACATTCTTGTAGCATCATGCCAGATTATATTGCACTTTGGTCAGTCCATAAACATTATGGTGTTTCTTATTATGCCAGTTTAGTTTCCTTGGCACCATTGTGTGCTTTGTAATCTGCCCAAGTCTCTATGAGATATGGTGGTGGAGTATAAATAAAAGTTATTATTATATTATGGTGTGGTCAATATGTCAAAAATTATTTATCAAGAAGGACAAACAAGCTAGGATAGGCTGCAGCAGTTTGCTTTAGCTTGAGTCTACTGGGAAGGGCAGGATTCCACATGTCTTATAGAGTAATAGAGTTGGAAGAGACTCCAAGGGCTATCCAGTCCACCCAGTACAGGAATGCACAAAGCATTCCCAACAAATGGCAATCTAGCTTTTGCTTAAATAATTTCAGAAGAGACTTCACCACACTCCAAGGCAATATATTCTACTGTTGAACGGGCACCAAATTACATCCTGATCAGTAGCTGTTATGAATACAAGCCTTTATAGAAGATTTATTCATGCTCTTTCAAGAATAATATCAAACCCATGAACAATACACAGTATTTTGTAGTTGTGTTGGGAAAACACAGACACTTATATAGCTGTTTTTTAAAACTAATAATATCAGTGATAGGTTCCTATCCCTAGTCATTTTTACTATACATCAGCTTTAATCCTACAGTTTTATATGCCAAGACAACAGGTGGTGAATATGTCAATTTCTTTTGATTAGAAATTACATTTTCCCTTGTTTTCCTGCTATTTTATTGATAATCTCTAGCAGTCACTTATGGGCATAACATAACACAGCTTTAAGAATTACTATACTGGAACAGAGAAATGGTCCATCAAGATCTGGCATCTCCTCTTCTCACAGAGGCCAACACCAGATGTCTCACAAGGAAATATAAAAAACCTTGCTAATGTGCCCAATTGCACTTTATTATAAATGAGACGAGTTGCCTGTCTGTCCCCAGCTGGTAATCCTCTTATCTCTAAAATTATAAAGGCTTCTGGCCCATGTAAATTTTCTCCTAGTTAGTATAATTGCTAGGCATATTCTTGTTCATATAAATGTCTAATCTCTCTTATTTTCAAACGTGCTAAACTAATGTGTTCATTTAAAATCCAGGATATTATTTTCAATAAAAAAAACCTTTATGTATGTAGCTCTTCACCAAATGAGTCCTTTTTTTCTGCCAGTTACCATCCACTGTTTTCCAAGTAGTTGCTCAAACCTCTTGAGGTTCAGCCAGGAGTTAATTTGAACCCTGACCACCAATTAAATTTCTTTTTAAAGCAGCTGCTAATGTAACCCCTAAGAATGTTGGTTTGGTCCAATGGCTGGGGAAAGACTACAGAAAGGCACTGGAGAGGAACTGCTATTGCTGAATGAAGGCCTTTTCTCAATTTGACATGAGAATGTTCAATTGTGTATTTAGAAGATAATGAAAGCTTAAATCCCTCGCAATGCAATATCTGTATTTCATTTGCATCTATATTGTATTTTTTATTTAGGGCTTTAAAATTAGACCAAATATTGCAATGCAACAGGCCATTGGTATCTGCTGGGGTTTGATTCCAGGACCCCCCCCCCCCCATGGATACCCAAACCCGTAGATGCTAAAGACCCATGATATACAATGCTA
This sequence comes from Anolis sagrei, assembly GCF_037176765.1. Taxonomy (NCBI): domain Eukaryota; kingdom Metazoa; phylum Chordata; class Lepidosauria; order Squamata; family Anolidae; genus Anolis; species Anolis sagrei. The sequence continues at coordinate 20,713,700 of NC_090023.1, forward strand.
TAATAAAATGGTGTTATTGGGGTTCAGCCTGTGTGTGAACCTGAACCTGATTCTCTGATTGCATTTACTGATGCCAATGTAGATGCCAATGTGAATTCTGAGGCCAATTTAGATGATGATGGTTTGAGTAGTGAAAATCCTACAGCCTTGGAAAGTGAAAGTCAAGATTCCCATGAGAACATGTATTCCGAGCTGAGTGGAGATGCTTCCCTCCCTTTTCCGCCCAGTCTTAGTTCTCCAGAGAATCTGACACCTGGTCTGCCTAATGAGGATAGGTGGGGGCAGATTTGGTAGAGCCGGGGGGGGGGGAGCAAAACGTTTACATAGGACAGCTAGATTAAGAGAAATGCAAACAGTCTTCAGGCGTGTCTCACAATAGATTTCTCAGCCTTAAGTATGCCTGCCCTCCATTAATGCCTCTGAATTCTGCAGCACTGCTGGTCACAGCTGACCTCTAGTTAGAGTGCTCAAAAGCCAGGACTTCCCAGTTCTGTCTATGCCACAGTTTTCTGAGGTTGACTTTAAACCCAGCTTTATATATCTTTTCCTGTCCACCAACATTACATTTCCTGTTCTTGAGTTCAGAGTAGAGTAACTGCTTTGGGAGACAGTGATCGGGCACTGGACAACATGGCCAGTCCAGCGGAGTTGATAGCGGAGGAGCATCGCTTCAGTGCTGGTGGTCTTTGCTTCTTCCAGCATGCTGACATTTGTCCGCCTGTCTTCCCAAGAGATTTGCAGGATTTTCCAGAGGCAGCGCTGATGGAATCGTTCCAGGAATTGTGTATGACATCTGTAGACAGTCCACGTTTTGCAGGCGTATAGTAGGGTTGGGACGACAATGGTTTTATAAACAATTATAGTACTTTGGTATCACTTTAGCTATATGTATCCTATGGAATGATTAAAGTTTGATGAGGCCCAACTAGAACTCTTATTTTTTGTTGTGTTTGTATTCCCTTGCTAAGTTTGCCTTCTCGTTTTCCTTGGATAATGAATTGTATTTCTAAATGCTCATCTCTAGTTATAATCTACTGCAATGTTAGAAATTCAGGAACTGAAGGGAAATTTCATTGGAGGGGAAGAATTATTACTGGAGGAACAATTGCCTCATTTTCTTCCCCTTAGTTATCTGTAAAACATAGTGTAAGTGTCTCCTGAAGGGGATTTGGGGACAAAAATATGAAAAAGAAATTGCAAAAGAATACAATTAGGATGAGGGATGCAAAACATTCTCTTGATGCATTTTCTCCAAATTGTGCACAATTTTCTCAGACTTGACCCTGTTGGGTGCCAGCCATTGCAGTCAATTTTGTCACAAAGATCTCCCACATTTGTAACTATTATCCATAGATTTTTAAATGACCATTTTCTCTGAGAACTATAAACTGGCCCCAGGTTTTCCGTATGATAATGTGATAATAGGTCTTTTGAGTTACCTTCGCAAAGGTCATTGTTGCAGCTAATAGTGATTTAATCTGCAGATATAATGGGCAACGTTCTTACGACCTCTCTGAAACCACTTTAAGAAGTTCATGCGCCTTCGGATGAAAGGAAACGACTGAACGTTGGAAAAGATTTAGAGCAAGGAAAGCTATTGATCCATTCAGCTGCGCTGCGCTAATGAAGCTCCTTTTTAAAATCCCATTATGAAGATATGTCTATTGATTTTCAAAGCGTGGCTTCCAGTTGTAATGAACTCATCAATACAGCAATATATTGATTTAACACTCGAATAAAAATGGGCTTTTATGAAGGTGGCATTTGTCTTCATTTTGATAGTATTTTGTGTATTTTGGAATAGTCAGGTGAGAAGGGAGCTGTACTTTTCAACTTGTGCTGATCTGTCCAAAGTGCAAGCCACCCAAATTAATTGAAAGCAATATATTTCCATTCAACAGTGTGTATGTGAAGTAATTAAATGCACCTCAGGCAGAATCAACAATCACCTGGGCTTCTATGTTAGGTTAATGTGGTCTTGCTTTTGTTAGATGGCGTTGTTCATTGTCACGTTGCCACAAGGCAAAAAGGATGTACAAACAGTTTTTTCCTTCTCTCTAATTTTAAAGTGCATCACCACTTTTCATTGCATAATGGATTGTCGAGTCTTAAGGCTCAATTAAAGGGGGATTCTACATAGAAATGACAGGGAGATGAATAATTATCTAGTAATTAACAGCATATAATTAGTTTATTCTGACCATTTTGGGCTGTCTTTTAGAATACATCTATACTGTAGAATTAATACAATTTGACACCATTTTAACTGCTATGGAATCCTGGGATTTGTGATTTGGTGAGGTGCCAGTACTCTTCAGCAGAGAAAGTAAAAACTACAACTCCCATAATTCCATAGCATTGAGCTATGGCTGTAAAAATGGTGTCAAACTACATTCATTCTATGCTGTAGATGAGTCTCCTCGGAGAGATAGGGCAGGTTATAACTAAAGTATTATTATTATTATTATTATTGTTTGTTCTCAGTTGAGTAGATCAATTAAATCAATGGGCTTTATCTACATTTATCACAGAGGTTTCTAGGCAAGATTATTTATTTGACTTACTTAAAGTGGACATGTTCTGGAGCCGTCTAGCCTCTACAGGGGAAGGGAAGGAAATCACATGTTTTCTGCGAATGCAAGGATACACAATGATGCAAATATGCACATTTTCCAGCTGGAATCAGGATCAAAGGGAATCCGTTTACCCCGTGTTTTTCGTCTGTTGCAGCAAATCAGCACAGATTTATCACTAGCATCATTTAGCGCCTCATCACAACAGAGAAAAATTCACTTAAAATCCAGTTTCTGACTCCTGCAAAATTCTGGGGTTTGTAGTTTAGGGAGGAGCCTTTAACAGCCTCACTAAATACCCCAGAATTCTGCAGGAAGCAGAAACCAGATTTTTAGTGGATTTTTTCTCTAGTGTGATGAAGTGGTATTAGTCAACCTCCCCTTTAACTCAGGAAATCCCGTCTTTTAGGTGCTGTGTAGATGGGCCCTGTCATGATGCCAGGGCTCTGCCGATACAGAGGTAGAGATGAACCAAACAAACTCCCAGTTTGTGTTAAACAATTTACCTTATATTCCATCATATAAGACGACTGGGCATATAAGACGACCCCCAACTTTTCCAGTTAAAATATAGAGTTTGGGATATACTCGCCGTATAAGAATACCCCACTTCCAACTCACACCAAATAAAATTTTTAAAAGCATCAGATTTGATTTCAATATAATAATTTTCCTATTATAGTACCTCCTTCTCTGCCTCTCAGATCTCGCACCTGTGCACCTGCACCGCTTTACTGCAGTCTTCAGGAGCGAGATCTGAGAGGCAGAGGAGGAGGTATGGTAATAGGATACAAGGGTGGGCCAGACAGGTAAAAGAGTTGTGTTTTTCTGGGCCCAGAGCCACTCTATCTCTTTTTTCCATACCCCGGGCGCCCCGGACGCCTGCAGCTTGCAACGCCCTTCACTTACACCTTCCTGGTGAGGTGCCACTTCATCTCACCATAGGGACCGTATTAAGTCCACGAATCCTGATGAATGGATTTTCTTCTACCATGCTTGTACAGCGTCGCCCTTAATGCTTTCATACAGTCGCTGCATATGGCAAGGATGCGGCGATTGCCATTTTTGAGCTTCCCCCACCATATGCGGCAACCACAGATTCTCCAATCTGATTGGAAGCTTCAGCACCTGCTCTATAAGACTACTCCCGTGTATAAGACTATTCCCACATATAAAACTACTCCCGTTTATAAGACTACACCCGCGTATAAGATGACCCTGCATATAAGATGACCCCTGACTTTTGAGAAGATTTTATTGGGTTAAAAAGTAGTCTTATACATCAGAATATACGGTAATTTAAGCCTCACTTACTGTCTGGCTGTTTTAATAATCCAAAATATAAAACATAAAGATAGCAGTCAGCCATAGAATATAAAACAAAAACTGATAGCAAATGTTACACCATAGTCAAAGGGTCCAGTCCAGTTGTCAAATGCCGAGAGTTCAATGAGCAAAGTCCAGGAATCAAGAGTCTATACCATAGTCAAAAGCCAGCCAAAGATCCAAGGTTCTAGGATTCCAAAGGTTCAGGAGACAGGTCAGGACATCAATAATCCAGAAACCTGGGAGAAAACCAGCAGCAACTACCACCAAAATAAGACAATGACTTTTTCCCCCAAGATCAGTCCCAAGGCTATCTCATTATATCCAGAAACACCCAGCTGCAACCTATCTCTTGCATACCTCCACCCTTAATTGCTTTCACCCATGAACTCTTACTTACAGATTGCTCAACCCTTTATAACTAAAACTTACATTAACCCTTCCATCACAACTGCTAGGTTTGCCACCACCAACCATCATCAATTGTCAGACATGATACATGACAGGCCTCTAGTTCAATGTTCAGCTATTACATCCTCTAATATCTAAACTTCTGGCCCTCTAATATCATACATATAACCCTTTTAATTTTGGTTTCCAAGCTGAATAGTCAACAGTTGGAGTATTCAGGAAATTGAACCACTGCTGAAGACAAAAGGTTCAACACAATTGTCTACATTGTGCACATTTGCAATAAATTGAAAGAAACCTTGGTAAGAATCCAGCTAAATGTGTTAAATGAATGGCATGCTGATATTATTAAGGAAATTAAGACATATTCAAGGGCTGTGGCTATAGTATAACAGACCCCATTGGAAGTGAGCAAATAAATATATATTCTTTTTATGTAAATTGGTTATGTAAATGTGGTTTATTGATAGAAAACTCTTCATATTAGATTGAAAGAGTTATTGAACAGTAGGACAATACAGAGTGTTTAGGGGTAGAAGGCATGTGTGCCCACCTCCAAGCTAGGGAATGATCTAGAGCAGTGGCTCTCAACCTGTGGGTCCCCAGATATTTTGGCCTTCAACTCCCAGAAATCCTAATAGCTGGTAGACTGGCTGGGTTTTCTGGGAGCTGGAAGCCAAAACACCTGAGGATCTACAGGTTGAGAACCACTGATCTAGAGCCTGAATGAAAGCTTTTACAGTGACAAGGAATGATGGTAGTTTAAGGGAATTCTGGGAGTTGTACCAAAAAAGTAACATATTCAAACTCTGGACTGTTGTAGTAGAACGGTCTCACTCAAGGGCTGCCTGTTGACCCTGCATTTCTCAAGGGTATTATGTTAATATGGAACAAACAAGGTAATTCTGCAGCTCATGACTCTTTCCTTTGTCTAAGGAGAGCAAAAAAGATAGAGGTCACTTGAACATTAAAGCAGCATTAAAAGGAAACAAAACCTTCACTCCCTTGCCATCCATTTTGTCTCCAAGATCCCCGGGTGGTAGATTAGAGCAGGTGGCAGTAGGTGAAGGGAATGAAGCATGCAGCTGCTGCTTTCTTGATTTTATATTACCATTTACAAGGGGTGTTAATGCCTGATTGAATTTTTATGACAACAGAGTTTGCTGATGAGAATCCTGGCCCCTTTAGATAAGAGCAAGGCGGTCTGGAAATACTTGTTCAGACCCACTGCCGTTTCTTTACTCAGAAATGCCTCATTGACAGCAGGAGTGCACAGGGAGCAATGGGGACAAGCTGGAGGAACTGACTTTTCACCTTGGGATTTTTATACGCAGCTATTTATGTAAATAATGGCCATAGTATTTGTACAAGAAACAGCACGGTATAGTGGCTTGAGTGTTGGAGGCCAGGGTTTGAATCCTTGCACAGCTGTGGAAACCCATTTGGTGACTTTGCATAAGTTATAGTCTCTCAACCTCAGAGGGAGGCAAGGGCAACCCTCTGCCTCATAATAAATAATAATGAAGCTAATAATAAAGCTAAAAGGAAGCAGGAAAAGAGAAAGACAATATTCCAGGTGGATAGATTCAATCAGGAAAGCCAGAGCTCTGCAAGTCTGCAAGACCTGAGCAGGGCTGTTGAAGATAGGGCTGACTTGGAGGTCTCTCATTAATTTTTGTTTGTTGTTTAATTGTTCAGCTGCTTTGTCTCTTCATGACCTCATGGACAAGACCACGCCAGAACTTCCTGTCAGCCATGGCCACCCCCAGCTCTTCAAGGATACCATCCATCCATCTTGCCCTTGATCGGCCCTTCTTCCTTTTTTCTTCCATTTTCCCTAGCTTTATTATCTTCTCTAAGCTTTCCTGCCTTCTCATTATGTGACCAAAGTACTTCATCTCTGCCTCTAATATCCTTCCCTTTAGTGAGCAGTCAGGCATTATTTCCTGGAGTATGAACTGGTTTGATCTTCGTGTGGTCCAAGACACTCTCAGAATTTTCCTCCACCACAGTTCAAAAGCGTCTTATCTTCCTTCACTCAGCTTTCCTTATGGTCCAACTCTTGCATCCAAAGGTTACTACCGGAAGATCCATTGCAGATCTTCATTGCCAGTGTGATGTCTCTACTCTTCACTATTTTATTGAGATTTGTCATTGCCCTCTACCAAAGAAGTCAACATCTTCTGATTTCCTGGCTGCAGTCTGTGTCATCAGTCATCTTTGCTCCTAGAAATTCAAAGTCTGTTGCTGCCTCCACGTTTTCTCCCTCTATTTGCCAGTTATCAGTCAGTCTGGTTGCCATAATCTTGTTTTTTTTATATATGTTTATCTGCACTTTCTTCTTTCACCTTGGTTAGTTCCTCCTCGCTTTCAGCCATCAAAGTGGTATCATCTGCATATCTAAGATTGTTAATGATCCTTCCAGCAATTTTAACTCCAGCCTTGGATTTGTCAAGCCTCACATGTCGCATGATGTGTTCTGCATACAAGTTGAATAGGTAGAGTGAAATTATACAGCCCTGCCATACTCTTTTCCTAACCTTGTTGTTCCATGGTCTCTTCTTACTGTTGCTACTTGGTCGTTATACAGATTCCTCAGGAGACAGAAGGTGACTTGGTCTCCCCATACCACCAAGAACTTGCCACAATTTATTATGATCCACACAATCAAAGGCTTTAGAATAGTCAATAAAACAGAAATAGATGTTTTTCCCTGAAACTCCCTTCCTTCCTCCATTATCCAGTGGATGTTGGCAATCTGGTATTCATAGGGCCACCATAAATTGAAGTTGACTTGATGATATTTAACAGGAACAAAACTTCATTCTTCTTTCCCAATGTTTGTGGACCCTAGCCCTTCATTTTGCTCTGCATCCCCTTTTTGTTAGATTCAATATTCCTCATGTTATTTAAATAAGTGAGAAGGAATTATTCCTTCATTTCAATTTGTGCTGAAATGAGCCAATTTGGTTCCACATTTCTCTCTTAACTTCCAAACAGGAACATAGATTCGTAGTTTCTCTTTTTGTCTATCTCTGCTTTAATGACAAGCTAAGATTGTGGTTTGTACTTTATGCACAAAGTTCAATGACATGATTGTAGCCATCTTCAAGTCTCAGGTTTTGCTCCAGAAACACCAGGACCTGGGATGATCTTGACCTGGCACCCCCAATCTTTATGGTTGTATGGATGAAAGAATGCCATGCAACTGGATAAAAAGCAGTTTCTTAATTGCCTCTTCCTCCCAATCATTAAAAGGGCAGAAACCGTATGGCAGCTGTAGTATTGACTTATAGGAGAGAGCTGAGCAAAGCCCAGGGTCATGTTTGATTCGATCTAGGATGAAGAAAAGTAGAACTTTTGTGGAAATCCTCTTATTTCTACAATCCCAGATCTTCTTTCAACATTTTGCAACCTCTTGCATTGCTGAGTCTCTGAACAAGAGTCTATCCAGACCCTTTCTTGAGTCATTTATTAAAAAATGTATGCTTCTCCTGCTGGTGGACTCCCCATTGTCAAGTGTGAGAACAGAACACTGGACCAGATAGGCCTTTGTTCTTGTCCACCAAGGTTCATCTTACTTTTTTATCTTCCAATCTATCCTGCTCTTTTGCACACAACCATATACTAATCATAAGGAGACAGCAAAGCCTAGAGAAGACAATTATGCTGGGGAAAGTGGAAGGTAAAAGGAAGAGGGGCCGACCAAGGGCAAGATGGATGGATGGCATCCTTGAAGTGACTGGACTGACCTTGAAGGTGGTGACGGCTGACAGGGAGCTCTGGCGTGGGCTGGTCCATGAGGTCACGAAGAGTAGGAGACGACTGAACGAATGAACAACAAATATACTAATAGAGACTCTCAGATACAGATTCAAATTTGACCAAATCCAAGTTTATCCACCTCAAAGTTTATTCCATAGGCTTAGTGGTCGAACAAAAGTTCTAAGCTCTTTTTGCCTTCAGAGGAGCTCTACTTAGAGCTATACCTGCGGCAAAAGTTAGGTCCTTTTAGAGCCTCCCAAACTGTTGCCTTTGAAGGCTCATCTTTCCGTAGATAAAATTAGAACCCTCTTTTTCAGTCCAATAACGTGAGTAGTCTCTCCATGTAAACAAAAATTTGCACAAAAACAATCATTTTTATGCACATGGCATAATTGCGTTTCCAATCCCCTGCAAAGAGAAGTATGACTGATTGGAAAACTGATTGCTTTAGACTGTCAGATTCTCTCTCTCTTGTCGAAATTACAGACTTCAGAGAACTGTGGGAAGAATTAAAATCTAAGCACATTGCATTTCATCAGAGTTTGCTTTGACTGGCTGAATTTTCCTCAGCTGATAATGCCATTCTGAAAATTTGCGCTGTCACACTCATGGAACTCATGGAAGGAAAAAAAAGATTGCAACCATTTTTTTTAAAAAAAAATCTGTTAATCTTAAACTTTTTATTAAAAATAGCAGCAGGTGCAAAAGACAAAACCACCAAAGGAAGAATTTTCTGTAAGAAACGTGCAGAACTTTCTGTATATTAGCCTCCTGGTTAATATCATAGGGCTAAGTTGTAAGTGCATACTTTTATACACTTTATTCAGTTATTTGTAAGAATATAACATGCTTTAAAATAGCTATAGGGTCTCTTTCATAAGATATTTAGTTTATTTTATGTAACCCTATTTTTGAAACAAGAAGCAAGACAGATTACATAGAATTCAAGCCACCAATCAATAATTTCCATGCTATAATCCCTTCAGCTCAGCATTTTGGAAGGACAGGTTCTGTTATGATTGAGGGCTGTCCATGATGTTCACTTTGAATTTAGGGGAAACTGAAACATCTGTCTGTCTTTCTGTCTATTATATCTATTATCTTACAAAAGGCACTTCCAGACAGGACTAAAGTTTGTGCCAAAGTGGATTTTAAAAACCCACTTTAGCATGGATTTCAGTCTCCACATCACCCCCCAAATCCAGGCTTTCCTGGGGGTGGGGGGGTAGGGATGGCAGTGACTACACACCATCCCACTTGAAATCACTCCTCCCCCCCCCCCCCATCTCTGGGTGTGCCATTTCCACACACCAGGAGGATGTGAGGAGGGCTTATGGGGCCAGGTACTTGTTACTTTACTTTAAAGGGTAAATTGGGGCCTGGGGGATGGGGTGGGTGCCACACAGATTGCTATGTGAATTGGACCTGGAAATGGCATGTTGTGGCACCTGGGTTGATTTCCTACATGGCTCACATCTGGTAAGACCTGGATCTTAATGTAAGATATGGATCTTACCAGGGATTTAATTAATTTGGGACAAACCACAAAAACCCTTGTTTGTTCTGAATTAATGTGTTTTTACCAGAGGTGTTGTTTGGACACCTGCAGTAAAGAATGAGACGGTTCCTGGGATATGGGCCTGTCTGGATGGGCCCAAAGAGGACAAAGGGAGGCATAGCAAAGGTGAAAATGGAGAATGACAGAAAGTGTGCTCCAGAGAAAACTGCACTCTGTTTATCTATCTACCACCTTTCAAATACAGGTTGCCATTAGGGGTGTGAAAATCAGCAAAAACCTCTGCCATTTTCAGTGTCTGGTTTTTGGCTGCTCCCCTGTTTCATTTTTAGGGAACTTACAAATTCCGGAGGGGTTTCTGTTTTCATGCTTGAAAAATTTGGTCCATTGGTGCCAATGGGGAAACTTTAAAGGCTCATTTCTCCATCATTTTAAGCATATTCACACAAAATGTGCCTCACTTTTAGGTCACATCTTCTGCCTCAAGCATGCCAAATTTCAGAATGTTTCAATGGTGCCAATGGGGAAACTTTAAAGGCTCATTTCTCCATCATTTTAAGCATATTAGAACAAAATGTGCCTCACTTTTAGGTCACATCTTCTGCCTCAAGCATGCCAAATTTCAGAATGTTTCAACAATCCACTAATGTTTTGGATATTTTTAAATTTTTTACCATAACATTAAAAAAACACAAGTGGGAGTCCTGGGCATGGAAGTCCCCAGTGGGGAGAGGGGAGAAGAATGGATGACACATTCAACCAGGCCTCTGATTGGCTGAGAAAGTAAGTGGGAAACATGTGCAGAGAAAAACCTCAACTTCCATCATGTCCCAGGAAGGGAGCACAAGGCTCCTTCAATGTTTCCGTCACACAAAGTACTGCTTTGGGAAAGTGAGTTCCCATTTGCTTCAAGTGGACATGTGGTGGTGGTGGTGGTGGGGGCCTTTGGGAAGGGATGGAGTGGCTTGCTGGGGAAGAAAACCACTGCCCACATGCCCCTGCCTCCTCCTCAGATAGAGTGCTGTGCTGCCCCATTGATCCCCATTATTAGGCCCCATTTGCTGAAAAGATCTGGTGCTGTGATCTGTTCTGGCTAGGGTGAAGGCTGCCCTGCACCAGGCTGATTTTCATGCACTTGGCAACTGAGTCCTCTGAATCATTTGAATTCGGTACACAAAAATGAAATTGTGCCCATCCTTAGTTGCCATCCCTTATCCAGAATTCTGAAATCTGAAATATTCCAAAATTTGAAATTCTTCACAAGGGAAGCTGAGACAGTAATGCCTTTACTTTGTTACAGTTCAATGTGTACAGCTTTGTTTCATGCACAAAATTATTTAAATATTCTGTATAAAATTACCTTCAGGGTATGACTTGTAACTAACTTATATAAGAAATGTCAATAAATGTCATGTTTTAGACTTGGCTTCTATCTCCAATAGATCACATTATGCAAATACGGGTATTCCAAAATCCAAAATCCAAAGCACTCCTGTTCCTAAGCATTTTGGATAAATGACTCAACCTGTATTCTATGTACTAGCCCAGGTCTGTCTGTGATTTCTTTTTATGCTACTCCCTTGGAACTCCTGTTTTGCCTCAGGGAACCATATGATTGGGCACTAACAGTAACAAAACCATATAACTGGACTACATGTAATTGCATTTACTAGCTGCTTCAAACCTCCATGGACAAATTAAGTATTAGGTTGAGTATTTTCTTTGTTTGTGTGAGAATCTTCTGTCAATGCTGTTTTAACACCTTTTCCAGGGGCAGTCAGAACTTACAAGGTTTACATCACTTACGCAGCGATCATGTTGTTCCATGTTTAAGTTAACATTTGGCAATGTGCCAGCAGTTGTCAATAGGAAACTATCAGCACATTTCCTTTTCATTTAGAACAACAAACTCAATTATAGATCTTCCTGGGGATGGTTTGAGGTCATTTTTCACTTCCTTTACATTAGTGTCCATCACATGTCTTCTTGTTGCTGTAATGATTCTCAATTAGGAGCTTTGCTGGGATCTGGTTGTCTGGACAATACTCAGACTGGGAGTGCTTCATCATCAAGGCATGGATTCATGGAACATCAGTGCAGGAGTTACTTAAGAATAGGGTTTAAAAGTCACGAGTTAAAGCTCCTCAGTGAAAACATGGATTTATCTACACTGTAGAATTCATACAGTTTCACACTATGAACTACCACAGCTCAATGCTATGGAATCATGGGATTTATAGTTTGATGAGATACCAGTAGTCTATAACATGAATGTATAGCTCCACTGGCTGCCAATCTGCTACCGTGCACAATTCAAAATGCTGGTCTTAGTGTTTAAAGCCCTGACCAGTTCCAGTCCAGATTACTTGTCTGAACTTATCTCCCATTATGAACCATCACAATGTTTAAGATCAGCTGGAGAGACCCTGCTCTCAATCCCAGCACCATCACAAATGTGACTAGTGGGGACGAGAAACAGGGCCTTCTCAGTGGTGGCCCCTCGCTTGTGGAATTCTCTCCCCAGTGACATCAAATTGGCTACCTTCCTCCTGAACTCAAAACCATGTTATGGGACCAAGCATTTGAACAGAAGCAGCAGCAATTGGGAATAAGACTCAAGGTGGTATGTATAACAATGGTCTGACACAGGCACTGATTTTAAACCAGTGTGATTTTAATCAAATGCTTCTTAATATTTTAATTGAACTGTTTTTAAATATGTTTTATAATTGTGGTTAGCACTCAAATGAGTGCTTGATGTGAAGCTGCCCTAGTTCTCATTCTTACTCTAGAGGAGGTGCTCAGATGCAGGCACGTGTATGCGCTTTCAGGGCCTGCATGCCACATATGCACACACTCTTTTTCCAAGGCAAGGAGGCATAGACACACGAAAAGCAGATGAAGAGCCGAGATTGGCTCCCGCTTGCTTTCTTGTTGAGCTGATTTTTGTACCGGGAGGGGCCTTCCTGTTACATCCTCCTGGAGGTAACAGAAGTAATGAAAGAACAGATTAAATGAAGAGAAATGGGACTGCGCACAACTCTAGTAGGGGATACCTATCATCTGCACACCTACCTTGTAGTAGTGCTGATAGCAAAACATTAAATCTGTCCAGGGTGAAGGATTTCATGAATTTGGGAATATCTAGGTTGGCTAAGTAACCTGCTGGAATGGACAACATCATACTATTTTAAATTTCCAGGTACCTGCCCATTTCTCCATTGCAACTCCACATCCCAGATATGTTGCTTAATGTTGGATTTGGCTTTGTCATATCCAAGGATCATTAATGTCCAAGTTGAAAACCCTAAGCTTCTCTGCTTCTCATGCAACATACATTTCCATTTTTTTGAAACTTGTATATTAAAGTGAGAGGAGGCTAGGCCCACTGGACAAAATCATTTTTTACCAATAGTGGGTCTAAAGGATACATATCTGGGTCTCAGTCGAAATTTGACCCATCTCCAGTTGGACCCCCAGCATTTGAAACACAAGGAGGGACCCTCAGCAGTGTGTGCAGGAATTTAGTTTGAAGCATTTTGAAAGGGTTAATGTTTTTATCATGTTTATTCCTGTGCCCCATATGCACTTTATAGTATTATTAGATAAGGCCAAAGTATTTTGCAAAGCTATAGTTCCCATGATTGCATAGCAATGAGCCATATCAGTTCAAGTGGTGTTGAACAACAGTTTTTCTACAGTATAGATGCATCCATGGCTGATAGCACTGGGGAAGACACACAAAAAGGACGAATGGAAATAAGAACTGTATGCGGACTTCAAGGAATTGACTGGAGGGAGTAGATGGTGGAAGATTTCTATTGACTTGTACAGCATATACTGCAATCTCTTTCGGAAAGCACCAAACAGAGCAAGTTAATTGCAATCACAAAACATAATGTCATGTCTAAATTATCTGATTGCAGCTAACATGCCCAGTTTTTAAAACAGGAACCGTACTATGTAGATGGAGCTTGGAAAATTTCCTTTTTTCACTATGATTTCAAGTGGATATGCCATGGGTTTCTGGAGATGTGGTCTTAAAAGTAACTTTTCCAAACTCTGGAAAGGATCAGTGAGAATTGGTAGGGTCAGTTTTGCAAGACAATTGCCCCAAAATATCCAGTTAAAAGTGTTGAGGGGTAGCAGCAATGGAGAAGCAGCCCATGCCATTCCTGTAGCTGGATATACCAAAGGTAATGCCATTGCTGTGTGTCTGGATACAGGAATGGAGAAGAATGCTTCTTGACTATTACCCTTCTCATTTCAATGGTCAATAAATACCCATATTGTGGGGAGCACATCAGCTCAAAGGAGGAGTTGAGGGAAGAGAGATGCCATAGTTCTCCCTGACAGGACTGCAGGCAAGACTTCTTGACCAAGGATTGGATAAATACTAAAGCACCATCCTTGGAGAGGAGACTGCCAAAGGGTCCTAGGTGCTGTAGGTTATATTTCAGAGGATGAACCTGTCAAAACGACCTCTGAGTATTCCTTGTCTAAGAAAACCTATGCAATTTATGTGGTTACCATACATTGACAGTTAATGTGAAGGCAAATACACAGAGCTCATGAGGGCTTAATTTTTTTTTGTGTCAGAAGTAAATTGAGAATATACTGCAAGTTGCTTCTGGTGTGAGAGAAATGGCCTTCTGCAAGGATGTTGCACAAGGGATGTCCGGATGTGTTACCATCCTGTTGGAGGCTTCTCTCATATCCTAGAGATAGTGTACTAAGCTGTGGGTTTTCCATGACCATGTAGCAGCAGTGAGGGAAAGTAGGTAACATTTGCCAACTCTGAGCAACCTTTTTTCCCCTCCAAAAGCCTTCGCTGGGGTCATGTACCCATAGTACACCATGTAAGGGTAGTAATGGATGATGTTACTTGAATTCATTCTGAGTTAGGGCTCACTCAAACTCCTTCCAAGTATTCCAAGTTTCCTGTTCTTTCCCTTTTTATTTACTTGCATATTCACGGGTTTGCATCAATTTTCTTCCCTCCTTGTATCCTTCCTCTTAGTCCTCCCACTCATCATATATCATATTCAATCTCATGCAACATTTCTGAATATTACTACTACTACTACTGGGTTTGTAGTTCACGATAGGAGGAATGTTAGCATTAAAGCAAAATGATCCCAATGCTTTGCTAGCATTTTGCTAAAACATGTTAGCACGAACTACAAATCCATGATGATGATGATGATGATGATGATGATGATGATGATGATGATGGCAATGATGATGGATTTGAAGTTAGTGCTAAAGTATTTAGTAAAATGCTAACTAAGCATTAGGATTATTTGATTTTAATGCTAGCATTCCTTTTTTCCTCTCTTGGAGTTGCCTAAATGGACTAAAAAAAATCATACTCATCTCCTAGGTGCTCTAATTCTGACATATGACTTCTACGCAGGCCCGTAGCCAGGATTTTGATTCGGGGGGAGCTGAGGTTGATTCGGGGGGGGGGGGGGGGAGTCTGAGTGAAAGAGGGTCTACCCTAGCAAACCTTTTGTATCGTTATCCCAAAATACCCCCATGCTTATTGGATATATTGAGCATGGTGATCAGATCATATGAACAAACATAACAGTTTAAATAATCACTACCTCTGAGGATGCTTGCTATAGATGCAGGTGAAATGTCAGGAAAGAATGCCTCTAGACCATGGCCATATAGCCCAAAAAAAACTACAACAACCCAGTGATTCCGGCCATGAAAGCCTTCAACAATACAGTTTAAATAATGTACCAGTAAGGCCTTCTCACGGACCACCATGAGAATTTCGGGGGGGGGGGGGGGGGGAGGCTGAAGCTACATGCCTGCCTCTACGAAAACATGTTTGTAATGTTTCTTTGAGTTTTAAACCATTTTTTAAAAAAACCTTGCCTTTTACCCAGAGCTCAGACTGCATTGCAATAGGTGGTCTGTGGTTTGCTCTTCACAACATGTGAGTGTGGAGAAGAGCAAACCACAGACCACCTATTACAATGCAGCCTGAGCCCTGCCACATGCACAATGGAGGACCTCCTTATAGCAACACCAGAGTCACTCTAAGTGGCCAGCTACAGGGTCAAAGGACATTTAGTATAATGCCAAGTTTTTTAAACTTCGTGTTTTAAAATACATTACAATTGTACACTTGGTTCACTTCTGATACGATAAATAAAATAAATACCCTGAGATTTTACAAAAAAATAATAATCAATTTCTCTGTACAAACAAAATTGAGGTGTATTCCTATTCCTCCAGGTGGCATCACTTTGCTGTGGAGTTGGGGGGGGTGAGGAGTTAGTGGTGGGCAGAACTGGTTGGTGAGAGGTGAGCATTCCTACCATGAAGAGTCTCTTTCCTTCATTGATTTTTTTTTTGTAGATTAGCATCAGAACATCAGTGCTTAAGAGAAAACAGGTTTATTTGCATGTGTGATGAAAAAATAAAAATGGAACATCAACAGCCATGTGGCCAAAAATAATGTACTGACTGGAAATGTGAGATGAGTTCACCAGTGAAAAATTTGTTGATGACTGACAATTTCACTGTGATGTGAGTGATGTGTGTGGTGTTAATGGAGTCACTAGGAACATGCAAATCCATACACAGCCTTTTTCAATGTTGATCTCTGTTGATTTTTTATCCTTTATGTTTTTGTGTATTTATGTATTTATGTTTCATTTCAGAAAGTGATGGGTTAATTGAAAACAACTTGGGAAATGGAAATAAGAAGTCTTTGGTAATGTTGGGAGCTCCCAGGAAAGACTTTGGGGGAAGGAAAATGTCACAATGATCTGCAAAAATAAGAAAAAATTGGTTTGGATGGGAATAAATACAAAATGTGATTTTTATGCCCTGGTGGTGCTGACCTGCTGAACTTGCTGACCAAAAGGTCAGTGTTTCGAATCCAGGGAGAGGGTCCTGCTGTTAGGCTCAGCTTCTGTCAACCTAGCAGTTTGAAAACATGCAAATAGGTACCACCTTGGTGGGAAGGTAAAGGTGCTCCATGCAGTCTTGCTGGCTGCATGATCTTGGAGGTGTCTATGGAAAATGCCAGCTCTTAGGCTTAGAAATGGAGATGAGCACCAACCCCCAGAGTCAGACGTGACTGGACTTAATGTCAGGGGAAAACCTTTACCTTTACTATATTAGAATTAGGACCTATTAGAATTATATTATATTAGAATTAGGACCTTAGGCTCAGAAATGGAGATGAGCACCAACCCTCAGAGTCAGATGTGACTAGACTCAATGTCAGGGGGAATGTTTGCCTTTACTATGGGAATAAAACCTGGACCTCCAAAGAGTTTTTAACCATTTGGAAGCATCCTTACTTGATGGGAATTAAAAACAAAACTAAAGCACTTGAAAGTTAGTCTATGTGGACTTGCTTCCAAGCAGAGAAGCAAAAACCTAGTAATTTTGTTTTCTTCATTTTGAGGTTTTTTCATTGCAAGTTCTCTTCCTTCTTATTAAAAAATGAATTAAAAATGTCTTACTTTTGTCCTATATAAACACTGTTGAACTGAATTCCACGAAGAGGATCAAGTTGGAAATTCTGCATATAATTTTCCCCCACCTAGTGTGTCTGTGCGTACTTGGCAGTTTGGTTGAATTAAGTCTGGAATCCCATATAATATATGGCACTCTGAAGATAGGTATTATCTCTTCCTTTCAGCCCTGTCAAGTTTTTGCTGGCAACAACTGGATGGCGCAGTAGTTTATAGCACAGTCAAGGTTCTGGAGGATGATGGAATATGTGTAGCATGTGGTTTCCTCCCTGCTTTTTTCATAACAAAACCACAGAAGTATATGAAAAACATATTTGGCTTCTGAACAAGTCCTTTGAATAAAGTCTGCAGGATTCGCATGCAGCTGGGGAAGCTTAAAGAAGTGTGCCCTGCATTCTCGTTGCATCTGTCACTGATAGCTTTGACCCTTCTTCCTCTGATGGGTAGAAGAGAAATTTCAAAGTCTATTCCAGCTTCTCAAGCTGAAAGAGCTTTTTCATACTTTTTTGAAAGACTTGTGGCTGCTGGCAGGATTTTGCCGCCCATGCTAGTTTTGTGTGTTGCTGAAAGGCAGGGGGGTCAATTAGATGGCCTTTGTGGTCTTTTCCTATGGTACGATTCTATCTATGATTCTAAATTTTCCATTCACATTGCTCAGTTTTGAATTTTCTGATTTCCTAAGCAAGGAAAATTAATGGGTTTATTTTAGGTCACAGCTCTCAGCATTTCTGACTAGGGCAACTAGGGCTACTGGGACTTGCAATTCAACATCTGGATGATCATGTAGTCCCAACCTTGCATTTATATACCATGACCTACATTTCCACAGCCTTTTAATTTGCTGTTATTATTATTTTTTTGTATCAGGAGTGACTTGAGAAACTGCAAGTTGCTTCTGGTGTGAGATAATGTCTGCAAGGACGTTGACCTTGGGATGCCCGGATGTTTTGATGTTTTATCATCCTTGTGGGAGGCTTCCCTCATGTCTTCGCATGGGGAGCTGGAGGGGACAGATGGAGCTGATCCGTGTTCTCCCTGGATTTGAAACTGACCTGTCAGTCTTCAGTCCTGATGGCACAAGGGGACTTGTGCCACTGGGGACTCCTACCCTATGAAAGAGGGATCTTTAAGACCATCAGTCATCAACAGCCCTGCTCAAATCTTGTAAAACTAGGACAGATGTGGTTTTTTTTATTGAATCAAACAATTTATATTGTGCCCTCCATCTTTTTATACTCTTTCAGTGAGTCATGTTGTCTCATGATGGGTCCAAAGTAAGGCACTTTGGTTTTCTTTGCTTCTAGTGAGTATTCAGCCTTAAATTAATCTAGGGCCAACTCAGTTGCCTTTTTAGTAGTCTGGGGTTACAGCCTGTGCTGGGCGGGGTCACACTCCCCCTAAAAACACAGGTACGCAGTCTGGGAGTTCTCCTGGATTCATCGCTGAGCCTGGAACCCCAGGTTTCGGCGGTGGTCAGGGGAGCTTTCGCACAATTAAAACTTGGAAAGGCTGACTTGGCCACGGTAGTACACGCTTTGGTTACATCCCGCTTAGATTACTGCAACGCTCTCTACGTGGGGTTGCCTCTGAAGACTGCCCGGAAGCTGCAGCAAGTACAACGCGCGGCAGCCAGATTACTAACGGGTGCTGGGTACAGGGAGCACACCACTCCGCTGTTACTCGAGCTCCACTGGCTGCCGATTAGCTTCCGAGCACAATTCAAAGTGCTGGTGTTAACCTATAAAGCCCTAAACGACTCCGGCCCTGTTTACCTCTCCGAACGTATTCTCCCCTACGAACCATCAAGACCATTAAGATCATCTGGAGGGGCCCTGCTCTCAGTCCCACTGCCTGCACAAGCACGGCTGGTGGGGACGAGGGACAGGGTCTTCTCGATGGTGGCCCCTCGACTTTGGAATTCCCTGCCATTAGAGATCAGAACTGCCCCCTCCCTCATGACGTTCAGGAAATTAACAAAGACTTGGTTGTGGAACGTGGCATTTGACAACTGATATAATTCTTTGCCCACATGAAAGGAGGATGATGAATGGGATTGTGATGGTGTTGGATGATTTGGCTCTTTTAACTGTGATGATAATATTTTAATGTGTATGGTGCTGATATTTTAATCGTGTAATGAAGTGGCATTGTGTTGTTATTGTATATTTTTTGTATATTAACACATGTTGTGAACCGGTCCGAATCCCTCTTTGAAGGTGAGAGGGTCGGTATATAAAACATCAATGAATAAATGAATGAATGAATAAATAAATAAATGGCACCGGTAGAACTCTTCTCTGGCACCATATTTACAGTGAGTTGAATATTGTGAGCCATGGCTATTAAAGAATGTTCCCATGATAACCAACCAGCTTCTATGTGAATGCACAAGCAGGGCATGAATGGAATTGATTATGCTTTCTTACATGGAGTTGGATTGGCTGGCCCTTGAGGTCTCTTCTAACTCTATGCTTCTATGTAATAACACTGTTGTTTTTGCTTTCTCCAGCAAGTAGTATTCAGCAGCATATTTTAATGTAAAATATGGCCATTATATCTATAGAATGGAGCCCCCAGGGACGCAATGGGTTAAACCCTTGTGCTGGCAGGTCACAGGTTCGAATCTGCTCATAGCGTGGATGAGTTCCCTCTGTCAGTTCCAGCTACCCATGCAGGAACACGAGGGAAGCCTCCCACAAGGATGGCAAAACATCCAAATATCTGGGCATCCTGTGGGCAATGCCCTTGCAGACAGCCAGTTCTCTCATACCAGAAGTGACTTGCAATTTCTCAAGTTACTCCTGACACAGGAAAAAAGTCTGTAGAATCTGAATGGTTATAATCTGAACAAGAAGCAGTCATTTGTATTTCTTATAGACCATCTAGATTCTGCAATGTAGGCCATTTCAGTAGACTGAGTCTGTCTCTCTGCTCCATTTCTCAGTAACTACAGAAAATGTGGTCTTCAATTACAACTTAAGTAGGAAGGAGCTAAATAAATATATATTTTAAGAAGTCCTTGCCTTTGGCATGAAAAAAAGCCTTCCTGTGCCACTGAACTCCCAAGTTCTGCTCTGAGTCATAAATCATTTTTATAAGGTTTACTCTTCAGGGGGATATTTGGCACACTTCAAAGTTTTTGCTTGAGTTCAAGGTGCAACATTATTTTATAATCTGTCTCTGTATTATTAGACTACTCTCCTGGAGGATATAGAGGGCTCAAAAACACAGAAAAGAAGCTTTGGAAAAAAATAATAATCCGGAGTAGTATAGTATTAGTAAAGAGCAAGTGTAATGACTTGAGTGTTGGATGAGGGTGTCAAAGCCCTCTCACCCATAGAAACCTAGTGGGTGACCTTGGATATGTCCCTCAACCTTCCGTTGAGGTGTACTTTTAAGTAATATGAGGCTTATGGTGATCCTAAGGCAAATCTATCATGGACCTTTGGAGCAAGATCAGTTGCCTTTGTCTTATCCTGAAGACTGAGTGTGACTTGGCCAAAGTTGCCAATGATAACTGATCAGGGTTTGATACCCAGTCTATCAGTGTTAGTTTGTTCAGGAGGATCCAGTTGTCAAACTGAATTGCCAGAGTTAGTCCTGCAATTTAGTAGTTTCCTCAAAAGGACAACTCTTCAGAAATCTCAGTCGTTCTTGGAACCAGGTATAGATTTCTTTGTCATTTCATTGAATTGATTGCTTTTTAACAGCTTCTTTGTATACATTTTGTCTATCCTGACATTCAGGAAGCAGGTGAAGACGTGGTTATGGAGATAGGCATTCGATAAGTGAGCCAATACCCTGAACATCAAATTTAGTGGGATGACTGACCATTGTATTTATTGAATGTAATTGCTGTTTTGCTGTTTTAATGTTTTATTGCAATATGAAGTGTGATGTTTTATTGACTGTATGTATATTATGGTTGGAAACCGGTCTGAGTCCCTCAAGAGAGCTGAGAAGGTTGGTATATAAAATTTTAAAATAAATAAATAAATAATAAATAAATTTTGGGGGATGGCATCTCATTTCTCTGTGCGAACATTGGCCAAGGAAGGTTAAGAAAAGATTTCAAAATGTCACTGATTTTCAAAAAAGCCGTTACATGGTCACTCTTCCTCTGCCATCTGATCAGGAAATCAGCCATTATATTGTGAGCCCAGTAGAACTTAATACTACATACAGTACTATATTTTCTAATTTCTAAAACACATCCCCTCATATGAACATCTCCACACACACACACACACACACAGCACTCTTTCCTATTGATGGTACTGAAATTACTGTGAGCTGTACATTTTATGATATCTTGTAGTCAACGAAATATGGTATAAATAAATGTGAGACACTATTCATAGTAATGCTCCCCCAGTCATTTGGGGCACAACTCTAAGCATTAGCAGCATGATTAATTTGGCCTTAGAAACAATGATGCTGTCGCTAGAGTACCTTTGGTAATCTTTAGTTTGTTACAATAAAAACAATAGTGATTGACCGAACAATTACGCCAAATGTGATTGATTGCATTTTCAAGAAACAGAAAAAGTATATGGCTAGATCAGTGGAACATAACATAATCAGACACCAGTATTAATCAAACATACCTGAGGTATTGATGAGAACTGAAATATCAGTTTCTGGTTAGCTAATGCAGGAGAGGGCACTTGAAAACAACAAGGATCAATATTAAAGATTAAATACCCAGCTATATAAAATACTCATAAAATACTCTATTGTTAGTGCTGTCTAGGTGACAGATTCACTAGAATGAGAGAATATATGAAAAATCATGCAGACTAACATTAAAACAGCCAAAGAGGGGATTCTGATTTAAAATAAGATAAAGGAGATATCTACTCAATGAATTATTCTCTTTATTATTAGAGTTTCATTTTTATGGTTTCTCTCTAAGAATCCTGGTACTGTACATGACTTACTTACTTTATTTAGGCGATCCCTCACCTAAGTAAAGTAAGTAAGATAACCAAATGAGTTTACTGAAACAAGATTGTTTTTCATGTCAGGAGCGACTTGAGAAACTGCAAGTCACTTCTGGTGTGAGAGAATTGGCTGTCTGCAAGAACGTTGCCCAGGGGATGCCCCGATGTTTTGGTGAATAACAAGATGAATAAGGGGTTAACTCCATCTGAGACTATAGTAGGATAACTTAAAACAATACAGTGCAAAAGGAAAACTCGCTGGTTGCAGGCATCTTTCTGGGGTCTTTGAATGTCTCTTTTGCCTCTGGTGCCAAAACAATGGTTATAAACTGCCTTAATCTTCTTTCCTGTGAAGCTTGGCTGGTCAAATGCTTCTGTTGTCCTTAGGCTGATGGCATAAAATACTGCTACATGCATCAGGCCTCTGAGGGTTGCTTTAAGCTCCACCCAGAAACTAATACAAAGGAAAGTCTACATTATTGGGTAGGCCTATAAACAGGGGGAACTGAAGCAAAGGAAGAGAAGGCAAACCAAGACTTCACAAGATCTACCTTCACTTCGTAATATCAGGACTGCAGTGGAAGGAATCTATCACACAAGAAATAGTGATTGAACAACAATTATTTTAGATTCAAGATATTTCTGGCCTACCATACTTACATATTATCAGTCTTGTGTGATAGCCCTTAGTCATACTTGCATAAACTTACTGTTTCCAACAAATCTTCTCAAAGTATAATGGCCTTATCATAAAGGCCAGGCAAAGCGCCCTGCTTTACCTGGCATCCAGAAGAAAAGAGAAGGCAACGGGGCAGATCTGTTGCCCTACGTGCAGCTCCCTCTTGGCGATGCTTTCCCCATCACATGGGGAAAGTGCCCAGTGACAGTTTCACCCCAGTTGGGCGCAGAGTATCTGCTGGAAGTCACATGACATCATATTATGTCCAATGTGGGGCTTCGTCCAATGTGGGGTGAAAGCATCCTAGGATGCTAAATTCTCCCTGTGTGATGAGGTCGTAATTCTTGAATCTCAAGCTAAAATCATCAAAATATGTACCAATGAAGAAGTGGTATTGAAGACACTTCTCACTTGGTGTTTTGTTTTATGTAGGACCAAACCTGGGTACAGGAAGCTGTCTTATACCAAGCCATCAAGAACTGTATTTTTACTGATGACTGGTAGTGATGGTTCTTCAAGACTTCAGACAGGAGACTTTCCTAACTCTTCCTTGAAATGCAAGGTAGTAAACATGGGGGGAGCTGTTTCCATACAAAACATGTGCTCTACTACTGAATTATGAATCCCCCAAAGATAAGGAAAGAAAAGATTTCTGTGGATCAAAAGAAGAAAACAGCTATAGCAACATATGTTTCAAACATGACACATGAAAGTGTTTATTGAAATTATGAACTCTGTCTTTTCTCATTAAGTTGATCCATCAAGTAAGTAACAAAGTAATACCTGGCAAGCTCACTGCTGGGTGAGAAACCTCATGGCACACATCTCTCTCTTTTAAACCCAGCAGTCTGTCAGAGCCAACTCAACAGAGTTATTTTTTTTCTCCATACCCCATGCTAACATTTTTATTTCTACTGTTCCATAGATACTTAATGATGCCAGTGCATCTTGGGAAGTTTTCAGCTAGATATTTAAGTACAATTGAAGATAATATTAGTTTCTTTGAAAGAACAGACATAAAACACACACGAAACTATCATATTTGAAGAGTCCACACTGTAGGGCCCTTTACAAAAACAGGGCACTACAGGAAAATTACAAGAGGTATCCTGGTATGAAATGGTTTTCATCGAAAGTTCTTCATTCATAATCTGAGTAACTTCTTTCTCTTGTGCCTTGACTGCTCCTGAGAAGATGTTCTGCAACCAGGACCTGGGAAGTGCTATTTCTTCAGGGCTCCTGATTAGTTAATACGGGCATTTGGCACCTTGGAAACTTACTCGATTAGAGCTCCTTGCACCTGGAAGATTGCTAGAGTTGTGAGATCTCCAGTTTTGAGAGATCTCCAAGCAGACGATGAGAATGCAAATTCTCCAGTTTTGGAGTATTCAACTCCAGACAAGATGAGGGGGCTGCATGCAAATCTCCAGCTCAGGTAATGGATCAACTACTTGCTACAATGTGCAAAGTTTAACCATCTACTTAATACAACTTACATATCTCCTTCCAGGTGGTTTATGTACAGAGTGATCCCTATGTGCAGATTTCATATCCACAATTTCACTCACCCACAGTCCAAAGAAGAAATGCCCCTTAGAAGTGTTTGTGTCTCCAGTCTTCCAGTGTGATTCTATGGTATACACAAGCATTGCCAAAGTATAGGGTTCGCTATTTGAAATGCTTTCCCTCTTTGTGTTACAGCAGTGTTTCTCAACCTTCCTAATGCTGTGACCTCTTAATATAGTTCCTCATGTTGTGGTGACCCCCAACTATAACATTATTTTTCTTGCTACTTCATAACTGTAATTTTGCTACTGCTATGAATCGTAATATCTGATATGCAGGATGTATTTTCATTCACTGGACTAAATTTGGCACAAATACTCAATACGCCCAAATTTGAATATTTGTGGGGTTGAGGGGATTGATTATGTCATTTGGGAGTTGTAATTGTTGGGATTGATAGTTCATCTACATTCAAAGAACATTCTGAACTCCACCAATGATGGAATTGAACCAAACTTGGTACACAGAACTCCCATGATCAACAGAAAATACTGGAAAGGTTTGGTGGGCATCTACCAAACCTTTTTGAGTTTTGGAGTTGTCGTTTGAGTTTTGGAGTTGTCGTTGCTGGGATGTATAGTTTACCTACAATCAAAGAGCATTTTGAACCCCACTAATGACAGAATTGGGCCAAATTTTCCATGCAGAACCCCCATGACCAACAGAAAATACTGTGTTTTCTGATTATCTTTGGTGACCCCCCTGACACCAGCTTGTGACCCCCATAGGGATCCTGACCCCCAGGTTAAGAAATACTGTGTTACAGCATCATGCAAACCAGATCACCATATAGTCAGACACCACTGTGAACCATTAATTTAAGATGCATAGTGGAAATAATGTCTTATTATCTCTTTTCTGTGTGAAGCTTGCTGTTTCCAAAGGGGACACAGTAAATGAAATTTACTCCTGAAAGATATATTGAAGACAATATTACAGACTCCCAGTTTGAATGGGTTTAAAAGTATACGGAGAAATTCGTAGAGCAAAGCTATGAATAGCTAATGCTACCTGCCACCTGCCACTAGTGGCTTATCATGGCTACTAGGGCTAAAATCCAGAATAGATTCGCCAAAATGGAAATTGACTGGAAGTCACCTCTTCCCATTGAGTTTAACCCTGTGCAGCTACTGGTCTGGCTGAGAAATAATGGAAGTATGGTAGAAGAGAATGGAGTAAGATAGGAAAGGCTGTAGCTTGTTGAAAGCCTGAATGTTTTATTTCAATATGAATATTAGAGAACTTGACTTCTCTGTTACTAGAACTTTTCAACAATGTCTTTCTACTCCCCAGCGTGAAATTGGACTGTACTTCAGGCAATGAAGCCCTCTATGAAAGTTGTCATTTCTCCTAGATTCCAAATTACCGAAAAGTGGTAACTGCAGGAAAGAAAGACCTGTTGAATGATAAGTGGGCATCTATCTATATCTGAGATACATTGTTAAGAATCAGGTTTCCCCTCCCTCCCCAATGGGTACCCCCTCCTTCATTTTTGAATGGGGAGTGCTGAAGTCAAAGCTATCTCCTGAATCACATAATAGCATCCAGGAGATAAAAGACTCTTCTAGTCTCTCCTGTTTAAGGCAGGAATCACTTGCAATGAATAGTACATCTGAAAAGATCTCTCTTTCCTTTTGCTTCTTTTTTCTATGAATAGCAAGAAGGCTGATGGAGTGCACTTGTCGCGTTTCAGCGCTGTATGAAATGTCTCAGTGGTGCAGTGTGCCTTGTCTCTTTCGCCCCCTCCACACTCACTACACCACAGTCGCATCAGAAGTGCCATAGAAGAACAGCTCTTGGAAAGTTCTTCCAACAAAGAGAGAGAGAACACCCCATCGTGTTCCTGTGCCAACACAATGCTATTCACTTTGGAAAACTAGGTCATTAACATAAAGCCCAGGATGCCCTTCGGCCCTTCATTCTGCGGTTGTGAACAGTACAATCACAAAGCTTCTATTCAGGATGCTGGGCCTGAATGCCCTTGATGACTCCATGTAAGAAGTTTTGGGATTGTCTCAGAGATGCAAGTGGTTCAGTGTGAATAGTCAAAAAGCAGAACTAAAAAAAGAAACATTTTCTTCACTTTGAGTGAATCTATTCTAATGCTACCTATAAGTTCATTGAATGGGAATAAGGACTTGAAGTGCAATCTGAAGATGGCTTTAATAAATCCTATTGATATTGATGTCTGCATGTGTGTGTATTTAAGCAAAGCTTCAGAGCAGAAGTAGAAATGCTGGTGACTAGCATCCATGTTTCATTTTTTTTTGGAAAATTGCGTTGTGTTGGCTTTATGTTGTAACAGGTAAGGGAAGATAATTTTAAACTATCCAATGTACATTTTTCTCTCACCCTTCTCCACAATATCATAATGTTTCCCTTAATACTTGCTTAGGCGATCCCCCATTGTCCGAGTGTGAAGACCTTCCAAGTGTAGTGTCTTGGCGGTGGAAATGTAGGTGATTGTGGAGCCCTATTCTTGACCTGCATGTTCTTCCACAGTGAGGACATTGGTTTTCAGGTGGAAGGCAGTCCCGGTCAGCGTTGGCTTGATGTGCCTTCCTCTTGGCACGTTTCTCCCTTTTTTGCCCTCCATTTGTGCCTCTTAAAATTCCACAGCTGACTTTACAGTTCTTCTAGTAAAGTGATGAGCTTCCAGAATTTGTTTTGATTAGTATTTGCTTCACTCAGGCCCTTCTACACTGCCCAATATCCCAGATCTGATCTCAGATTATCTACTTTAAACTGAATTATATGAGTCTCCACTGCCAGATAATCTGGGAGAAGAAGACAATCTGGATTCGGATCCTGGAATATAGGGGCAATGCTGAAGGGACCTTAGGAAGAGCATCTGTTTGTGTAGGTGATGACTCTAAGGCCAGATCCTGACAGGCCTTTATCCCAGAATCTTCCGCATTTCTGGAGTGGGTGTCCAGATGTTCTCACAGGACTAGACCCCAGACCCCTTAAAAAAGCAATAAAAACTTACCTGTCCTCCATTACAAGCCTTGGCTGGCTCTCCCGGCGCATAGAAATGATGTGCCCGGAGAGGGAGGGAGCGATTTTCCTCCCCTTCCCCCCCCCCCCCCCGTTTTCCTGGCACGTCATTTCTACACACCAGGAGAGCCAGCCAGGGCTTGAAATGGAGAACAGGTAAGTTTTTATTACTTTTCTAAGGAGTCTGGGGGCTTGGGGGGGGAGGGGGTCAGTATACCCACAGTTAACAAACTTATTTAGCCTGGTAAAATAGTGGATTTATCCTGTGCCTTCCAAGAAGGCGTGGAATAAATTCACTATCAAATTAATTCACTACAAACCAGGGTTTTTCTGGTTTGTAGTGAATTAATTCGGGACTGTCCAGAATGCTGTCTGGACAACCCTTCCTTTATTGTGGGAGTTCCTGCAATAAAGGTCCTGTCTGGATAGGCCCTAAGTATACCTCAGTTATAGAAGATGTGTTTCTGGGAATTACTACTCTAACAAGAAAATTGGGACCACAGATAAAAAATAATAATAAAAGAACAGCTACTCTCTCATATAAATACATCCATAAACCTGTATGAGAACACTGTGCAGGTTGAATAGCAATCATATCAATGATGAAATGAAGGCATTCAGAAATGTTCTTCTATCCCAGTAAAGCTATAGCAATTGAGCAGAAATGCAAGGCTGATCATGTGCGGATTAGACAAATCTGAACATGATAAAAATATTGAAGTTCTGGGAGGGAAAGCTGAAGGGGAATAAAGCTGGAATGCCTACTTTTCTTAACCATTCTTTTAAAAAATCGCTATTAATGTTTTTGAATAATCCGAATTTGAGCTTCCATCACCAGCCAATTTACTTTGCTTAGATGGAATGATTTTAAATGCTTGATAGATCATCCAGAGCTCAGAATGCTGCCGTGATGACAAGTTGATAACTTGTTTTGTCTTTCCAAACTAAGTGCTTTTATAAATACCTGGATTTAATGATCCAGAGGTTAAGCATGGGAAATTGCAGAAAAGGTTCATTTGTCTGGTGATCGAGCTGACTTGCCGACATTAAAGAAGCATGCTAAGCCTTCCTGAAATTAAGGTAATTGGGGAAAGTACTAAGGAAGATGTTAAACTCTTTTGTTTTATTCCGTGTCATCAAAACATGGCTTTAATTGGCTACAGTGCAGCCTAATTGAGCCAATAAAAAGTATCATTGATTAGAACCTTTCTATGGCTGTAATGGTGGCCATCTTTTTTATTGTATTGGCAGCCAAAATTGCATTTCCTCTTTGTCTCAGGTCACTTACCACCCAAATGAGCGTTTGTTAATGGAACCAGATCATTAGTGGCTGCTGTTCTTCCAGTTCTGTGGCACCGCCTGAGTGCACGGTGAAATGTACATGGAATATTCAGCCTCACTCTCCATGCCACCTGAGTCGGAACGTCTGTGAGTTTTGACGGATGGTTTTTTGTTCAGCGGCTTTTGCTGGACTATTGAGCAGAAAATGCTGACCACTCACAAGAGAAGTCTAATTACCCCAAGAGAAAAGTAGGATCATTATTGCAACAGAAATGAGATGAAACAGGGGGAAGTGCAGCCGTGGGTCAAAAAGGCATAGCCTTGATGTTCATTATCTTCTGGGGCTTGTTATATATGTGAACCTATTCATCCCCATAGCACTGGCGCATGGCTGAAGGAAATAGTGGGAGGGAAAATGCATTATTAATTTGGTGCCAGGTCCAGCTTCACTGTACGCCGGCATGAAATATTGCATAATGCATACCTGTGCATAAAGGTCTTGGATTGACACCACCCAAAGACGGCACTCAAAAAAAATGCCCCTATTGATGTGTCTGTTGTAGAAACATGCTTTTCCAGGCTTGAGATGGAACAGAATTCTTCAACCAAGATAGTACATCATTACTGTGTGATGTAAATCTACATAGTGGTTGCACTGCACTAGTGCTTCTCAAGATATCTGATGTGAGAGACTAGCATTTCCCCCCAGGATGCCAGGAACTAGTATCACTTGCTGTTACTGTTACATGCTTTCAACTTTTCAGTAGGGTTTTCTACGCAAGATTTATTCACAGCAGTTTGCAATTACTTTGCTCTCAGCATAACCTCCAACACCTGATATGCCTTAGTAGTTTTACCAATCCTTGCTAAGATTCCAACATCAAACAGGATCTTGTGTTTTCAGGGTCTTTAGGTTTAAGGTAAAGGTAAAGGTTAAGGTTTCCCCCTGACATTAAGTCTAGTCGTTTCTAACTCTGGGGGGTTGATGCTCATTTCCATTTCTAAACTGGCATTGTTCGTAGACACCTCCAAGGTTATGTGGCCGGCATCACTGCATGATATGCCGTTACCTTTACACCAGAGTGATACCTATTGATCTACTCACATTTGCATGTTTTCAAACTGCTAGGTTGGCAGAAGTTGGGGCTAAGAGCGGGAGCTCATGCCGCTCCCCAGATTCCAACTTGCAACCTTCCAATCAGCAAGTTCAGCAGCTCAGTGGTTTAACCCACTGTGCCACTGGGGGTCCTCTTTAGGTTTACTGATACTGTATTTGTGCCACCTCATTACCATGTGTTTATTTCTTTCCACTAACAACCATCAGCCAATGGCTTGTAGATGAGCTTTGGTCCACAAAACACTACTTTCAGTAGCACTATGCAATACCACCCTTCTGCTGAATACTGACATTGCACAACTGGCTGTGTATCTGCCAATATATTGCCATATTGTCCCATTGTACAACAAAGAAGGAAGGATGACTGTTGCTGCAATACCAAGGAGCTTGTTTACAAAGCAATTGTCTTCCCAACCCTGTGAAATATGGACTGTCTACAGATGTCACTCTCAACTCCTGGAACGATTCCATCAGTGTTGTCTCTGAAAAATCCGATCCCTATATAGACTTGTCCACAGCTGCATGGTATATGGTAGAGTCCTGCAGAAGTAAGAGGATCCCCTTGTGCTTTGCTGAACATAGCATTTGTTGGATTTTCTTAGAAGGATGCTTTCCTTGGAAGGATACTTTTTAACATTGTTTTGAAAGGAAGATGGACAAGTGTCGCTTTTATTATACATTTTTCACACAGTCAGATTCTGTTTATGTGAAGGGGGTGTTGGTTTGTAATTTTATCAATGTTATGGAATGTCCTTTGCTATTTTGGGCTTCATAATTAAGATTTTTGGGTATAGTAACTCAACCCCCTGTTACTAAAGTTTTTTTTTAATCGTGTCAGGACCGACTTGAGAAACTGCAAGTCGCTTCTGGTATGAGAGAATTGGCCGTCTGCAAGGATGTTGCCCAGGGGACACCCGGATGATTTTTGATGTTTTTATCATCTTTGTGGGAGGCTTCTCTCATGTCCCCGCATGAGGAGCTGGAGCTGATAGAGGGAGCTCATCCGCCTCTCCCCGGATGCCCCCAGTGGCGTAGTGGGTTAAACCCCTGTGCCGGCAGGACTGAAGACCGACAGGTTGTTACTGAAGTAAGTAAGTAAGTAAGTAACTCAGGTGGTTTTGATAACATCTGTGCCAAATTTCTCATGAATGGAATGAACCGTATACATTTTGATGCTCAAGAGTAACCAGATACATCTTATTTTTTAAGAATAAAGAAGAGAACCAACTCCGGGTTTTCTTTTCACTTCATATTAGTTGAGATTTTATTTTGCCAGTGCTTTGGGGCTCCCAATTTCCCCCCGGCCAGTTTAATTAAAAAGTGATTATTGTGTCATATCCAAGAGATGCAGAATGACTTACAGCCCCTGTTTGCTTCACTGTGGGTGTCACCGAACATGCATAGAATCCGCTGTAGCAGTTAATGACTGGGCTGGAATTGACATCTTCCCTTAAAGGTATTTTAGGCCCATCTCCTGGTGAACGAAAAATTGTTTTAATACATGCCTGCCTCACTGAAAGCTTTCTTCCCATGGTTTGCATAAAAATGCATGACGCTAAGATGCGAATGCTTATGGCTGACTGTCTATCAATTTCCCCATTTGTCTTGTCTTTCAAAAGGCATGGAGTGGGGGCTTGGAGGGGGAACTAGTTCTTCTGTTAGAGATGAGCTATATTTTGGAATAAATTTTTCACTGAGTGCGGGAAGAGGAGATAACTCAAGGGAAAGGAGAAGCATGATAAAAAAATCAGCATGGTAAGCAGGTTGAAAATAATACTTATTTGGTTTTGCTATCAGCCTTGTGTAATGGGCATCTCTACCTCCTGTCTGCTTATCTGCTCCAGGGCAGACAAGACAGATGCATTCAAATTAAAAGTGGTGTGTGAGTAGAAGTGTGAACAAACACGAAGGGGAGAAACATTATAATCTTCAGTAGCTGGGAGTTCTATTTGTATTTTATTTTATTTATTGGGTTTATGCACCCTTCTCCCAAAATGGGACAAGGGTGGCTATAGGCAAGAACGATGGTGAAAATAGGCAAAGATGAGTCAACTCCAACTTTGGGAGGGACATAAATACAGTTAGATCTTGAAAGAAACTATCCAAAAGTAACTAGTCACTTCTCATTAACTTTTTCCAGTAATGAGGGAGTAGCTTGGACACAGAGTAGTTTTGTCTTTTCCCAGTGTGTTCCTGTGGATCAGAAGAGGAGAACCTCACCTATGAGCAAAGGATCTCCATGTAGCTCAGAAGCCTTGTTTTCTAATTTTACAAATTTTGTGGAAAACCTTGATAGAATCATGGATAGAATCATGGAGTTGAAAGAGACCTCAAGAGGTATCCAGTCCAACTTCCTGCCATGCACGAATACCCAATCAAAGCACTTCTGGCAGATATGCATCTAGCCTGTTCCAAAAGAATGAGACTCCATTACAGTCTGAGGCAGCATATTCCACTGAAAACAGCTCTTACTGTTAGGGTGTTTTTCCTAATGTTTAGGTGGAATCCCTTTTCCTGTACTTTGGACCCATTGCTTCATGTTCTAGCCTCTAGAGCAGCAGAAAACAAGTTTGCACCATCCACAATATGATATTCTCTTCTTAAACCATCTCTTCTTCAATTTCAACATACCGAGCTCCCTAAGCAACTCTTTCAGACCTCTTGTCATGTTGGTCATCCTTCTGTGGACATGTTCCAGCTTGTCAATATCCTTTTTGAATTGTGATGCACAGAACTGGAAACAGCATAGTTGAGGCTCTTCTCTTTAGACTCCAACCAAACAAAGCAATAACAGAAATGATGCAACTATTTCATTCCTTTCATTCAGGTGTTTATTTAATCTGTATGCCAAATGTGTGTTGGTAATGCACATTCACCACCCCAAAGTTGAAGGTAATACAAACAATGGATTCCATTTAGGAAACTGTGGCAGAATCCTTTACTCACTTATGCGGTCTATGCCCAATGGTACATTGTTTGCATAAGCATTTTTCACATTGTACAATTAGATAAACTGTATGCCTGCAGAGGTTGTGCATCTAGATTGGACTTTGAAGTGAAGATCTAGAACAGTGGTTCTCAACCTTCCTAATGCCGTGACCCCTTAATACAGTCCCTCATGTTGTGGTGACCCCCAACCATAACATTGTTTTTGTTGCTACTTCATAACAGTCATTTTCCTACTATTATAAATCATAATATAAATACCAGATATGCAAGATATATTTTCATTCACTGGACCAAACTGGGCACAAATACCCAATGCACCCACATATAAATGCTAGTGGGGTTGGGGGAGGATTGATTTTGTAATTTGGGAGTTGTAGTTGCTGGGATTTATAGTTCACCTATAATCAAAGAGCATTCTAAACTTCACCAGCAATTATTTTGAACCTAATTTGCCACACAGAACTGCCATGACCAACGGAAAACACTGGAAGGGTTTGGTGGGCATTGACTTTGAGTTTGGGTGTTGTAGTTCACCTATATTCAGCAAGCACTGTGGACTCATGCAATGGTGGATCTGGACCAAACTTGGCACAAATACTCAATATGCACAAATGTGAACACTGGTGGAGTCTGGGGAAAATAGACCTTGACTTTTGGGAATTGTAGTTGCTGGGATTTATAGTTCACTATAATCAAAGAACATTCTGAACTCCACCAACGCTAGAATTGGCTCAAACTTCCGACATGGAATCCCCATGACCATCAGAAAATACTGTGTTTTCTGATGGTCTTTGGTGACCCCTCCAACACCCCTTCATGACCCCCTCAGGGGTCCCGACCCCCAGGCTGAGAAACACTGATCTAGAAAAATGTTGTTAGAAAAGGGATAACATAAGAAGCATTATTCTAGCCTCTTACATCCTACCGAGCATGGGTTCTCAATCGACCAACCAACCCAACCCTTGGACAACTTCTCTTGGAAGACCTACCAGAACACATCACAGATGCCCTGGACAAAGCCCTGGAGTGATGGCACTTGGAAGCATTATTAGAAATCACAGTGGAATCTCCAAGCAACTGGGCATAGACTATTGCCCTGTTGCCATCAATTGGCACTCCCCATTAAGGTTCAATAGCCCCAATAACTGGGAGACCACTGGAGCTTGCCTTGGAGGCAGTCCAGCCTCTCCCAAGTTTCAAATTTGGCATTACATTTGAAAATTTGTACTCAGAACTTGGTGAGGAATGACAGTGGTGTCGGAGCATGGGATATTAATAGGATGGAAAGTGTTAAGTTGCCTCTTCCTTTCAAGTCATAATATACTTTTAATGCTGCAAAATATTTTTAAAACCTCAAATGGAGTTGCAAATGTTCTGCTGATTGGAAAAGTGGTGGTGTTTTCAATATAGAAATAATCCATCCTGTTTTATTCATTTCCTGTGATTAAGTCAAAAATAGCCTTCTCCTTTGCCAGCTGTTCATATTCTTGTGGGCAAGAGATGCACTGTAGTTTTTAATAGTATACTTAATTTCTGTATGGTTCCTCTATTGATTTCTTGCAGAATAATTAAAGTAACTCGTGGTTAATCTACTGGAATAATTAAAGGTCTTTGTTATCACTACCATTATTTGACCACTTGTCCACTCCAATTGCTCTAGGTCACTCGACTAATACAGAAGTCACTGAACTATATGAGAGAATGTTTGGGTTCCTCTCTAGTGGGGGCAACTTCATATTTTATTGATTCAGCATTACTGTGGGAAATTGATGAAATAAGAAGCTCTGCCTAAAAGGGAGGGGGAGTAGTAAATGAAGAGTTCAGTTTGATGCAGAAGTTGGAAAAGTAACTTTTTGGGTTAGAGTCCCTGCTATCCCTTTACTGGCTTAATACAAGGCAAGATGATTATAATGATAATGATGATGAAACATCTGCTCCTAAGCACTTCACTCCATTATTATTATTATTATTATTATTATTATTATTATTATTATTTGCACTTGTTAACCGCCACTCTCAGCCCGAGGGCGACTCGTGGCGGTGTACAGAACATAGAAAAGACGAACAATTTACAATAGATCAAGACATAACACAACATCTAAAAATCCGCTTCGTCTAGTTTGGGGTCGTAATCAGTCTCATAGTCATAGTCCATTCCGGTGGTCATTCCAACAAAGACATAGCACTTAGTTGAAGGCCTTTTCGAAGAGCCAGGTTTTCAGGCCCTTGCGGAAGGCCATGAGGGAAGGCGCCTGTCTGATTTCAGCAGGGAGGGAGTTCCATAGCCGGGGGGCCACCACCGAGAAGGCCCGCTCTCTCGTCCCCGCCAGGCGTGCCTGTGAGGCAGGCGGAACCGAGAGAAGGGCCTCCCCAGATGATCTCAAGGTCCTCGTGGGCTCGTAGGCCGAGATGCGGTTCGCAAGGTATTTTGGGCCGGAACCGTTTAGGGCTTTGTAGGATAACACCAGCACCTTAAATTGGGCCCGGTAGCAAATCGGCAGCCAGTGGAGCTGGGACAGCAAGGGCGTTGTGTGCTCCCTGCGTCCCGCTCCAGTTAAC
This sequence comes from Anolis sagrei, assembly GCF_037176765.1. Classification (NCBI taxonomy): domain Eukaryota; kingdom Metazoa; phylum Chordata; class Lepidosauria; order Squamata; family Anolidae; genus Anolis; species Anolis sagrei. The sequence continues at coordinate 20,748,887 of NC_090023.1, forward strand.
AACATGGCTGCTGCGCGCTGGACTAGCTGGAGCTTCCGGGCCGTCTTCAAGGGCAGCCCCACGTAGAGAGCGTTGCAGTAGTCGAGGCGGGATGTGACCAAAGCGTGTACCACCGTGGCCAAGTCAGACTTCCCAAGATACGGGCGCAGCTGGCGCACGAGCCGAAGCTGTGCAAATGCTCCCCTGGTCACCGCTGAAACCTGGGGATCCAGGCTCAACGATGAATCCAGGATCACACCCAAGCTGCGAACCTGCGCCTTCAAGGGGAGTGCGACCCCGTCCAGCACAGGCTGTAACCCTATACCCTGCTCGGCCTTGCGACTGACCAGGAGTACCTCTGTCTTGTCTGGATTTAATTTCAGTTTGTTCGCCCTCATCCAGACCGTTACAGCGGCCAGGCACCGGTTCAGGACTTCGACAGCCTCCTTAGTAGCAGGTGGGAAGGAGTGACAGAGTTGGACGTCATCCATGCATCTGAGGAAGTAGACTTAAATCTACAAAAGCTTATGGTACCTATTTCTTTCGCTCTACTCTCAAAGGTGCTACAAGATCACTTTTCATGCTGGTCCAGACTAACATTGGATATTAGCTTGTCTACATGATTTTTAAAAAGCCAGGACTCATCTCAAATCCAGCACTGTCAGTCTTCACAATGCATGGGGATTTCAAGTAAGTGTATTGCCCTTAACTCTAATTTGGTCCACATTGGAGACCGCAACATATTGAGGTTCCCCCACCTCTCTTTTTTCCATCTCACTGGCAGTCAATAGTGAAATGGAAGATGCGTGTTGTGCTTCACGGCAGCTGATTGGCTGAGCATGCCAGGAGCCAGAATTCTGATTGGTTGCTGCCTCTAGCTTGCTGCTGAGAGAAAAGGTTTTAACCGCCATTTCTTTCACCTCAGAGAGTGAAGAGAGCGCTGACTGGAAATAGCCAGGAAGGAAATGGCTGCTAACTCTTTGAAGAATGATAATTTCTAAGGGTTTTTTTGGTCATGTCAGGAGCTATATGAGAAACTGCAAGTCGCTTCTGGTGTGAGAGAATTGGCCGTCTGCAAGGACGTTGCCCAGGGGACGCCTGGATGATGTTTTATCATCCTTGTGGGAGGCTTCTCTCATGTCCTCGCATGAGGAGCTGGAGCTGATAGAGGGAGCTCATCCGCCTCTCCCCGGATTCGAACCTGTGACCAGTCGGTCTTCGGTCCTACCAGCACAGGGGTTTAAGGTACGAAGTATATTTTAAAGACTGTTTTAAAGGACTGTTTATTCCCTCTGTTCTCTGTAAGAATTCAGAGAGACTGCTGTATATATTGTTGCTCTGTTTGACCTTTTGAACTGAAGTAAAGTTACTGTTATTCATTACACAAAGCTAAGTGACACATTATTATACTGCAGGGTATATTTTGGTTCAGAAACAGTGGTAAAGCTTCTGTCTATTTACATTTACAACCTCCTACAAGTTACATATAGAACATGTTAAAGTAATCTAAGTGGAATGTAACCAAGGCATAGACTATCATGGCCAGATCTGATTTATCAAGGATCGGGCGCAGTTGGTACACAATTTTTAATTGTATAAAAGCCCCCGTGGCCTCAACTGATACCTGGGTCTCCAAGTTTAGCGATGAGCCCAAGAGGGCCCCCAAACTGTAGACCTGTGATTTCAGAGGGAGTGTTACCCCATCCAGCACAGGTTGCCACCCTATACCCTGATTTGCCTTGTGATAGAGCTTTAGTTACAACAGAGCTTTGGGGGTAAATTCCCCTCTCCCTTCTCCAGAACTCCACTGCATCATTTAGACATGCCACAGAGCAAGAAGAAAATTCCAGCCTCAGCAAGGAGGCTTTGTTTTTTTGCTTTTTAAATGCCAAAACAGAGGCGAGGGAGGGCAGGGGACCAGTGGCTGTGACTAAATATGCTAACTCTGGTTTAGCATGAGTGGGGGTCTAGCCATCCCTTGCTGAAAAGGTGGGGTTTTGGCCCCCTGTGTGGGCAGGCGATTCTCAGTGAACTAGAATTATAAGTTCTATGTGCATTTTCTGGAGTGTGTAACATCACTAAGTACTCTAGGGCTTTACTGGATCCTGTTTGTTTCTGCCCAATCATTTTTCCATATGCATAATGCCACCATCACCCTTTCCTTGCACTGATCAGTAAAGGGAAAGAAATGAGTTGTTCCTTGTCATTATTGCCTCTCCCTGCTGGTTCCCTGTGAATGCGAATCCATTGCATTCACATGTGCTGAAGTCAATGGGGCACCAAGAAGGAAGTGGTCACTCTAACTCTCCTTGTTGATTTTGTGGGTTTCCCATTATTACCTTAGCAGAAGTGACAGGCAACAGCCAGGCATTCATGGGGAACTCTATGGCTTTATTATTATTTTGTCTCAGAAGCATTGCATAAAACTGATAAAATAGAAGGAGCACAAGCGGCTAAATATATTTTGACCAAAAACGGGCAACAGCAATGGCATTGTCTGTAGCCTCCAACAATTCTTCCTCTGCACCTTAGGACTCATCTCGTGTGCAGAGGAAGACAAGTGGACAAACATACAGATGTGGAGTTGTCTGTTCTCCTGCACAGTCACACAGGTGGGGGATTCGTTTAGGTAGTGCCATTTTGCCAGGTTGTCTTTTGATCTGCCCACTCCACTTTTTAGTTTGTTCAGGGACTTCCAAGTTGCCCATTCTTGGTTTGTCCCTGGAGGAACACTCTCATGGGGGGCCATCCAATTGGGATTTACTAGTTTAGTTGCCCAGAGGCATAATCTTGCTGTTGCTGGGGGAACGTTAAGAGGAGTGGTGGTTCTCATGGCTCTGTGATCCATGAGAACCACTTGTGGCTGATGGTGATATGAAGGACAAAGGAATGATTCAATAGGACCAATGAGGTCTTGGCCCGTCTGAACTGGACACCAGCATGGCACCACAGAGGGTATAACCTGTTGCATCTAGCACCATTGCTCTGGATTTGGATTTTTTTAAATAAAAAGGATAGATTTTTCAAATGATAAATGAGTTTTTTTAAAAACAGGTAGATATTCTAGTTAAAGTTAGAAATTTTTGCAGGCCTAATTTGTTTTTGTTTTTGTTGTTGTTGTTGTTATGTGCCTTCAAGTTGGCTCCTATCAACAGGGTTCCACTAGCTTGCATGTACCAAATTTTCCAGTAGTCCTTGCAAAAATGAAGAGGGAAAATTCCTAATTTAAATCTAGTTTGATTTACTCCTACATATAACTGTCATGTCGATGTGAGGCTGAGAATCAGCCAAACTCCCACAATGGTTGGAGATTTCTCTTTTTAGAGGATGCCCCTCTCTGACCTAAGATTCTAGGCTGCCTGAGCAGTAGGCGATTCTAATAAAGGTGTGAAAGGACACAGTAAGAAATCCATGTCTGCTGTCATTGTATAGTAAATGGCCTCTTGACGGGAACAAAGGAGAAGGATTTATGGTTCATTGGCCTGACCCAACACAATTACTAGTTTTTATGACTACAGAGAAGGGACTCCTTGTAAACTCGTAGATTCACAAACTATGAACCAATTCATTCTTCTTTATATTTTGAAAGCAGCGATTGCTGAAACCGGTAAGTCAGAAAGTGACACTCAATGTTCTATATTTACCTAAGAAAAATACAAGGCTGTGGGTTGCTTTGGCAGCATATATTTTTTTTCAGATGTATTTTGGCTCCTGAACACTCCAAAGCTTTTACTACTGACAGAACTTGACAATGCTTTTCCTCCCCTGTAGTCAAATTCTAGTGGTCCTCATTGTTTTCCCCCTTTCCTTGGCAGGCAGGCTTTTCCCCACCTTTCCTGAAAACTAGGTTGCAAGAATGGTAAATTATAGTACAAGGAAGAGAAAATCTTGGCAACCTACACAAAGTTAGTTTTGCAGAACAAGATATTATTTCCTCTCTACGAATAGCTCTTATCAAATTAAAGGCTGTCTGAGTAATTGGCTTTGCATTCATCCTCTGTCAGCTTCTCTGTACTCTCAAGTAAACTTGGTGTTCTTTCAGATGGCAGTGATGGGAACTTTTCCAAACATTTAGACAAGACATTAAAAGGAGTGGCCGGGACCATAATAACAAGTGAGTCACAATGAGCTCTTACCAGGAGATCCACTATAATGTAAGGAGCAAACCCACCACATCAGTGTAGAAACCTGCATGAGGAACAAGCTTGCTGGTTCCACAATTTATTGGGGAGCTCCCCATTCCTACAGAGGCATGTGTGACGCACTCAGATCTGTCACGTGGCAGGAGAGATCTTATTTTTCTATCTCACTGTTGCCACCACTATATACATGAAGCAAACACCTCAAATAATACGTAGCCCTGCCACCACTATATATGAAACACACACCCAGGAAATACAGGCAGCAATCTTCAGGCAGGGGAGACCTTTATTTTATTATCCCACCACTGCCATCCATAAACATGTGTGAACAAATGTATAACAGGGCTGTGAGGAGATTAGATGAGTAGCGTGGTGTGGCCGAGTATTTTTCTATTATACCTATATGTGTTTGAGAGAGCCTTGAGATTATTTTTTTATTTATTTCCTATATGAAGGGAACAAAACAACAAATTTGCCCTTGCTGCCATGCAAAGTGTAACCAAGTCTGGGAGTGACACTAAGGTTGAGGTCACCCAGTGCGGTAATTCATGGTGCCACCCCTATGGACATCCTCCCTATGAGAATATTATTGCCAAAACACTAAAAATTTTGATAAAATCAGCAGCTATTTAAAAAATAGCAGCAACTAAAGTAGCACATGTTTACAGGGCATGCAGACTAAACCACATGATTCAAAGCATCATTATAACTGGAAAATAATGACAACTCTTACTGGAACTAATAATAATAATAATAATAATAATAATAATAATAATAATAGTTTATTTATACCCTGCTACCATCTCCCAAGGGACTCGGTGCGGCTTACATGAGGCCGAGCCCACAATACATCAATACAAGCAATACCAATTACAAAATGAAACAAAATACAAATACTAATATAAAAGCAATTAAAATAAATCTCATACACAAAATAGCATAAACATTGAACAGTGGCACAAAACACATTTAAAAACTATGGCTGTGCCAAATGTAATAATTAAGTTAAAAATAATGCTGGGCATGAACAAGGTAGAGGAGGGAAACATACAAGCAGACCTAAATCAGTATAAAGTGCTTTTGGAGGACATAATGCTAAGGGTTCATTATTCTGGGAAGGCACACTGGAACAACCATGTCTTCAAGCTCCTCCTAAAGACTGCCAAAGTTGGGGCATGCCTGATGTCCTTAGGGAGTGAGTGCCAGAGTCGAGGGGCCATCACCGAGAAGGCCCTCTCTCTTGTCCCCATTAATCGCGCTTGTGATGCAGGTGGGAGCGCGGGTAGGGCTTCTCCAGATGATCGAAGAGATTGTGTGGGTTCGTACACAGAAATGCGGTCACGCAGGTAGGCAGGTCCCAAACCGTTCAGAGCTTTGTAGGCACACCTAAGAGTATTCAAAAAGTAAATCACAGAGTATTGGCCTTGTAGGTGTATTGATACAAGGCCCATAAGCAGGGTTTATGTAAAATATTTTTGTGGTTATATCTAACTACTAGGATTTTTCTATAGAAAAGTAAAGTTCTTCTGAAACACTACACACAGTTTTACATACAATCATTTTGTTGCCACCTCCTCTGATGGTGTCATCTTATCGTGTGTTTTGTGCCCTCTGCACCCCCAATTAGTGATGCCACTAACTAGATCTGTGAGGCTGGAAGGATTTGTTTGGAAAAACCAGTACTTTTAAAGACATCCAAAACTCTCAGCTTGAGTTCCTAAAACTTCTTTTCTGCTGTTCTGAATGCAAACAAGCACAGGCTTGCTCAAATGTCTGCCTGCAAAGTGCTAAAGTGAAAAAATATGACAGATCATGAGGCACACCGGAGTGAGATGCAGAAGGACCTAAATCACTTCAATACCCTTTTCTCTAATCTTGAAGACAGATGTTGAAAACCAGAATCCTGCCACTGAGACTATGACGTAGTAACAAATGGTAAAGAACTGCAGGCACATTGTGCAAGAAGCTGGAAATACATTTGGGAGTTATTATCAGGGAATTCCCCATGGCCTTCCATTTTCAATTCGGTGTATGCCTGTATTGGGAAGGGGGGAGGCAAAGAAAACTGCCAAAGCCACAGAGTATGAATCAAAGGAGATAGTATTATTGTATATAAAGGAGTTAGACTGTACCTGGAGTGCAATAAACCACTGGAAACATCCCACCTTCAAAATGATGTAAGTGCCCATGAGGGTGTGCTAAAGAAAAGACATATTTGATCCCCAAAGGTTTTGATGGAAAAAATCTGGGGAATTTCTCCCCTCTGTTGTTCAACTGGGGAAACTTTCGGAGACCATATTTATTGATTTAAACCTCTCTTTGGTTATCCATTATATAATGCCTAGAATCTCAGTGAAATTAAATTGGTGATATAGATTTTAGTTATTTCCTAAATGTGGATTTGTTGCAGCACCACAAATAGTTATGTCTCACCTGTAGCCATTGTTTCATCAGAAGAAGATAGGAATTTCTCTCCACAGCGGTTTGCTTGAATGATGGATGACATGTTGAAGGGGTTGGAGGACAAGGCTATTATTACTCTTTTTAAAAATCATGTCAGAAGCAAATTGAGACTATAGTGCAAATCGCTTTTGGTGTGAGAGAACTGGCCATCTACTGAGACATTGCCCAGGGGCCACCCGGCTGTATTGTGGGACACTTCTTTCATGTACCCACATGGGAAACTGAGGCTGACAGATGGGAGCTCACCCTATCTAGCGGATTCAAACCACCAACTTTCAGGTCTTCATCTCAGCATTTCAGCCAGCCAAGGGTTTAACCCATTGTGCCACTGCGGTGCCTATTATTATTATTATTATTATTATTATTATTATTATTATTCTGACACAAAAACACAATATGACACAGCAAACAAAATATATCTGCTAGATTTCATATCACAAAATATCAAGTCAAACACTTCCCAAGCATTTAGGACTGTGTGATGTATTTTTGAATGATGCACTCACATCCAAGTAAGGTGGCCTTTTGTAGTTGACAGATCATGATTTTGTCAATGTCTATTGTTTTCAAATGCTGGCTGAGATTTTTTGTCATGGCACCCAGTGTGCCATTTATTAGTTATTGATACAAAAACACTGTATGATGCATTATCACGGGGTGTCTGCGCCCTACACCACTGGAGAAATTACACTGCTTAGCTGGTATTGCACCACCTGCCATCTGCCGGGAAGTAGCAGTCAATAGTGAAAGGACCAAGGCAGAGACATCTCCAGCTCATCCCCTGTTTGGGTATCAGCCAGCACGTCAACGACTTAAATCTAGAAATAGTTTTCTAAGATCTACAGAGACGCTCGCTGGAACACCTCAGCAAGCGAGAGTCCAAAAGTGGCAGGCTCAAACCCAGAACCTCAACCAATGGCTGATACCAAATGAGAGACTCCCCCCTGGGCACACAGAGGACTGGGCGACCTGGAAGGCACTGAACAGACTGCGCTCTGGCACCACAAGATGCAGAGCCAACCTTCAGAAATGGGGCTACAAAGTGGAATCCTCGACATGCGAGTGTGGAGAGGAGCAAACCACTGACCACCTGCTGCAATGCAACCTGAGCCCTGCCACATGCACAATGGAGGACCTTCTTACTGCAACACCAGAAGCACTCCAAGTGGCCAGATACTGGTCAAAGGACATTTAATCAACTACCAAACTCACACATTTTGTACTTTGTCTGTTTGTTTGCTTTGTTCTGTTAGAAATGTAATATAATTTGACTGGTTGTACTGACACGACAAATAAATAAATAAACTGTATGACACAGCAAACAAGATATATATGCTGGATTTCTTCTTCTTCTTCCTATTACTACTACTACTACTACTACTACTCATGATGACATAGGCTATGTCTATACTGACCACTTACCATGGAGGGTTCCCATATCAACTCTGTAGTGGCCCAGGGACATGAGATGACATTTACTTTCTTCTCCAGTTATCTGTCTCATGATGGTCACCGGGCATAACATAGATATTGTTTGGTTGCTTGCGGTATTGCTTGCAGTGACATCTGCTGAGGCACTGAGGTGATTGGGAAGGGAGAGAGGAAGGAGAGGAGCAAGCAAGCGAGTGAGAGGAGGTAGTGAGAGGGGGGAGCCACTTTCCCATTACTATGTTGTCCTGGTTGATGTCACTGCAGAAAACAACCAACCAGTAGGACCCATGTTGTGTCCAGAGACTGTTACAACCTGCAGAACAGAGTCCTGCCTAAAAGAGGTCCATAAGGCTGTTTATCAGGAGTCATCTTAAATTCTTGACTCTTTGCCTTCTCTGGGTGTCTTGCATAGCTGCAATGCTGGTTATTGGGTTGTTGTTGTGTGTCATTGTCATTTCTTACTTATGGCAATTCTAAGGTGACCTGATCATGGAGTTTCCTTGGCAAGATTTGTTCACAAGGGATTTGCACTTGATTCCTCTGAGGCTGTGAATGCGTGATTTGCCTAAAGTCACCCAGTGGGTTTCCATGGCTAACTGGGGGATTCAAACCTTGGGTTTTGGATTAATCACAGATTCTACTGGCTTAGTTTCAGCTCAGCCTATGCTTACTAAAGGATCTCAAAGTTTTGGCTCCTATTGCTAGCTGCCAACTAGAGTAATGTATTAATAGATTTTATGCAAATGTTGGCTCGTCTTTCAAAACTTGATTCAATGGTTCTGCTCTAGCAGGGATTAATAGGATTCAAGTTAAATAAATTAAGGTGCCTTATCTCAAAATGGATGTTGTCATCTATTCGATGGAATGTTGACTCCTGTTTTCTGCTATTTATTTCTACAGGTTTTAGGATCAGAGGTCCATCAACATTTAAATGCAGATGTGCTTAATATTTGCTTTCAAATTTTAAGGGAGGGAGGAAATTAATGAAAGTGTGCACAGCAGAGAGAACTCATGAGCTGAGCCTAAGCTAACAAACACCATAATTAGATCTTACCATGCCTTGTTTATTTGGGAATATGAATATATTATTATTATTATTATTCTCAAAGATTAGATGCAATCACTGGTATCTCATGGTTTGTAGCTCTATGTGCTAGACTGGAAAATGAGCACTTAACATGCACAATGTAGCTTCTCCTTCCTAAATGCTTTGGATTGTACTGTATGCTTGCAGGGTAAGAGAAGAATACAGATTTCCTATACCGATGGTGTGATTTTCAGCATGTTTTCTGAGAAGCAAACTCTAATGAGTTCAAAAGAGTATCATTTCCACGAGTATCTTCCATCTAGCACAGGAATAGGAAAGACAACTGGGATCCACAAAGCTGCAGGGTTGGAGAGCCCCACTATGGATACATCTGCACTGTAGAATAAATGCAGTTTGACATCACTTTAACTGCCATGGCTTCCTAAGCTTTTTGGATTCTTTTAAAAAAATTCCCCCAAGCTTTTTGGATTCTGAAAATCCTTGAAGAAGCATTCTAATATTGAGGCATTTCCCAACTCATCCAAACCTTGCTCCCAATTGGCAGAGCATAGAAAATTACTTAGATAAGTACCCACCACAAAGCCAGAGACTATTTATTTATTTATCATGTCAGGAGCAAGCCAAATAGTTGTATTGCATTTTTTGCAAACAAACAAACAAACAAACCACAAAGTTTGCAAGCTTGGTAGTTGATTAAATGTCCTTTGACCAGTTGCTGGCCACTTGGAGTGCCTCTGGTGTTACTATAAGAAGGTCATCCATTGTGCATGTGGCAGGGCTCAGGTTGCCAGGGACTACTGAGAAAAAACAGTTTGACATTTCTTCACTTTTACATTTCTCAGCTCACATCGGATTGCTCTTTAGTCTCTTTCTCGAATTCTGTTTCCCAAACGACTACTGTCTCTTACAACCACAAAACAACTTGAAACTTATTTACTGAGAAATAAGACCCAGTGCATTCATTCAAAGCTACTCCCTAGTAAGAATTTAAAGAGCTGCAGCTTAAATTATTCCTTTTATTAGCTTTGCCTGCCAGAAAAGTCATTGAACAAGAAGGGGTTGACTTGCATTACCTGTGTTGCTAGACTACTATGAGAACTTAAATGATGGAGACAACAAATGCTTACACAGTTCTAGATAGAACAGAATGCAGTCTCAAATACAGTAAGAACCCTATAATGGTGGAGGATATGTTCTGGACTAGACTATGGTTACCTAACAACTATTTATTTATCATATCAGAAGTGGACCAAGGATACAGTTATAATGTATTTAAAAACCACAAAGTTAAAAAACTTGGCATTACATTAAATGCCATTTAATAAATGAGACATGAGAGATGCCTCCCCACAGGATTGCAACACATTCGGGCGTCCCCTGGGCAACGCCTTTGTAGACGGCTGATTGTCTCACTCCAGAAGCAACCAGAAGCAACTTGCAGCATGCAACCTAACAACTAAATCCTATAAAATTACCTAACTTCTGGTTCCAGAATACCACAGTATTTTGGTGGATGACCTAGAGATTCCTAGAGAAGTATCCTCTCTACACATTTGCCTGTTTCTGTAGTACATCTCTATGGTAACTTCCAGGAGAGGCATTCCATAGAATATAGATGTGAAATTTAGCAAATTCCTAGAAAACCTGTTTTCCTCCAGGTGTGGGCAGAACAAGTAAAATCTCAGTGAGAGTCTTCTCTTTTTCTTACACACACCTTCCATGGCCTTCCATCAAATCAAAGGGAAGCAGCTTGCTCAAGGTGTTAGCGTAATGCAACAAAGCTTCATCCAAAAAAACTTTGCTGGGAGTATTATTTACTGCTTGGAACATTAAGCCTCATTGGAGTGTGCTCTGGGGTGTGATCTCCAAGACAGAAGGCAGGCAGGGGCTGCTGCTATGACTTACGTGGATATAAAACACCTGATCTTCCAGCTTTAATCTCCAGGGCCAGTTCCGTTCTTGGAGGACAGTTATGATGATTTAAACCAAAGTCTTGCTTGCCTTCCTTGATCTCCTCCCCGCCCACAGCTATAGCTTTTCTGCTTGCAAACACATTGTGAATAAACAATAGCTCTATGCCTGTTTCAGAGCCTTATACAAAGCCAAGCAAATCTCCTTTGTTCACCGAGTGTATGGGTTGCATTTGTTTTGTGCCATATATATAACAAGTAGATGTGTTTCTAAGCTTCCTTTAACATACAGTATGGTACCAGTGGCAGAAATAACTAAGGGGTGTGTAACGGATTGGCCTACCTTGCAGGGTTGGTATAAAGCTGGTCTGAGTCCCTCTATGAAGGTGAGAAGATCGGGATATAAAAGTTTTAAATAAACAAAATAATAAGTAAACAGGCGTGTCTTGGAAAAGCTAAGGAGAGCAGTGGGTGGAGTGTTCAGGCAGCCTCATAGCTGGAAGTACAATCTAATTGGTGAAATTGGGGAGGGGGGAGTTGCTTAGCATCTGGAGATGGGCAGAGGCAGAGGGAAAGGAGGGAGCTAAGGCAGCCATAATTTAGTCAATTGGGAATTTGGTTTTTGAAGAAGTTAGTTAGGAGTTTTGAAGTGGAAGGAAGGAAAGAAGAGTTTTGGGAACTATTTATTAAGAAGATACCTCTTTGAGAAAAATAATTCAAGCCTTCAGGCAGAAGGAGAAGAAATATCGTAGGCCTCTATAGTGTTAGAGTACTGGTGTGGATGGAAGACTCAAAAGGTTCAAAATAATCTGTTTGTATTCCTGTGTGTGGAACATTGCTTTTAAGAAACTCAAGTTGTAAGACCATTGTTTATAAAAAGTAAAGCCTGACAACTTATCTGAAATCACTACACAACTTTACTGTTCAAGAATAAAATAAACATCAGATTCTTGTTTTATTTCATCTGAAGAGATAATGTGGCTTTTTAAACATTCTATTGAAGGAGGTGGCCTATGAAACAATAAATTGGCGGCAGCCAAAGAAATATTATTAAACAATTGATGGCAGCAAATACATATTTAATATACAATGGTAATGTCCCACTGTTCTGCCTTATGTGTGTGAGGGTGTGTGTGTGTGTTCTCTCATGGCCTCACCTGGGCCATACCTTATCATTCCCATAGCATCCATCTTTATTGCAATGTGTAATTCAGTTAAACCCCATTCTGTTTTTGGTATATGGATTTTGGTGGACACCTAGATCCATTTTCAGGAGCCTCCCAAATTCATTCGGGGAAAAAAGTCCGTTTGTTGATCTGGCAACCGAAAGATCCAGGAAGATCCGCCCCATTGGTGGCAATGGGGAACTTGCAAGGCTCTCCTTTCCATCATTTTTAGGGCATCAGAGTGATTAAGAAACCACCCTTTCTGGAATCCTTTCTCCTTATATCTTCAATAAGACCTGGGTTAAAGGCATCAGGCTTAAGAAGCCACTCTTTCTAAGATACTTTCTCCTTATTGCCAGTAGACTTGTGGTATACAAAAGAAAACCACGGCAGCTTCTCCTAACCTGTGGGTTATTTCTCATTAATACCTTCACTCTGCTCTGATGTCATCTGAACATTGAGACATGTTCAGGGTACAAAATATTCACATTGAAGTTGCAGCATTCTCTGGCTGAGATCTTGCATGGTCCCATGTGGTGTATGATTTCTGTTATGGCTCTTCACTCACCATACAGAGCACTTGTGATATTGCTGTAATAACTCCTTTGAAAGGTAATTCCATGATGGGCACAGAGTGCAGAGGACAAAAGCAATGTCTGATGGTGTCCCTTAGCCAGAAGTAGCATCATGACAGCTTCTGCTGAGATCCTGCATTCTTTACCATCTCCTGCATTCTTTACTAACCACAGAATGGTCCTTCAAGGGGTGGGGAGGGAGCTTTGGTCACTGCAAAGGGTGGGGAAGTATGCCAAGCTCTGTGGCAAACAACAGCAACAAAAATACACACAGAAACACAAGTTGGAGTTGTGTATGTTACTAGGAGGATGTCAGACTCTGTTTCCCAAAGAAATGAAGTGGGGCGAATTTCATGCACTTTCCTAGGAAAAAGATGCTTCCGAGCAGTTTTGGAAGCACCCACCAAGAAGTATAAACCCTAGAAGGTGTATTCTGTTTGTAGATGCACTCCACCAGATTCCCCCACCTCACAGTGATAGCCAATAACTTTAATGTCAAAAAATGTCTGGTATTCATACCAGATTTTAAAGGACTATACAAGGAGTTGAATTTTATTCCCCAAACAATATGGATTAAAACTATCAGATTAAAACTGATTGATTGCACTCCACATTGAAGCCCCAAACCACCATTGTAAGGTTATGCCTATTGTAACTGCTGAGGATGAGAATTAGGGTGCATCTACACTGTAAAATTAATTCAGTTTGATGCAACTTTTATTTATTTACAGTATTTATAATCTGTCCTTCTCACCCGAAGGGGACTCAGGATGGATCACAGAACATACATATGCGACAAACATACAATGTTGTCTTATACACAAATAATGGGTGACGCCTGGCTCGAGAGCAGTACGTGTGAAAAAGATCTTGGAGTCCTCATGGACAACAAGTTAAACATGAGCCAGCAATGTGATGTGGCGGCAAAAAAAGCCAATGGGATTTTGGCCTGCATCAATAGGAGCATAGTGTCTAGATCTAAGGAAGTAATGCTACCCTTCTATTCTGCTTTGGTTAGACCACATCTGGAATATTGTGTCCAATTCTGGGTACCACAATTCAAGAGAGATATTGACAAACTGGAATGTGTCCAGAGGAGGGCGACTAAAATGATCAAGGGTCTGGAGAACAAGCCCTATGAGGAGCGGCTTAGGGAACTGGGCATGTTTAGCCTGAAGAAGAGAAGGCTGAGAGGAGATATGATAGCCATGTATAAATATGTGAGAGGAAGCCACAGGGAGGAGGGAGCAAGTTTGTTTTCTGCTTCCCTGGAGACTAGGACGCGGAACAATGGCTTCAAACTACAAGAGAGGAGATTCCATCTGAACATTAGGAAGAACTTCCTGACTGTGAGAGCCGTTCAGCAGTGGAACTCTCTGCCCCAGAGTGTGGTGGAGGCTCCTTCTTTGGAAGCTTTTAAGCAGAGGCTGGATGGCCATTTGTCAGGGGTGATTTGAATGCAATATTCCTGCTTCTTGGCAGGGGGTTGGACTGGATGGCCCATGAGGTCTCTTCCAACTCTTTGATTCTATGATTCTATGAAACAATTACACATAGATAGAGGTATATATCAGCTTCCCCATCTTCAGCATCTTGGAGGCTTTTTGTACTTGGTTCCAGCTATTGGGGGGAGGGGGGTTGCTGTCGCTCCATCTCCTTGCCTAACAGCTTTGTTCATAACTTCCTCCTTTTGATTGAATCGCTGATATTCCTTATGGGTATAGATAGATACCTATTTATCTACTCACGTTTACTTTTGAACCGCTAGGTAGGTGGAAGCTGGGCTAAAGGCCAGGAGCTCACTCTGACCCATGCTTCAAACCAGCAGCCATTTGACTAACAAGATTTATTGCAGCTGATGGTTCAACCTGCTGTTCTAAAGCCCGCACTTTAAGTGCCATGGCTCAATGGCTTGGAAGTTCTTGTACAGAGAGTATTAGCTACCTTTGCCAGAGTGCTGGTGCCTCGTCAAACTACAAATTACAGATTTCGTAACATTGAGCCATAACATTTAAAGTGGTGTCAACATGCCTTAATTCTACAGTGTAGATACATGCCGAGACCAGACTTATAAAAGACACCCACTCCAGATGTCCAAGTGCCTCTGAATGAAAGATGAGAACATACAATTTAATAAACAAAAGCTATCACTTATTGTAAGAAGGAAAGGTCATCTTTATAATTGCTTTTTATTACAGCAAACACCCAGAATAAAAATTACCTGGAAAAAGAGCAATACAAAGGTGTCTAAGTTCTTAACCTGTCAGTTGAAATTTGGCCCTACTAATTAAAATTGGCTTGCAGTCATTAATCAAGTAACGTTTTAACTGATTACTGGATTGACTATAAGTAGTACAGCACAGAAAAAAATTGTTATTCCAAAGAGGAATGCTTCCACCTTAAATTAAAAAGCAAGGGTAGAATACAAAGATAGCCTAGAATTCATAGATTCATTGCCCATAGCCATCAACACTATCCAAAATGAAAAACCTGTCGCTTGTGCCCCGGGAGTATATAAAGAGAATGCAGAGAGATCTCTGCCATGCTTGATGATTTAGAGCATCATTTGCACAGGAGCATCCAACGGAGACGTCAGATACAGGATGTTTCAGACTAATATGGTGCAGTAAACTCTGCTTTATAGGGAAGAGGTCTATTCCCAGTTTGCTTTGATTTATGCACAAATAACTGGGATTTTTATGCAAGAAACGGCTGATGAGAAAAGGGGAGGGAGGACATAGTAGTAAGAAGAACTTCACCTACACACATGACTAGGTTTCTTCATTTATAATATAAAATGGCAGAGCTGCGATTTCACTACAGTTCCTAATTTACACCATTTGATGATTTGCAAACCATGAAGAACACAAGGCATTCTGGCAGAATGCATCAGGCAGGAAAGAATGAAACTATTTTAGGCTCCCGGGGGGCAAAAACAGGTGGCGATGTTTTATTTGGAATATGTATGGAAATGAGAGACTTGGGCAAAGCACCTCCAGTGGGCCTTCTACTCAGTGGGCCACCATTCTCTTCATTGCTTCCCACAGGTTGCTTTCCCCCTTTGCATGACAAATCATACATTTTCCCATCTCATTTTTATTCTTGTTTGTATTCTCAGAGAGATGGAGGATGTGTTGGACTTCAGCTTTTAGACTTGGTCATCACTGTCCATTCTGGTGAATACTTCTGGGGACCCTTCCACACAGCCATATGGCCCAGAATATCAAGGCAGAAAATTCCCACAATATCTGCTTTGAACTAAGTTATCTGAGTCCATACTGCCATATATTCCAGTTCAAAACAGAAAATGTAGGATTTTATTCAGCTATGTGGAAAGGGCCTAAGAATTTGAGTCCAACATAGCTGGGGATCAAAGGGAGAGGAGACTATGGAGAACGGAATATCTGCTCAACCATGGAGCCACACTCTCTCTGCCTCAAGAGAAAGGCAAACATGTCCCTTCTCTAAATAAATATTGCCAAGAAGATCTTGTGATAGGGTCACTATAAGTCCAAACAACATGAAGGCACACAACAAACATGGATGTGGGACTGCACAGATATTCATCTAAACCTACTGCTCACACAGTCATGAAATCCAAACACATACCTTAAGTGAGAGTAGATGGTAGATAAATAGATGATTAAGATGCAGAAAAGGCCAAAACCAATAGATTTTTAATTAACGTGCCATGTTGAATCCCAGAGACCCAATGTGGTATAGTGCTTTGAGCTCCGGACTATAACTCCAGACGACTAGGGCTTGAATCCCCACTCAGCCATGGAAACTCATTGACTGATCTTGGGAAAGTCTGAAAAACCTCCTTTGAACAATTCTGGCTTAGAAACCCCCATTATAGGCTCTCCTCAGGTTCATCAAAAGTCAGTAATAACTTGAAGCACACAACAAAGGCTGATTTCCAGCTTGTTTCCATCTAGGGTGGGCTTTTGAAAGGAAACTGTTTCTGTTTGGTTTTACTTTTCATGTAGGAGGTGTTATTGTTGAACTGAAAGGATTTTTTGACTTTTCAACCTTGTTTCACAGTTTGTAGTCATCCTCTTAGTAGGGAGGGTGCGGAGTTCATGTCTGCATGGGTTTCCAATTTGCTTTGCTGTGCAACAGACCATATCATTAGAAGTTAGCATCTGAGACCTGCTGGGTCATATTGACTTCTTACTGCATTAGGAGAGGAAGCAAAGAGTCCCAGACATCAACTAGTGCGATAGTACTTTGATACTATTTTAACCATAATGTCTCATTTCCATTTATTGTTGTGTACTTTTAAATAGTTTCTTGTCAAGATTTATTCACCGGAGGGGGGGGGGGGGGGTTATCATTGTCATTGGCTTCCTCTGAGGATTAAGGTCAGTGGATTTTCATGGCTGAACACAGATTCAAACTCTGATCTCCAGAGTCACAGTCTGACACTGAAACTACTACACCATGCCGGCTTTCTTCCATCCTATAGGGCTGTATAGTTATTTAAGCAAAATAAAAGGGTCTTATGTAAAATAAACCACTTTTGATCAGCCCATACACTGCCTTGCTAGAGAAAGAAAATATGCCATGCAGATGAACAATAAATAACGAGTAGTTTACTCTTTGTAGTTCAGAACAACATATGTACAATGTGATCAGTTGTATCAACTCACATAATGTCATTTTATGGGAAATTTAAAATGTTCTTTCTTTTCAATGTAGATAAACTCCTCAGCAGCTCAATGAAGCAGGAGCACACTTCAAAATCTCCCTCTCTGCTTCTCTCTTCTTCATTCTGCTTCTCTCTGAACATTTACATACTGTAGCTCGAGCCTGAAAAATGTATCACTAACCAAAAATCCCAGGCTCAGCCAGTTCCCTGCACAAAGCCCAACCAATCCACTTCATGCATCTTATTTTATAGTTGACACACACACACACACACAAACTGATTTCTTGTATGCCCCAACACTTCTATGCAAGGAACTTCCAGTTTAGTATGTTGAAGTGAACAACAGAGGAACAGATGGTGAGATGAACCAGGGTAGAGATGCTAGAATGTGAACAAGTATGATTGTGAATAGTTAAATGTTTGTTAGAATTAGAAAAACAGGGCAGGTAGATTGTGAGGAAATGAAACAGATTTAGAATAAGTGCTTTTTGTCATGAGATTTGATGGAAGGCTGACAGATTGCTCATGAGAGAGAGAGAGAGAGAGAGATAGGTAACCTAATGCTTTCCAGAGGCTTTGGACTACACCTCCCATCAGCACGACTCAAAATGACCAGTGATTGGAGCTAGTGTTGGGAATGTGTGAATATGGAGTCACAAAAAAGATTAGAAGAATCCCTGCTTGCTAATGTTATAACTGTTTTGAGCTAAAAGTCTAAACTGGAGTTTTGCTATTAGCTGCAAACACTGGGGCTTTGTCTAAATGAACACATAAAGCTGGATGCTGAGCTCAGAGGAAAATGCTTGGAAATATAGAGTGAAATGTTGAGAACATAACAGGACAAATCTACCTTTGTGATTTCTGTGCAGGAAAACAAAAACACCAGACTGGCATATCTATTTTTGTATGAGTTTTGAAGAATGTGCACAAACAAGTGTCATAAGTCCTTACTAAGAAGGTAACGTCAGACCTGCTCTAACTTTTCGAAAACATAACTGTGGTGATCTCATCGTGGTGTAGTTTGAAAGAGAAAAGTATAAAACTGCAGTGTGTTTCCTTGTCCCACTTCCTTACATCGAGGGAGCATGCAAGAGTGGGGGGACTATGTGCATATAATACAGTTTTGCATTTACCTGATCCTTCACTGTGTATGTTAATGAGAAATTGACCCCACCTCCCAAAATAATACCTTAAATTAAGTCTCTGGAACATGTTATGAATATATATATTAGCTATAGATATGACATTGGCTCCGACAGATAGAATCAACCAGCAGACCTTGGCTGGGTTTCAAACAACCTCAACTCAGGCCTAAGCAGTCCAGAGATTTTAAACTAGGCATTCATTGAAATCAGTATGCCCCGGGGGAAAGTAGAAGGGAAATGGGGGCTTTGTTGTTGTTTATTCATTGAGTCGCTTCCTACTCTTCATGACCTCATGGACTAGCCCATGCCAGAGCTCCCTGTTGGCTATCACCTCCCCCAGCTCCTTCAGGGTCAAGCCAGTCACTTCAAGGATGCCATCCATCCATCTTGCCCTTGGTTGGCCCCTCTTCCTTTTTCCTTTCATTTTCCCCAGCACCACTGTCTTCTCTAAGCTTTCCTGTCTTTTCATTATGTGTACTTCATCTTTGCTTCTAATATCCTTCCCTCCAGTGAGCAGTCAGGCTTTATTCCCTGAAGTATGGACTGGTTGGATCTTCTTGTGATCCAAGGCAGAACTTACTTCCAACACCACAGTTCAAAAGCATCTATCTTCCTTTGCTCCACCTTCCCTATGGTCCAGCTCTCAAATCCATAGGTTACTATGGGGAATACCAATGGGGGCTTAGGAACACCAAAAACAATAGAATTGATCCCAAATCACCCTGACAAAAGGAGCTTCACTCTAAGCCTAGGGAATATTTATATTCCTGCTTTTCCCTTTAAATACCCTTCATGGTTCAGGGTGTACCCATGGTTATGGACTAGCTGGGGCTCAGACATATATATTCTATATTAAAAGGGACAAAAGATGTGCTTAAATTGACATCTAAGAAAATATTTGAAATATTGTTGTGCTTGTGAAACTGTTTCTATGTCTAACTCACCCAGGTAAACAGAGCAAGCAGGAAAGACTTTACTTAGAAATTGAAATGATCTCCCATCTCAGGAGAGATCCATGCAGTGAGAATAGTACCTTGATGAAATCTGTATTGTTCTGTATGCTTTCCATTCAGCTGTCCATATTTACGTAAACTTTCCCATTGTATCAAAAGCTGGATCCTTTTGTGGACTTCTATAATCCCATCCTGGACTGTTTTGCCTCAGACCATTTATCAAATCTCGCCTTTTTCTCCTGGGAGGACTCTTAATTTTTCCCACCACGAAGAGACTCCATCCACCTCTTACATCACAGGAAGTCGGCAGCTAATAAAAGCTCAGATCCTGGCTTGGCCATTTCTGAGCCAATTAGAGGAGGGAGCTGGTCTTCTGAGTGGCTGTCAAAAGGGATAAAAAGTCTTGTTCTGTGTTTTATATGTCTGATTCCTTTTGAGTGCAGACTCTGTATCAGACATACTTTTTGGCATAAAAGTAAATTAAACCTCTGTTATTACATTCAAACCTGCCAGCTCATCACACTGAGGTTCTTGTGTTCCTTGCTCCTTTTTGGGCATGGGGCCTGTCAAGCACAATCACATGGTACAGGCCGTGGCCCCGCCCCACTAATGGTTGAAGTGGCAAGGAAGTATCTCAAGATGCTTCCTCGCCAACAGTGAAAGGTAAGATGTCTTTTGAGTAGCTTCAATTGAGCTACCCACAGTTTTGGTTCTTTCCCTCATCTGAAGGTCAACATGACAATGTATATTGCCATCCTTTCCTCTATCTGATGGGGGCAAGGGCAGGGCACCTTATCCCAATGCCCCTATGTGATGGGGGGAAAAAGGGAGGGCATGTGGGTCACTGTGAAGCACTATGTGCACCTTCCATTTTCTGACAAGTGCCGGAAATTTTTTTACTAAACAGAGGGGGTGGACATTGGTATGATGAGGTCCAGTATCTACATTTTGTCTGGTTGTCAAAGTAGCATGGTGTGCTGGCTGATAGAACCAAAAGTGATTAGCAGATTTTGGTAACATCCCCAGTGTCTTGGAATGACCCTGTTCGTATTTAAGGAAATCCTAGGCTTTAGGGTTTGCTCAGACACAAAACTGAGTGCATTTGTTTTCCTCTATGTTTCTTCTTTTTCATTACCCCTAACACTGGAGTTTAAAATATCCAAAAAGCATAAGGTTATACTGAGCAGTTCTTTCACAGTACACAATTATAGCATTATGATTCCATGTTCATTGGTGCCACAGGGGGATGGAGGGAGTGTGAAGTGCATCCAGTGACACTATTAGCGGTGGGAATGGTGATGGTGGTATGATAGCAAGGATGTAGATAAATTGGAGCAGGTTCAGAGAAGGACAACAAGGATGGCAACAAGAAAAGAACAAAACATATGAGGAGAGGATGATAGAGCTGGGCATGTTTGGCCCAAATGGTGAAGAGGAGACTGGAAAGTGACATGACTGCCTTTTAAAAATATCTTAAGAGCAGTTACAAAGAAAGGATTGCCCATTTGTTTTTGGCTCCCTCCAGAAGGTAAGAATAGGTCTAATGGTTCAAAGTTATAGGCGGGAACATATTGACACTAGCCCCTCATCAGATGACTGGTGGCAGAAGGAGGCAGTGGTCCACTTTGCTGCAAGGCATGGGGAATCCAGCACTCCAAACCTTGTATCACCCACATTGCCTTCCCCACCGGGAAGGCAATCACATGGGGGGAAGTGTGGAGTGCGCTTGGTGTACACAGCTTCTCCTCATAGATCGAGCAACTTAGGCAGCCTCCTATGATGCCAGAACAGTAGTGACACACTGGTTTCACCCTCTGCACCTGTGGAGTCGGCATGGTGTTGTTTGATGGGAATTGGCCAGCTCCTTGAGTGAGCGGGGCTAGATCAAAATTTGCCACTGAATTTAGCCCCCTATGATGAAGTTGAAAGAGCTGTTCAACAACATGACTATTGTTGAGGTGATGAATCTTTTCCTCTTTGGACATCTCAAAAAAAGCTGGACAGCTACCTGCTAGGGATGCTCTGGATTTCCAGCATTCACCAGCGATACTGGATTCAATGTCTTGTGGGATTTCTTCTCCCTGTATGGCTCTTTGATTATATATTGCCCCTGTGGAGCAATCTTCAGTGATGCTTACATCTCTGGAGATCAGGAGCAACATGCCCTTTTAAGAGTAGGGAAAGTTTTGGGAAAACTTCCCGATGGTCAAAGTGACTGGGCATTGTAATATGCTGCATAGGATTGTGATGCAGTCTCCTTCTCATATTTTTAAACAGAAGCAGGAGTGATTTGATTGTATATTTCTGCATGGAAGAAGGGGATTAGTCTGGATCTTCCAACTCTTTGATTGTATGATTTCTAAAAAAGTTGGCTGTATCTCTTTATGCAAGTATATAAAACAGCGTTCTCTCAAGCATTTGTTTCTGAATATGAATCATTTAATGACACTTTGAAAAAAAGTTCATTTTTGTACATAATTTACTTACCCCAAGGGAATTGATATGAACAGCACAGTAAAGGCATTGTTTTATTTGAATAACCCATTTTAAGTAGACTCGGCAGTCACTAAGTGATCATAACTTGTTGCAATATATTTTATACAATTGCAGTAATATCTGACTGACTTCTAGAACTTATGTCCCAGTGGACAGATTTTATTATTTCCTCAAAGAAAGTAGATTTGTTCTGTAGGTTGATTGTGTTTCGAGGCTCAGCTTATTATTTCTCATTATCATCATAAAATAATAGAATCATAGAGTTGGAAGAGACCTTGTGGGCCATCCAGTCCAACCCCCTGCCAAGAAGCAGGAAATCACATTCAAAGCACCCCTGACAGATGGCCATCCTGCCTCTGTTTCAAAGCTTCCAAAGAAGGAGCCTCCACCATACTCCGGGGCAGAGAGTTCCACTGCTGAACAGCTCTCACTGACAGATGGCCAACCAGCCTCTGCTTAAAAGCCTCCAAAGAAGGCTCTGGGGCAGAGAGTTCCACTGCTGAACAGCCCTCAGGAAGTTCTTCCTCATGTTCAGGTGGAACCTCCTTTCCTGTAGTTTGAAGCCATTGTTCTGTGTCCTAGTCTCCAGGGCAGCAGAAAACAAGCCTGCTCCCTCCTCCTTCTGACTTTCCCTTACATATTTATACATGACCCTCATCATGTATCCTCTCAGCCTTCTCTTCCACAAGCTAAACATGCCTGCCGAACATCACTCATATAGAGGTCATATAGAGGGAGCCAGGGTGGTTTAGTGGTTTCAGTGTTTGCCTAGAACTAGGATAGGATTTGGATTTCTGCTCAGCCATGAAACCCATATTGTGAGTCATACTTTATCAATCTCAGAGGAATGCAATGGCAAAATTCTTCTGAACTAATCTTGCCAAGGAAAAACGAAGATTTTAATGTAGAATTAAAATGAAATGGACGTGTTTTCTCTATTCCTATCAATGCACCCACTTTCTTTGAGCAAGTCTGTGTCTTTTAAGCGATAAACACAATAATGAGAGATTGAGGAAAGCAGCAAGTATTCCACACACTCTTCCAACACTTCAGCCTCTTCTTTTTTGTATCATCTGCACTTAATTGGTGCATCAAACTGTGCAGCTAAGACAAAGCTTGTGAGCAGGATAGGCATCCTAAGGATGCTTAAAAAAATAGTAATTTGAAGGATACAAATGTTGTTCTTCTAATCTCTGGGATAAAATGGATGCGCACAACCTTTGGGGAGGGGGATGATTAGAGCTAACAATATCCATCAAAGCTTTGAAGGGAACTTCCAAACTGCCAAGGTCAAGACAACGAAGGAAGCATCCTAGCCCAGCTTTGCTCCCACTTGATAGATTGCTTAATTATCTTGGTACCACGATGAATGAAACAGTGAGCTTTCCCAAGAGAGGGCGCTTGGATGCCAGGCTTGGAAATGGCTCAGTCAAGTCGGCTGCCTCTAGCGCAACAATCTGGTTGGAGTGACGTCTTTAAAAACACCAGGAAAGCCATCTCTATTTCCTCCCTCTATTGACAGGCTGTTAGTCGCTTTACAAGATAGAGCGGCCTCTGTGAGCTGGCACAATCGGTAACTGCCCTGCAGGCCAGCAGGGAGAGAAAAATGGTTGGTTGCTTCGACAGATGCTCCTCATGCAGACCGGGCATCTGGAACTGCCTGGTGATATTCATGCCTCTGACAGAGTGACAATCTGGAAAGAGCATCTCCAGTGGACGGAGAACAGTGTCAGGGAAGAATGCCACACAGTGGCACATTTGCCGCTTAATCAACTCTACCCAAATGTCAATTAACATCGTAGGAATTTTGAGAGAAACAAAGAAATAGAGTCCAATGAGCCTGCTGAAATATAGCCAAAGGGTTTCTGTGTTTGGGGATGCAACTTTAATTTTAGTCTTTTCCCTGACAAATGATTTCCTGTCATTGACCACAGGACCAACACATAAAATGGCAGCCTTAAACTCTGCTTAACCAGAGTTAAAGCAAATCAATGATATTTGCAGAAGCATTGACTCACCATCCCACAATTGATTTAATTCTAGCTGGAACTACCAAAATGATGTGGACCATCATGAGTTTTGATACTCCAGCTTTATGTCACTGAGGCGGGGAGATGAGTTTGGCCATGTTTATTCTCAACAAATTAATCCAGAGTCAATCACTTGAGAATTGCCCAGATGTAGCCCGGAGGTGTTTCCAAAGTTCTTGGGGCATCCACATGGTCAGCTGGGCCAAGAGTGAATTGAGGATACTACCACATCAGAGGCTGTCAGAGGCTTGCTAGTGGCATCACATTTCATGGATACATGGCTGGGCACCGTGCTGCAATGTCACCAGAAGTAACATCTGGTATGCTTCTGCCAGAGAGCTTCTTGTGGCTGGTGGCACATGAGTCCACTGGATCAGGCCAGATCCAGTTTGATCCAACTGTCCACACCTCCAAAACATCAGGATCCCTTGGAGGTTTCTTGGAAACTCGGAGAAAATCCTGATTCCGTAGAGAGGTATTAATGGCTGAATCCAATGTGGACTATGTATTGTCAAAGGCTTCCATGGCTGGAATCACTGTGTTGTTGCAGGTTCTTTGGGCTATATGGCCATGTTTTCGAAGCATTCTCTCCTGACATTTCACCTGCATCTATGGCAGGCATTCTCAGAGGTTGTGAGGTCACAACCTCAGAGAATGCCTGCCATAGATGCAGACGAAATGTCAGGAGAGAATGCTTCGAAAACATGGCCATATAGCCCGAAAAACGTACAACAATGCAGTGTGGACTTCTCACAGCGGCTGAGAGGTGAGTCCACATTATTTGACTTATGTTGAAATGGCATTTGTTGAATTCAGAGTGCTCCTTAACAGTACAAGAAAGGGGGGAATCTTTTTCAAATGTAGGCTTTTATTTATTTATTTATTTATTTATTTATTTATTTAGGGTATTTCTACCCCGCCCTTCTCAACCACCGAAGGGGGACTCAACCGGCATACGTTGATGCCTACAATTCACACAGTAAAATACATAGTAACAATAAATTATAACAGTTAAAACATTACATTAATACAATAAAAATACAATAAAATACCAGCCTGGTGGCCATTGTTTTGTCAAGTCTGTAATTAATAAATTCATTCCGCTTATCATAGTCTGTTTCCAAAGCTTTAGTCGTCATTGTCCATTGTCAATCTGCCAGGTTATCCAAAGGCCTGGTCCCATATCCATGTTTTTAATTTCCTTCTGAAAGAGAGGAGGGATGACGATGATCTAATTTCCCCGGGGAGTGAATTCCACAGGCGGGGGGCCACCACCGAGAAGGCCCTGTCCCTCGTCCCCACCAACCTCGTTTGTGACAAGGGTGGGGCCGAGAGCAGGGCCCCTCCAGAAGATCTTAAATTCCTAGGCGGGACTAAGAAGGAGATACGTTCAGACAGGTACGCTGGGCTGGAGCCGTATCTATATCCTGAAATAACATATTTTTGTGTAAACACCCCAAATAAAAGGGTGAATATAATTTGAGTGGCTTCATACTTTTCAGATTAGAAATGAAATCAGCGGAACCCATGGGAATGATCTTTCAAATATCTGTAATGGTATATTTTTGCCTACTTGGTCCTGGAGTAGATTTTGAGCAGTGCTGCTCAAAGTGCTGATCCACGAACTGGTGCAATTCATCCAGGTATTGGGTGTCAGTTCTTGGTAATCTTCCTGGAAAGCAAAAATAATGGACAAAAATATGGTTCCAGTTATTGACATTTTGGAAAGAAATAATTGCCATCCCCACACATCAGATAGCTTAGGAAGCACATCTCTATGGCAGATGGTGGTGGTGATGAGAAATGTTCATTTTTCCTCCCTCTAGTTTGCTACCACCAGAACAGAAGTGGGCAATTGTGTGGCTGTATTTGACTATAGTACAAAGTTCTGGATTTTTTGTGTGATTGTTGTAATAATATTTCTATATACAGTACAATCCCCATCCCCGCATGATTGGTACTCATGCTTTCACTTCCCTGCACCCGACAAAATAAATAATCTTAAGGAATTTTCTGCATCCTCCAGGGTGGCTTAATGGTAAGTTCTTATAGAAATCATTCATCTCAATAGGGTTTGCTATTATTTATAGTTTCATTTTCCTACAGTGTATTCAGTAACATTATCATATTGTATTTTCAGGCATTTGGTGTGTGTGTGTTGGGGGGCGGGGGGGGGGGGGGGAGGGGATCATTTTTTTGTGGTTCAAGGCAAAAATTGCCCAAAGTCATGCGGAATATATTTTTCAAAATGGGTTGGTGCTGAGGATTGCTGGCAGGCTTCAAAGGCCATCTCGGAGCTAGAACAACAGCTGTATTTCAGAAGCAGGGCATTTGGAAGATCACGGGGGAGCAAAAAAGCACTCGGAGATTAGATAAATGGAATAGAGGATAAATTAAATACTGGCTGAGATTAAAAGTTAAGCTGGAGAATAATTGTGGGATCATAATGCTCGTTGCTTATTTGAGATGAGCAATGCAAGCGCTTGCAGCTTATATTTTAAAACCAAAATATCAGAGTTTTAGTGCCATAATTTTTTATCTGTGTACATCTCGTATATTTTTTTGATGAAGGTGTGACCTCAATTGACTATCCACAAGCCTAAGAAAAATGAACATTTCCTTTTCTCTCTTATTTTAGTGATTGTCAGAAAATTTCTGGAAGCTATGGCATTACTGTGCTTCTTATATATTCTATGCCTCTATCTACAGTGTCATGTGTTTTCTTTAATATGATGCAGTCTTGGGGGTTTTGTGGCTCAAACACACTTTGAACTTTATTATATGGACTGTGTGTAGAACTGCCCTGAGGGAGGCATATATTTTACCCCCAAAACCCTATGAGATACTTATTTTAAGATGAAGTCAGCTTGAAGATACCAAACAACAGTAACAAGTCAGTTCTTGTTGCAGGCGAAACGTCAGGAGAAATGCCTCTAGAACATGGCCATATAGCCCGAAAAAACCCACAAGAACTGAGTGATTCCAGCCATGAAAGCCTTCGACAATACAACATTAACAAGCTTTAACCTAAATGTTCCTTCCAAAGATGTAGTTTCAGTCACATTATATACTGTCTATAGACTGTATTCTGCATTGTAGAGATTGCTTTTGTTTTCAGAATGAATGGAAAATTGAGGAAACCAAATGTAAAGGTGAGTGGCAGTGGTTCCCAAACGTTTTTGACCAGGGCGCACCTTGACCAGGGACCCCCTTGACCAGAGACCACTTTGACCAGGGACCACTCTCCAACATTAGTACCAAAAGGGTTATACATTCATTTTTGGTCAACTTTAGATTCAGTTTGGGGTGCTGGTTCAGAAAATTGCATGTTTGTCCTTCTTCACAGGTTCGGTTGGCGGGGATGAGAGATAGGGCCTTTTCAGTGGTGGCCCCTCGGCTATGGAACGCCCTCCCCAGAGATATTAGATCGGCTCCCACTCTCCTAACATTAAAAAAAAAGTCAAAACCTGGCTTTGTGAGCAGGCTTTCT